>NC_044978.1:57231262-57831262 GCF_008728515.1 Papio anubis
AGAATGGGAGAAAATTTTTGCAATCTACTCATCTGACAAAGGGCTAACATCCAGAACCTACAAAGAACACAAACAAATTTACAAGAAAAAAATAAACAACCCCATCAAAAAGTGGGCATATATATGAACAGACATAGGCATGGGCAAGGACTTCATGTCTAAAACACCAAAAGCAATGTAAACAAAACCCAAAATTGACAAATGAGATCTAATTAAACTAAAGAGCTTCTGCACAGCAAAAGAAACTACCATCAGAGTGAACAGGCAACCTACAGAATGGGAGAAAATTTTTGCAATCTACTCATCTGACAAAGGGCTAATATCCAGAACCTACAAAGAACTCAAACAAATTTACAGGAAAAAAACAAACAACCCCATCAAAAAGTGGGCAAAGGATATGAACAGACATTTCTCAAAAGAAGACATTCATACAGCCAACAGACACATGAAAAAATGCTTATCATCACTGGCCATCAGAGAAATGCAAATCAAAACCACAATGAGATACCATCTCACCCCAGTTAGAATGGCAATCATTAAAAAGTCAGGAAACAACAGGTGCTGGAGAGGATGTGGAGAAATAGGAACACTTTTACACTGTTGGTGGGATTGTCAACTAGTTCAACCATTATGGAAAACAGTATGGCGATTCCTCAAGGATCTAGAACTAGATGTACCATATGACCCAGCCATCCCATTACTGGGGATATACCCAAAGGATTATAAATCATGCTGCTATAAAGACACATGCACACGTATGTTCATTGCGGCACTATTCACAATAGCAAAGACTTGGAATCAACCCAAATGTCCATCAGTGACAAACTGGATTAAGAAAATGTGGCACATATACACCATGGAATACTATGCAGCCATAAAAAAGGATGAGTTTGTGTCCTTTGTAGGGACATGGATGCAGCTGGAAACCATCATTCTTAGCGAACTATCACAAGAACAGAAAACCAAACACCGCATGTTCTCACTCATAGGTGGGAACTGAACAATGAGATCACTTGGACTCGGGAAGGGGAACATCACACACCGGGGCCTATTATGGGGAGGGGGGAGGGGGGAGGGATTGCATTGGGAGTTATACCTGATGTAAATGACGAGTAGTTGGGTGCTGACGACTTGATGGGTGCAGCACAGCAACATGGCACAAGTATGCATATGTAACAAACCTGCACATTATGCACATGTACCCTAGAACTTAAAGTGTAATATTAATAATAATAAGAATAAGAAATTAAAAAAAAAAAAAAAAGCTAAAGCGAAAGTAAAGCTTCAGTGCAGTGGAAGGGACTTGGAAGGGTTGCCGTTTCTGACTTGGATGTCTTATGATTATATCCCCTTATGACTACTCTCCTTTTCCTGTTTCTGTTCTGTAGAGCTAGCTTATTTTCTATTTGCTTGTGGGTTGGTGGGCCTGACTGGTTAAAAACATCAGACTGCAGCTAGAGCTTAAACTCCCTAAATGATTGACGTTTCATTCCCTTAGTTTGCAGCTATGACTCATTTTGGCTTAGGGAAAGTCCCTTTTGATTGGTTGAAATTTCAATCCCTTGGATTGCAGCTATGAATCATTTTGGCTTAGGGGAAAGTCTCCTTAGGGAAGTCTCTATTGACCCAGGAAGTGTAGCCAACTTAACCACTTAGTTCTTCAATGGGAAGAATCAGATCTAAAGCTCTGCTCTCTTTCTGGGATTTCTTTGGTTTTGGGGAGTACCAGGGATCACTTTGTACCATGAAAGCACATAACCTTTTAATGTGCAATGGCCAACAAGTGATTGGTGAGTGCTACCTGAAGTTTTGGATGTGACTGACAGAGTTTATGATGAATGGTTATTACTGAAGGGGGCCACTCATTTATTTGTGGGTATAGGTAGGAAAACTGGAACTTGGAGCCCGGGAGGCTATGAAACACTCACCGCTGAGGGATAAGGATTCCAAGTGGGATGGACTGATCACAGAATGGGCTTATTGGTGTTGGGTTGCCCGCCAGTCTTGGGGGGAATGTCATTGCAATGAGCTGCACTGTGGAAGTGTTGCAGACTCATGGTGTTTCCCTCTTTCTGGGATCAAAAAATTCAATGTAAAAATGGGATCCTCAACTGGGGTTGATCTAAGTGTTTTGTTTTTCACCTATGCGTACTTGTCACATATTTATATACTAAGGCCTTAAAAACTGCATGCTTTCTTTGTCCTATACATTAAGGGACTCCATCTGGAAGTCAGTAATAGAATCAAGAAACAATTTGAAAAGACTGCCTATGTAACTAGATTGGTTTCCAAAATATGACTTATTGGCATTAAGCTGGCTATTTTAAATTTTTTGTAAAATAAATTTCCATCTACAAAGGAAATCTCCATTTATAATGACATCTTCCTCTCTGTATCTAAGCCACTAGAAATTTTTGAGATGGGGAAAACATTGGCTTGAAGTTTATGTAACAAACCTTATCTTTGTTAAAGATACTTTTACTGTCAATGCTGTCTTTAGTGAACCTTTATCTATTCTTTTCTTTGTTTCAGCAACTATGGTGTTTAAATGTAAGTACTATGTCTTTGGGATGTAAACTTTTACTTAAGAGTCATGTTTTTGGAAGTACAAATTTAGAGTTGCCTAACTAACTAACAATTATTTAGAGCAATGGAACAGGTGAGGAAGAGAGTGATAGAATAAAGTGGGGAAATAAACTATTTGAAGAAGAATGTTACAACACTGTAAAATTTGCTTCTGTCTGTATGTTTATATATGTGATATTTTACTACCTATATATAGTAGATAAATTCAATCAGTAGACAGGCTTTTTATGAAGTTTGTTTGCTTTTTGTTCTCCCCATATTACAATTTCTAGATGCAAAAACTAAATCTTGCAACTCTTCTGCCCTTTCTTTTAGATGAAAAGCCACACAATTTCCTAATGTTAACCAACCAGCTACTTTCTCCTAGGATGGTCCTGCAAAAAACTCTCCTTACTAATGCTGATGTTTTTTTGTTTACAGATGAATCATACTTGATGATTCTGGAATTTATCGTGCAGGTTATGTTATGGGATCTTTAACGGAGAATACAGAAATTGCTTATCTTCCAGAAGCAAACTTGGCTCAACAAGCTGAGTTAATAGCATTAATTAGAGCTTGTCAATTTGCAAAAGGAACAACTGCTAATATTTATAGAAATAGCACATATGCTTTCAGAGTAGCTGATGACTTTGGAATGTTATGGAAAAAAAAGAGAATTTTGAACATTTCCTATCAGTCTAAAAAAAATGGACACTTTGTTTCAGAATTTCTGGAAGCCATATTATTGCCAAAAGCATTAGCCATTATCAGTATTCCAGGCCATTGAAAGTCAGACACTGCAGATAGCAAAGCACAGCAATTATCAAATAATACAGCAAAAATGACTCCCTTAATGTATCTGAGCAAGAAAGTCAACCCATTTTGGCTTTCGAGGAAGTACTTGATTTTGATATACAATTATTTCAATCCATAGTCCTAAGAATAGAACAAGAAAATTGGTAAATAGACAGGTAAATAACTCCTCTATGACTGGACTTTGGTGTACACCAAATGGTCTACTCATACTTCCAACAAAATTACAGTTATCTTTCCTAACTTATGTACATGGTTTAATTCAGTGGAGCCCTGGTAAAGTGATTACTTGGAGAAAACAATATTATTGAAAATTTCTCCAATTGTTGCTCATAATGTATGCAATCACTGTCACTTCTGCCAAAACTATAATCCAGGGAAACATTTACATAGTTCTCAAGGTCATTTATCTTTACCTGAAGGCCCCTTCAAAGAATGACAATTATATTTTATCCAGCTATTTACATTACAAGGGTACGAGTAGATTCTAGTGATTATTTATATGTTTTCTCATTGGGTAAAAGCATTTCTTTGCAGAAGAGCAACAAACTTAGGAGTAAATAAAATAATCTTTGGGAAAAATATTCTGATATGTGGAGTTCCTCTAGACATTTACAGTGACTCATTTCACTGGACAAATAATCTAGTTGATATATAAAATCTGGCTCATTCTCCAACGTTTCTGTTGTGCATATTATCACCAGTCACCTGAATCAGTGGAACACACAAGCAAAATAATCAAAACTCAACTAACAAAATTAACTGAGACTTTTAAAATCCCCTGGCCAAAAGCTCTTCCATTGGTTGCTTGTTTTTAGCCTAAGAGCCACCTCTTTCCCTATTGATAAACAATGGCTGTCTCTATTTGAAATTGTCACAGGCAGGCCTATGAAATTATTTTTAGGTAATTGTAAATCTGTGATATCAAAGGGGGATATGTTGTATTATTGCAGCAGCCTTATAAGGCAACTAATTAAAAACTGTAATTTATTAATAGTAAAACACTCTTTCCACAGTGAGCTCACAGGAGACAAGGAACACAAGGACCATGGAAATCAACAAGGAGATTTGTCTGTTGAAAATGTAATTTTCTGAAAGGACTTCATTTAACCAAAATGGAAGGGATCTCATCAAGTGCTCCTAACCTGTGTGCTGCTAAGTTAAAAGTAATAGATTCTTAGATACACGTCACTCATTTAAAGAAAGTCACTTTACTAATTTCTACCTTATCTTAAACCAGTGATTTAAAAATTGAAGCTATCTAGAACCAACAAGGATGAGAAAAATATATCAGATGCAGTTAGCTTTCTCAAAACACCAAACCAGACCTGTGTCTAAACTAATGCTTAATATTAACAATCATTAATAGATTAATAATCATTAAAAGTACTCCTTTGCAAGTTCCTACTAAATATCTTTGTTTTCAACCCTAGATGTTATGCTTTATTGCTACTATCAAAGCTGTTGCCTATGAATCTAATCTCTTTTTGCAATGGAATCAAAACGATTCTGATAGATTACACAAAAACGCTTGTTGGATATGTGACTTCATACCTTTTTCTGGTGGTTCTTATCTATCACAATGGGTATCTCCTTTCTAAGGAAAATATTGGATAGAATATCAGAAATATATCTGTATTTCTCAAGAAAAATCATTGGTGCTTACATTAGTATGACTAAGGATGACATACATAACTGGCCTACTAATAATACTTTAAAAAGCAAAGGACATGGGAAGAGCTTTTTGGTGGATGAAATCATATATATATATATATATTTTTTTTTTGCTTTAATACTACTGTTGCCTCAACTGAGAAATAAGGCAACTTAATTCCAGAGTGGTACAACACAAATTTGAGACGTCTCTATATAGCTTACCTCTTCTTTTGGTCAACTTAGTCAGCTTTATGTTGAGAAAAGAGAAAAGAATCACACCAAAGACACGTAGTTCAGTCACGCTGAAGATATGGGATGGATATCCAAGGAATGATGTGTTCACACCCTTATATTACAAAATGTTGATTGGCATGTCACTGAATGAACACAGTGGCCAGCATTTATTGGCTAGCTCCAAATGGAATGACTTGACAATGAGGCACCAATTAATGTCTACAGTTACCCCAGGGATGTTTAGGACAGTGTTCTTTAGGTTATAGCTGGGCACAAGGTTAGATAGTTCATACTCATTCACAGCCTGAACATTTTTCTTATTTATAGTCTTATTGGGCTCATTCCCTATTTCATTGGTATAATTATTTAACTTCCATCTTTCTGCCACAACTGGATACCGATGTTGTCATTTGGCATGTAGAGGCTTTAACCAATTACACAATAAAAGGTGGTAAATGGTAGTCACCTGGATCTTATTATTGAGCAGTGAAGTTGCTCTTATGTGAAACGCTGTGTTGCAGAATCATATGGTTTTAGATATACTCATTGCATTGAAAGGGGGAACTTGCGCTATCGTAAAAACTAAGTTTTGTGTCTATATCCCAGATGAACTACATAACATATTTACATTAATGGTTGATATGGAAAACCAAATAACTAACTTTTCAGATTTAATATCCTCTCTGGATTATTGAATAAGAAGTCAATTTAGATCTTGGGAAACCTGATGAAAAAAGCTAGGAATAATAATCATTTGTCGCATTTTGTCTTGTTTTTGTCTTTACTCCTGGTGCAGCATTTGTTGGCAATGGAGTCAACGCACAACTGAAAAAAACTAAAGGTTGTTCAAAAAATTGCATTAATTGAAGATGCAACTGTGAAGCCTGACTCAAGTCACAATGTCACCTTCTTCACCTTCCTCCAAATTTGGGCTATACCCCATCAGATTTATAGCTTGGTAAATTGCTCATCAATGAGGCATGACTTCCTAGGAATGAGCTTTTCTAGCAACACTGGACTAAGCTCCCGAGCTTATAGGGAACCAAACTGTTTGAGTTTATCTACCATGCTTTCTTTGGAACATCTTGATAGAAAAGAAGAAATGTGAAATTAAATAATTCAGGCTTAAAGCTGTTGGAACTTTAAATTACTTAAGCTTTGAGATGAACGTGACTCTGTGGTTTGAACAATGTAGCATGCATCTGCTTCTTTTTTTTTTTTTTAGATTAAATCTCTTAATTTTTTCCTATAAATTATTAGAAAAGACCAAATGGCATCAGAGATAAGGCCCATAAAGACCATTGCTTTTCCTGACAGAATGTTAAAGCAATCTTTCCTGGAACATAGCAAGCTGTAACGAATCAAATTGCTGTAATGGATGTACTGGCCTTACATGGAAAATGTTACAACCCTGTTGAACTTCTATGTTTCTGCCTACACAAGTAATACTTTAGCTTCTGCATTTTGGAACACTGACACTTGGGATTCCGTATTTCCTGAGTGCCATTCTCAAACTTTGATCTTGAATAGACTCTGTACTTAATTATATTTTCTGGATCTCATCATTTAAGGTTGACATCTGTATCTTACATGCAAGCATATTTTTACAAAAAAAATAAGAATATTCATATTATTATTGAATATAAGCACATTCAAATATTTTGTCTTCGTAATAACAAAAATATTAAAACAAAATGAATTGTGGTATATTTATTCAATAAAATATTACAAATTAAAAATGAATGGATTTATTTTCCACAGAAAAGCAAGAATAAATCTCTCATATGTTTAGTAGAAGTTCATACACAAAAACATACAACTCTATAATTTTGTTTAATTAAAGTTAAAAAAAGAAATGAGACATTTAGTATAATTTCATCAGCATACATTACAGATATTAGATAATAGTTTTATTTTATCAGGAATATAGAAAAAAACTGCCTTTAATTGTTGTTTAAAGATTTTTTTTTTTCCTACACAACATACATTGAAAGATGTGCGAATTGAAAACCATTTGAATTATGAAAAAGGTGAATTGTTATTAGAGCTTCGTGTAGGAGCTGGAGTAACTCTCAAACTTTAGAAGAAGCTTTCTTTTTTCCTTCTATTATCTCAGATTGTGGATTTTAAATCTTATCATATTCCATAAAATAAAGAACAGTGTACTTGCCAGGTTGCAATTTCTTATTCTTGGTTTTAATTTAGCATTGTCAATGTATCAAAATATAGAAAGAAAAAATAAAAGTTCTTATATGAGAATATTTTCAGTAATTTGACCAGGAATATCTACAAGCTCTTAGTTGCTACTTTGGTATTACTCTATGGATATTTTTCACTTCGTTACATACTACCCATGGTCACCTTGCTCTAATTTATCTTCCACGGCTGCTAATGTAATCTAAGTACCTGTATCTTCTTAACATGATCAGTCTTGTAGAGCTGGGTCACAACTAACATGACATCGATGCTGATAAAATGACTGTATTTCACTCTCACTGATGTTAGTTTTGTCTTGCCTTGTGATGTAAGATCTAGTTCATACATTACTGATAAGACTATTCAGGAAACTAGACAGATGTCTGTGGTAAGTTCAACTATTGGAGTCATAAAAAGAAGAGACAATAATATTACTCTGAAGACCTGGATATTGGTGGCATATAGATGAAACATTATTTGTCCAAATATTTTTATAAAGTTGGAGATTTATTTTATTTCAAAGATAGTACTTTCCCATATTGTGCTAATATATGTCTTATCTCTTTACTTATATATATCAAAGTCCCATGGCACATAAATAGTAGGTATTTGTTTTAGGTGTGATATTACTGTTTTGAAGGTCAGCTCGTTTATGAAAGTTTCTTTTAATCTATACATTTACAAGACATATCTGAGCTGAATTTTTTATCATGTGCATTTTAACAAGAATTCTACTACTGCCTATTACCTACTGAGTTGGAAAATAATAGACTTTTGTTATGATAAAATGTTCTTGATTTTGTTTAGAAAAAGATGGAATAACTCTAAGGCAATACAATTTATGTTAACAATATAAATGAGCCTATAACTGCTCTCCCATTAACACTGTTGTTTTTACTCTGTTCACCATTTTCTAAAAAGTCCACCTTTAAAGTAGGAATATTTCATACTTGTCTCCAAACAAAATGTGTCTGTTTCTATAATGTTTCACTCATGTCAATTGTGCTGTTATTCTGCACAAGGAAATGGAAAGAAAAAAAAAGTCATTTTTATTTTCCCCTAAAGATTTTTTATACATAAGCAAAGTCTATACAGTAAAATATTATTTTTTCTACAAGTTTGTTCATGAGGACAAATGCTACTCTACTTATTAAAAATAGCATGTTTTAGTGAAAGTGATGGCTAATTTAGTTCAAGATGAAATGTTCAATTGGAGAAAGTCATTTTTTCTCAACATAAAATTATTTTAAATCACTTATATAAAACAAATTTACCATAAAAAACCGTAAAATAATTTTACTTTACCTATGATATTTACGTACATATGTATTGTTTAAAATAGATTTAGAAAACATGTTTCAATTGATTTAGAAAAACAAGAATGTTTGTATATATGAATATACCTGTGTATGTATATATAGTGTTGTGTGTGTGTGTGTGTGTATTTCGCAGTGAAGATAGAAAGAAGATGGATTAAATTGCTTTTAACCTGGTAGAATTAATTTATCATAGAATTTAATTAAAGAAGATTATTAAGAGAGAATGTGATTGGGATATATTTAGTGATCAAGGTGGCTTTGCGGGTTGACTAAAGTGTAGGTTTCTTTCTCACTGTAGGCTCTTGACCTCTTTTATCTTAGAGCATTTACTTTAGAAGACTTGTAATTACAAATTCTTCCTCTGCCTCTTTGAAATATATATAGATTTCCTGGACAGACTCTTGTCAAGTTTAGAACCAAGGAGTATCTTTCTCAAGGACCTGGGAGCTCATAGTCTCATAGAAGAGATATACACACTTCTATTGGATTTATCATCAAGGTTTAATAATGAATAAATTTATGTGAGTACATAAACCTTATAAAATATATATATATTTTTTTTTTCCAAAAGGAAATAGAAGACAAGTTCACTTAGAAAACTTACCCTACATACAGAGATAATTAATAGTCTTTTAGCTACATAGATCTAGAAGCAAAATTGTGTTATTACTTGCCTGAAAATAAAGATAGGTTACTTATCACTACATAGGGACAAATAATTATATCATAACTACAGTAGCATATCTGGGGTATTTTAAATAGGCCTGATAGACAATGGTGATGAATTTAAATTCCAGCACACTACCAAATGTATAACAACTACAAAGAAAATTTAATAAGCAATTTGGTATAGTTAGTTAAATGAGTCTGTTTGAAAGTTTAACAATGCAATAGAGACAATGCTATGAATTCACTAAACTGATTTTATTTTCTTCATGGGCGGTGTATAGACAATATATTCCAGCTTTACTAACAGATAAGGCTATAAGACTGAGTTTTGTTTAGAGAAGTACAGATACAAGTGATGATCAAAGTCCAGATGTCTAAGACCTCTTGTGAGGTCCCATATTATTATTAATATTTTGGTTTTGATATATTGAAGTTTATTTTCTATCACAGTATAGTTTAGCATAACCTATCGAGGTAGGACAAGTAGAATAAAAAGATAAAAATGCTATTTTCATGCTAAGGAACCCATATTTTACATAGCTGAAGATTCTCTGTATCTGTATGTTCTTTCTTAGAATTCTTATGAGAAATTTATATCCCGGCACTATCGTAGATCCAGACTTGGGGGAGTATGAGAAGAATGAATAAATTAGCTAAAATTAAGTTTGTTTGCAAAATAATGAGTTCTTACTCCTGAATTCTATATGGTTATGTTTTAGTTTGAATTTCATGGTGTTAATTTACACAGCAGTAGTTAAATCATGCATTGTATATTGTCTGTAGTAAGTGTAAGTATTTTACCAGTCTACAAAATTGTCTTCCTCAAGCAAATTTTCATTAAGAGGATTGTGAAATATTCAATAATTAATTAAGCATTCTAGATGACTAAGTAACATAATGTTCCCATCGAATTTTTCTGGTTTAATTAACTTTATATTTAAAAATATATAATTTAAATATAAAGTTTAAAATTATTCTGTCTATAAATTGATGTTAAAACAAAAAGGGAATATGATATTGAAATAGAATAAAAATTATAAAATATAATTTAGTAGGAAATACTTTGTGTAATATTCAATGTATTTAAAAAGGATTTATTGCAATTTTAATTATAACTGGAAAGGTTTATTGTTTATACACCTGGTATGTGAAGTATGGAACAGCTGTCTCTACAGTATCTTTGTATTTTAAATTGGTGTTCTTCTGTCTGCTTTTAAATATAAAAGCATTTTTTAATCCAATAGCTATTTTAAAACTAATAACTCTACTGCATATGAAATAATTTACCCATGGCTATTAATAAAATGTTTCATTTATTATTTGTTGTACACAAATTTTAAAGAATGTATAACATGTATGTCTCTGTGTGTGTTTAGTATTTTTTTTACATGTATTTAAAACATGATAAAGTTATTAAGAGGATAGAGAAGCAATAAAATTTTCTCAATTTATGCATTATTGGCATGACAGAATGCTGTACATAATAAGGGAAATGGTTTACAATGTAATATGACAGACTTTGCTATGTAGAAAGAGATTATAATAGTATAAAATAACATTTACAAAATATAATAACAATATATGACATTGTTTCTAGGGTGAATATAGATTAATGATAAATATATATACACAATTTATAATACAAATAATTAGAATCTGGATTAATTCAATGTCAACTGGCTATAGTGTTATGAAATATGCAGATGATAACTGTTTAAAAAAAGTATGAAGGCAAAAAGCTTCATTAATCTCTATTCTTATTATGTACTTATTATGTACTTATATGTTGGTCAGTACTGTCATTTTTCTTCTTAATGAATGCAGATGTTGCCTTTGCATAAAGCTAGTGTATTAGTCCATTTTCACTCTGCTGATAAAGACTTGGCAATTTAAAAAATAAAAAGGTTTACTGGACTCACAGTTCCACGTGGCTGGGGAGGCCTCTCAATCATGGAGGAAGGCAAGGAGGAGCACGTCACGTCTTACTTGGATGGCAGCAGGCAAAGAGAGAGCTTGTGCAGAGAAACTCTTGTTTTTAAAACCATCAGTTCTCATGACACCCATTCACTATCATGAGAACAACATGGGAAAGACTGACCCACATGATTCAGTATCTCCCACCAGGTCCCTCCTAAAACATGTGGGAATTATGGGAACTACAAAATAAGATTTGGGTGAGGACATAGAGCCAAATCATATCGGCTAGAAAGCCCCAGCATCATCAGGGTGAGTTACCAGAATCAACCCTTGACCAGCACAGAGGTTAGGAGGTCTGGCCCTTCTGCAATTGAAAATCCACATATAACTTTTGACTTCCCCAAAACTTAAAAATTAATAGCCTACTTTTGACTGGAAGTCTTACTGATAACATAAACCATTAATTAACACGTATTTTGTTCGTTATAGGTATTATATATTGTATTCTTACAATAAAACAAGCTAGACAAAAGCAAATGATATTAAGAAAATTATAAGAAAGAAAAATATATTTATAATATTATACTTTATTTATCAGTACCGTAAGTTTAAGTCATTCATTTGCAAGATGAATCATCTATCTGAAATGGTGGACGACTATAGCTGCAAACCTCAATCTACAGTTTATGTTAAGTAATTCCATTTTTTTTTTCTTGTAATGTCATGACTTTTCTCTGCTTAGGAGCACTTCCAGCATCACTAGTGGCACTTTGTATGGGTATTGAGACAGCTGTATAGGAGGGTGTGATGGTTGATACTGACTGTCAACTTGATTGTATTGAGGGCTACAAAGTAATAATCCTGGGTGTGTCTGTGTGGGTGTTTCCAAAAAAGATTAACATTTGAGTCAGTGGGCTGGGGAAGGCAGATCCACCTTAATCTGGTGGGGCACAATCTAATCAGCTTCCAGCAAATACAAATCAGGCAGAAAAATGTAAAAAGGAGAAATGGGCCTAGTTAACCAGCCAACATCTTTCTCCCATGCTGTATGCTTCCTGCCCTGGAACATCGGACTCCAAGTTCTTCAGTTTGGGACTCTGACTGGTTCTCCTGGGACCTCAGCTTGAAGACAGCTAATTGTGGGACCTTGTGATTGTGTAAGTTAATACCTGATAAACTTTATAGTTATAAATATACGTATTTATATATTATCATTATACATATTAGTATATATATTAGTACATATAACATATATAAGTATATATAATATATAGTATATATATTAGTATATATAACAA
This sequence comes from Papio anubis, assembly GCF_008728515.1. Classification (NCBI taxonomy): domain Eukaryota; kingdom Metazoa; phylum Chordata; class Mammalia; order Primates; family Cercopithecidae; genus Papio; species Papio anubis. The sequence continues at coordinate 57,243,930 of NC_044978.1, forward strand.
TATATACTATATATACTAATATGTATATTAGTGTATATATATTAGTGTGTGTGTATATATATACATACACACACACACACACACACACACACTATTAGCTCTGTCCCTCTAAGAGAACCTGATACAGAGTTTGGTACCAGGAGTGGTTCTAGAGGAACCAAATATTAAGGATGGAGTTCTTTAATTGGTTTTGGGGTTTCTGGAGTTGGCTGCTTAATATGATTAGACCCAAAAATGCTAAGAATTCTACTTCTAATAGCATGAACACTGATAGTCCTTGGCATTAACTGTTTAGAAAGTTATGCAAAATAAATGCATTTGACACTTCTGATTCACTGTTCATGAGAAGCAAGGAGTTTAGTGACTTTATACATAATACCTTTGACCAGATGTGGAGAAAACAGGAACAAAGTAAAGCTGACTGGTTGCTAATAAGTTCAGTGCACAAAGTGAGGAAAGAAAATAATGAACTCAGGGATTCTGTCTCCCAGCTTCAGAAGCAGATACCGAGCCTTGAATCTACTAGGATTGCCCTGAAAGTCTTATCTCCTGGACAGAAAAAACTGAAATTGTGGAAAAACAGGCATAAGCTCTTATCATGCGAGTGGCTAACCTGCAGCAAAAGGTGATGCACAGCCTCACCAGGTGTCTGCTGTTAAAGTGAGGGCATTGATTGGAATGGAATGGGACCCTGCAACTTGGAATGGGGACATGTGGGAGGACCCTGATGAAGCTGGGGACTCTAAGTTTGTAAACTCCAATGAACCATTTTTTGCCAGAAGGAATAGTTTCTCCATCCCTAATAGTGGCAACATCCCCTCCCCAACCGATGCTGCCATCAGACTTTTCACCTTTGTCTAAGGAGAAAAACCCTGCACTGCCTGAAGCTATAGTGATGGCCTCCTTGAGGCAGTTGCTAGGCAAGATAATGTTGATTCTCCTCAGGAGCCAACCCCAATACCCCTGTTTGCTTCTAGACCTATAATTAGACTAAAGTCCCAGTGGGCCCCTGAAGGTGAGTTTGATACTGTGACCCACAAGGAGGTGTGCTACACTCAAAAACAACTGCTTGAGTTCTCTAATTTTTATAAAGAGCAATCTGGAGAACAGGCATGGGAACAGATATTAAAGGTAACAGATAATGGTGGAAGAAACATAGAGTTGGATCAGGCTGAATTTATTAATTTGGGCCCACTAAGTAGGAACTCTGCATTTAATGTTGCAGCTTGGGGAGTTAAAAAAGGTTCTAATAGTTTATTTGCTTGGTTAGCTGAAATATGGATTTAAAGATGGCCTACTGTGAGTGAGCTGGAAATGCCTGGTCTTCCTTGGTTTAATATAGAGAAAGGGATCAAAAAGCTTAAGGGAGATTGAAGGGTGGAACAGATTAGTTACTTTAGACCTACTCATCCCAGCTAGGAGAGGCCAGAAGATATAACCTCAACCAATGCCTTGAGAAACAGATTTGTGAGGGCAACACCAGCACCTTTGAAAAGCCCTGTAATTTATCTTCTCTGAGTGTCAGATCTAACAATAGGAATCGCAGTCACTTAATTAAAAAATATAAATACAACCTGAATATTGGATCCCGAGGTGGCAAGGGCCAACTGGCAACCCTCACTGGTCAAAGGCAAAGTGGACGTAGCTACCGTAATGGACAGCAGAGGCAAAGCGGCAATCAGAATAGTCTGACTTGTGTAGAGCTCTGGTATTGGCTAATTAATCACAGTGTTCCTAGAAGTGAAATTGAAAGGAAGCCTATTGCACTCCTACTTAATTTATATACAGAAAAAACTTCTAAGTTGAATGGATGAAATAATAATTTGAATTATAAAACAGAGAATCATGGCCCCTCAATCAATTTACAGACTTCAACCAGTTTACAGACTCAGACACCTTGAATGAAGGAGAGGCCGGGTACCCTTGAGGAAGGACCCTGCTACATTACCTACAACTTATGCAGTGAATCTTTCTCCCACCCTTCCCCAAAGAGACTCTGACATTTTACCAGGGTAACTGTGCATTGGGGAAAGGGAAATGATCAGACATTTCAAGGACTACTGAACACCGGCTCTGAGCTGACGTTGATTCCAGGACACCCAAAATGTCATGTGTTTCTCCAGTTAAAGTAGGGGTTTATGAACGTTAGGTAATTAATGGAGTTTTAGCTCAGGTCTGACATACAGTGTGTCCAGTGGGTCCCTGGACTCATCCTGTTGTTGTTTACCCAGTGCCAGAATGTATAATAGGCATAGACATACTTAGCAGCTGGCAGAACAACCACATTGGCTCCCTGACTGGTAGGGTGAGGGCTATGATGATGGGAAAGGGCAAATGGAAGCCATTATCGCTTCCTCTACCTAGAAAAATAGTAAATCAAAATAATATCATATCCCTGGAAGGATTGTGGAGGTTAGTCCCCCCATGAAGGACTTGAAAGACACATGGGTGGTGATTCCCACCACATGCCCCTTCAACACTTCTATTTGGCCTGTGCAGAAGACAGATGGATCTTGGAGAATGACAGTGGATTATTGTAAACTTAACCAAGTGGTGATTCCAACTGCAGCTGCTGTACCAGATGTGATTTCATTGCTTGAGCAAATTAACACATCTCCTAGTACCTGGTATGCAGCCATTGACTTGGCAAATACCCTCTTTTTCCATTCCATTCCTGTCCATAAGGCCCACCAGAAGCAATTTGCCTTCAGCTGACAAGGCCAGCAATATACCTTCACTGTCCTACCTCAAGGGTATAGCAACTCTCCAGCTTTGTGTCATAATCTTATTCGGAGAGAACTTAATTGCTTTTTGCTTCCACAAAATATCACACTGTTCCATTAAATTGATGATGATATGCTGATAATAAATCTGACTAAAATTCAGGGACCTTCTACCTCAGTAAAATTTATAGAGTTCCAGTGGTATGGGGCCTGTTGAGATATTACATCTAAGATAAAGTATAAAATGCTGCATTTGGCCCCTCCTGCAACCAAGAAAGATACACAAGGCCTAGTGGGTCTATTTTGCATTTTGGACGAAACACATTTCTTCTTTCGTATGTATTACTCTGGCTCATTTATCCAGTGACCTGAAAGGCTGCCAGTTTTGAGTGGGGTCCAGAACAGGAGAAGGCTCTGCAACAGGTCCAGGCTACTGTGCAATCTGCTCTGCCACTTGGGTCATATGACCCAACCGATCCAGTGGTGCTTGATGTGTCAGTGGCAGATATGAATGCTATTTGGAGCCTTTGGCAGGACCCAAGAGGTAAATCACAGTAGAGGCCTCTAGATTTTTGGGAAAGGCCCTGCCATATTCTGCAGATAACTACCTTCCTTTTGAGAGACAACACTTGGCCTGTTACTGGGCTTTGGTGGAACCTGAATGCTTGACTATGGATCCGCAAGTCACCATGCAACTCGAACTGCCTATCATGAACTGGGTGCTTTCTGACCCATCTAGTCATAAAGTGGGTCATGCACAGCGGCATTTCATCATCAAATGGAAGTGGTATATAAGTGATTGGGCTCAAGGAGATCCTAAAGTCACAGGTAAGTTATATGAAGAAGTGGCTCAAATGGCTATAGTCTCCACTCCTGCCACCCTGCCTTCTCTTACCCAGCCTGCACTGATGTCCTCATGGGTCATCCCTACGATCAGTTGATAGAGGAAGGGAAGACTAGGGTGTGGTTCACAGATGGTTCTGCACGATATGCAGGCACCACCTGAAAGTGGACAGCTGTAGCACTACAGCTCCTTTCTAGGACATCCCTGAAGAACAGTGGTGAAAGGAAATATTCCCAGTGGGCAGAACTTTGAGCAGTACACCTGGTTGTGCACTTTGGTTGGAAGGGGAAAAGGCCAGATGTGAGATTACATACTGATTCAGGGACTGTAGCCAGTGGTCTGGCTGGATGTTCAGGGACTTGGAAGAAGCATGATTAGAAAATTGGTGACAAATAATTTTGGGGAAGGGGTATGTGGATGGACCTCTCTGAGTGGTCAAAAACCAGCTGGAGTCCCTGTTTCCCCCTTTTCACTCAGTAAAACCTTTTCTTACTCACTGTTCAATTGTCTGTGAGTCTGAATTTTGTGGCCATGGGACAAAGAACCCCATCTTTAGCTCAACTAAGGAAAAGTCCTGCAACAGTATCGTCATGATATTCAAAGTTTATGATATTGTACTAAACATAAAGAAAAATATGTGAGGGCCACACAAGATCACTTTTTACCATGATATGCAGTTTACTGGAGAGACCAACTGCTCACGTGGAGATGATTAGTCACATTGCATTTTAAGCAGATACTCGCAATACTTGAGCTCACTGCAATAGCAACAGGAGGTGGTTGTGAAACTATTATGGTACTACAGTGTGTACCACAGTGAATCTTATGCACTTCTACTTTACATGACATCTTTACATTTGTTTACATTTATGTACTATAAATGTTCTATGGCACCATATATGTTCTATAAGTGTATTCGTGATTTTTGATAAATTTTAATTTTTTGTAATAGCTCTGTACGTATTTCACGGTATGGATAAAATATAGTATCTACATATATTTTGTGTATTCATGGCATGTCTATTTTTTTTTTTTTTTCCCTAGGCTATGGGTTTCATCTGTGAGTTTTTTCCAATTGTCACAAATCTCCAAAGAATTATTCATTTATTGAAAAAAGTTCATGTATATGTGGACCTGCCCAGTTCAAACATGTGTTATTTAAGGGTTAACTGTACATTAATTTATATAACACAAGCCTATTTGTCCAGATTTTATAGAAATATATAGAAATTCAGTTCTCAAAATCAGGATATTTGTCATTATGTAGTGTCAATTGAATCATGTCTCCAAGTTCAATTTTAAAAGAAAACTCAAATTGTTAACATTTATCTGAAGTTAGTTTTAACAACTTTATCTAAGAAAGACCAATCACTCTTATTAATATCAGAGGCCATTAGAGAATATAATAAACATTATGTTACATGTAAAGTTATATTCTAGTGATAGGCAATAATAATTGTTTTGTTTCAACTATTTCTTCTTTAGTAATATGTAACATTGTCACCTGCTTTCTTATGATTTCACTACTGTTTGTAAGAATTAATCTAAATTGCAAAAAACAAAACAAAAACAAATTTACACTATATTTGCTTTAATATTTTTTCTATTATTTTAATGTAGGCAACTTTAGAAAAGTTAGCATCCCTCTAAAAACCCATTTCCCTTTTATTTCTAACTTATAATTTTAAATTTGAAAAGAAAAGCAGGAAGACACTTATTCTGCTCTTTTTTTTTTTCTTTTTAAATTAAACTGATTATTTTAAGGGAAAGTAAAGAAAACCCAAAAGTTCCCATTTTGATAGTATTTTCATTCATTTTGCTCATCAATATGAAAAGCCATAAGGTACTATAGATTGCAACAGTTTTTTTCTAATAACAGGATATAATACAGTGACTGGCTTAAATATTAGGCTTGTTGAACAGGCAACTAAGCCAAAAGTCTGAAAATTCAAAACTTTTGATTCAGAAGGTGATTGTCTGCCAAGTTATGATGCAATCCACACGCCAACCGATGAATGTAATTGAAGACAGTATAAGATAAAGATAAATAGTGCCTTATAATCATTCTTTTTTTCCAAGGATAATCCTTAATTAACTTTCTGCACTTTATAGCACAGATATTTTATAGCAAATAATTTACTATGGTATAAATTTTATTATTAGTTGTGGATGACTCATTACACAAATGGTAAAATTTTTGTTATAGTTCCACAGGTTAATGAGGCTCTGTCATTTATTTTTTGGTCTATTTTTCTTTTCTGTCTAGATTAACTTTTTTTTTTTTCTATATTTCAGTTCAGTGTTTTTACTCTGTCCCTCCGTTCTGCTGTTGAGCTTATCCATTGGATGTATTTTACTTACCTGTAATAATTTTCAGTTTTACAATTTCTACTTGGTTCTTCATCATCTCTTTTATGTTTCTACCAAGACTTTATATTTCTGTGCTAATATTTTTTAAAATAAATTATTTGATGTCTATATGTTTGTAATAGTTCACTAAAGTATTTTTATGATAGCTGATTTACAATCTTTCTCAGACTTTTTTCCACTTCTATCACCTCAATGTTTGCATCTATTGAATTTCTTTATTCATTCAGTTCAATGTCTTTTTAATTCTTGCTATAGCAATAATTTAAGATTGAAACTCAATTCTTTGCATACAATTTCATAAGTATTTGCATCTCATTTAAACCATTGGTTTTTATTGACTTTCTTTGACACCATTCAGGAAGGAGGAGGAGTGTTGTCACCTCATTGCTGCTATCTCTTTTCTGCTAAAAGGCCATGTACCCTACTTGGCCTACTTCTTTTCTTCATCTTTCTAATAGAGTCTTTCAACCATTATTTGTTTAAAATAAATGTGATTGCCAGAGTTTTTAGTTGGACTTGACGGGAGCAGTATGTCTACTCTCTCTTACTCAAAGGGAAAGACTTCTCTGTTGCTTTTTCACAACAATGACAGCAGCAGAATTATTTACAGAAATAGAGGTCAGACACTGGGAAGGACGTTCTGACATTTGGGCTCAGACATCATAAAAGAGAAGGATTGGCCCAGCTCCTGGCAGAATCAGTATGCAGTTTTAAAACCTTATGACATGTTAAAACACTGGCCTTCACTATTTTGTGAAAAAAAAATCAAACTACAGATGATCTAACTACAATCTAGAAATTATTTCAAAATCATTAAATACTCATTTAGCAAAATAAATACATTTAGAGAGTCTCAATTTGGAGCTCTGTGCTGAGTAATCTGTGCTCTGGTTTCCCTAGTGTCCTAGTAAAACTTTCATAGATCTGCATCATGGTCTCACAGTTTTCCACGTTTAGTTCTAGTGCCCAATCCCCCGACCCGCCACCTCCTTACTTTTTTTGAGTTTATTCCACAATGAATGTTTGCATTGCTAAATTTGTTTCAATGTATGTTTTCTGAAGGATCCGATTGCACATATTTTTGGTATTAATAATATACAAAGTATATACTTTGAAGAAAAGGTACTATTACAAAAGAATAAGATATTCTCTTGTAATAAAATGTAAAATAAAATAAACAATCAAGCATCAACCATCTGAATATATGAGATATGTATCTTTAGGTACCCAGGACCATAGTTTGAAAATGTATAAGGCATATACATTTAAAAAGATAGATTTGCCAAATCCAGTATCAAAATAGGAGACTTTTCTTTCAACTTCTATTTTAGATTCAGGGTGTACATGTGCAGGTTTGTTACACGGGTAAATAGCATGTGGCTAGGGTTTGGTGTACAAATGATTCTGTCACTCAGGTAGTGATCGTAGTACCCAACAGGTAGTCTTTTGAGCCTCACCCTCCTCCCATCCACCTGCTTCAAGAAGGCCCCAGTATCTATTCTTCCCATCTTTGTGTCCATGTGTACTAAATGTTCAGCTCCCACTTGTAAGTGAGAACATGTGGTATTTGATTTTCTGATTCTGCTTTAGTTCACCTAAGATAATGGCTTCCCGCTCCATCCATGGAGCTACAAAGGACATGATTTTACTTTTTTATGGCTGCATGATATTTTAAGGTGTATTTATACCACAATTTCTTGATCCCATCCACCTTTGATGGGCATGCAGATTGAATCAGTGTCTTTGCTATTATAAATAGTGCTACAGTAAACATACACATGCATATGTCTTTTTGGAAAAATGATTTATATGCTTTTGAGTATATATCCAGTAATGGGATTGCTATATGAATTTAAAGTCCCACCAACATTGTATAATCATTCTCTTATCTCTTTAACCTCAGCAACACCTCTTATTATTTTACTTTTAATAATAGCCATTTTGACTGGTCTGGACTCCAAACCATTACCAATGGTTTTGATTTGCATTTCTCTGATGATTAGTGACGTGGAGCATTTTTTCATACACTTGTTGGCCACATGGATATCTTCTTTTTAGAAATGTCTTTTCATGTACTTTACCCATTTTTAATGGAGTTATTTGTTTTTGGCTTAACTTGTTTACTTTCTTAAAATTCTGGACATTAGATATATGTCAGATGCATAGTTTGAAATATTTTCTCCCATTCTGTAAATTGTCTCTTTACTCTTTTGATAGTTTCTTTCGCTGTACAGAAGCTCTTTAGTTTAATTAGAAGTCTCTTGACAAATTTGTTTTTGTTGCAATTACTTTTCAAGAATTTGTCATAAAATCTTGGCCAAGCCCTGTGTCCAGAATAGTATTTTCTAGATGTTCTTTTAGAGTTTATAAAGTTTTAGGTCTTATGTCTAAGTCTTTAACCCATTTTGAGTTGATTTTTGTTTATGGTAAAAGAAAGGGATCCAGTATCAATCTTCTTCTTCATATGGCTAGCCAGTTATCCAAGCACCATTTATGGAATAGGGATTCCCTTCCCTGTTGCTTATTTTTGTCAACTTTGTCAAAGAACAGATGACTGTAGGTGTGTGGCTTTATTTCTGGGTTCTCTATCCTCTTCCATTGGTCTATGTGCCTGTTTTGGCACCAGTACCATGGTGTTGTGGTTACTGTGACCTTAGAGTTGGAAGTTGGGTAATGTGATTCCTCCAATTTTGTTTTTTTCACTTTGGATTCTTTTGCATATTTGGGCTATGCTTTTTTTCTATATTAATTTTTATTTTTATTTTCTAATTCTGTGAAAATTGCCATTTGTAGTTTAGTAAGAATAGCATTAAATATGTAAATTGCTTTGGGCACTATGGCCATTTCAACAATATTGGTTCTTCCAATCCATGAGTATGGAATATTTTGTTCCATTTGTTTATGTCATCTTTGATTCTTTTTCAAGTGTTTTATAATTATTGTTCTATAAATAATTGGTTAGTGACATTCCTAAGTACTTTATTCTTTTTTGTGACCTTTGTGAATTGGATTGCATTCTTGGCTTGGACATTATTGGTGTGTAGAAATTATACAGATTTTTTTCATTGATATTGTAGTCATGAAACCATACTAAGCATTTTTTTTCTTTTCCTTTCTTTTATTTATTTATTTTTTTAATCAGTTCTCGGAAACTTTGGGCAGAGACTATGGGGTTTTCTAAGTATTATATATAAACATATCATCTGCAAAGAGAGATGGTTTGACTTCCTTTCTTCCTACTTGGATGCCTTTCATTTCTTTCTCTTGCCTGATTGCTCTGACTAGGACTTCTAATACTATGCTGAATAGGAATGGTGGAGAACTAGGTGAATGTGTTCAGCTTTTGCCCGCTTAATGTGATGATGTTTGCTGTGGGCTTGTCATAGAGGGCTCTTAAAATTTTGAGATATGTTCTAACCCGGCCTAGTTTGTTGATTTTTAGCATAAAGAGATATTGAATTTTATCAAAAGCCTCCTCTGCATCTGTTGAGATAATCATTCAGTTGTTCTTTTTAGTTCTGTTTATATGATGAATCACATTTATTGATTTGCATCTGTTGAACCAACCTTCCATCTCAGAAATAAAGCTTACTTGATTTTGGTAGATTAATTTTTTAATATACTGATGGATTTGATTTACTAGGATTTTGTTGAGAATTTTTGTTTACATGTTCATCAGGAATATTGTATAGTTTGTTTTCACATTACTATAAAGAAATACCTGAGACTGGGTAATTTATAGAAGAAAGAGGCTTAATTTGCTCACAGTTATGCAGGCTGTACAGGAAGAATAGCAGCTTCTGCTTCTGGGCAGGCCTCAGAAAGCTTTTACTCATGGCAGAAGGTGAAGCAGGAGCCAGCACATCATACATGACAGGAGCAGGAGCAGGAGCAGGAGCAGGAGCACAGTGGGGAGGTGCTACAATTTTTTAAACAATCAGATTTCATAAAAACTCACTCACTATTATGAGAATAGCACCAAGGGAATGGTGCTAAACCATTCATGAGAAATTCACCCCCATGATCCAAGCACCTCCAACCAGGCCCCATCTCCAACACTGGGCATTATAATTTGACAGAATATTTAGGTGAGGACACAGATCTAAATTATATCAGATATCGGCCTGAAGTTTTCATTTTTTCTGTATCTCTGCCAGGTTTTGGTATCAGAATGATGCTGGCTTCATATAATGGGTTCCTCCTTTATTGTTTGGAATCATTTCAGTACAAATGGTACCAGCAATCCTTTGTATGTCTAGTAGAATTTAACTGTGGTTCTGTCTGGTCCAGGGCGTTTTCTGGTTGATAGGTTTTTTATTACTGATTAAATTTTGGAAGTTGTTACTGCTCCCTTCAAGATTTCAATTTATTCCTGTTTCTATCTCAAGATGTTGTATGTTTAAAGAAATTTATCCATTTCTTCTAGGTTTTCTATTTTGTGTGCATAGATGTGTTTGTAATAGCCCGTGATGGTATTTTGTATTTCTGTGGGGTCAATGGAAATGTTACTTTTGTCATTTCTGATTTTGCTTGTGTGGATCTTCCTTCTTTTCTTCTTTGATAATATTGTTAGCAGTCTATCAGTCTTATCCATTCTTTCTAAGAGGGAACTTTTTGGTTTCATGATCTTTTATATGGATTTTTGTACTCTTTTTTTTTTTTTTTTTTTTTTTCAGATCAGATTTGATTACAGTTATTTTTTTTCTTCCGATAGCTTTTGGATTTGTTTGCCCTATTTTTCTAGTTCCTCTAGGTACGACGTTAGGTTGTTAGGTTGAGATTTTTCTAACTTTCTGATGTAGGTGTTTAGCGCTATAAATTTTCTTTTGACACTGTCTTAGCTGTGTCCCAGAAATTCTGATATATCTATGTTTTCATTTGTTTCAAACAATTTTTTGATTTCTGCTTTAATTTCATTCCTTACTTAAAAAAATTCAGGAGCAAGTTATTTAATTTTAATGTAATTGTAAGGTTTTGAGAGCTCCTCCCTGGTACTAGCTTATCTTTTTATTGTGATCTGGTCTGAAAGTGTGGTTGACACAATTTCCGTTGTTTTGAATTTGGTGAGATCTGTTTTAGTATTGAGTGTGTGTTCAATCTCAGAGTATGTGCCATGTGCAGATGAGAAGAATGTTTATTATCTTGTTGTTGGGTAGGTCATTCTCTACGTGTCTGTTAGGTCTATTTGGTGGTTTCAAGTTCAGGTCCTGAACATCTTTGTTAATTTTTTTGCCTCAATGATCTGTTTAACACTGTCAGGGAGTATTTATGTCTCCCACTGTCATTGTGTGCTTATCTGAGTCTCTTTGTAAGTTTCTAAGAACTTGTTTTATGAGTCTGAGTGTTCTAATATTGGGTGCATATGTATTCAAGAGAGTTAAGTTTTCTGAACCCTTTATTATTATGTAGTACCCTTCTTTGTCCTCCCCAGCTCTTTTTTTGTTTTACTTTGTTTTGTTTTGTTTGTTTGAGTCCTGCTCTCTTGATTAGGCTGAAGAGCAGTGGCCTGATCATGGTTCACTGCAGCCTCTACTTCCTGGGCTCAATCAATACCCCCACCTCAGCTTTTTGAGTAGCTGGGTCTATAGGCACACAGCACCATGCCAAGCTAATTTTTGTATTTTTTGTAAAGATGAAGTTTTGCCATGTTGCCCAGGCTGGTCTCGAATTCCTGGGCTCAAAAGATTCACTCATCTCAGCCTCCTAAAGTGCTGATATTATAGGTGTGAGCCACCGTGCCTGTCTCTCTTAGTACAATTTTATCATTGTTGGTTTAAAGTTAATTTTGTCTGATATAAGAATAGCAACCTCTACTCTTTTCTGTTTTCTGTTTGCCTAATTTTTTTTTTTTCCCAACTCTATGCTTTGAGCCTTTGGGAGTCACAATCTGAGATGGTGTCTCAAAGACAGCACACATTTTTTTTATCCAACTTGCCACTTTGTGCCCTTCCAGTGGATTGTTTAGCTCATTTACATTCAAGGTCAATATTGACACGTGTAGATTCTATCCTGTCATCATATTGCTAGCTAGTTGTTTTGTAGACTTCATTGTATAGTTGTTTTGCAGTGTCAGTAGGCTATGTAAGTGTGTTTTTGTGGTCACAGGTATGGCTCTTTCATTTCCATGTTTATCACTCCCTTAAGGATGTCTTGTAAGCAAGGTCTCGTGGTAACAAATTCCCTTTGCATTTTTTTGCGTTCGTTTATCCGAAAAGTGTTTATTTCTCTGTTTATAAAGTTTAATTTGTTTGGATATGAAATTCTTAGTTGGAATTCATTTTTTAAGGATGCTGAATACAGGCCCTCAATCTTTCCAGGTTTATAAGATTTCTGCTGAGAGGTTCACTGTTAGCTTAACAGAGTTCCCCTTGCATATGACTTGCCCTAGCTCCCTTTAAGATGTTTTCCTTTTCATATTGACCTTGGAGAATCTGATGACCATGTGTCTTGGGGATGGTCATCTTGAATAGTATCTTACAGGGATTCTCTGAATTTCCTGAGTTTGCATGTCAACCCTTCTAGCAAAGTTGGGGAAATTTTTATGGACAATGTTCTCAAATATGTTTACCAAGTTGTTTGCTCACTTTTCATTTCCTTCAAGAATGCCAATGAATCATAGGTTTGGTCTCTTCAAACAATGCCAATTCTTAGTGATTTCGCTCATTTTTTGAAATTATTTTTAAATTTTTGTCATCATTTTACTAGCTTCCTTCGATTGGGCTTCAAGTTTCTCCCATATTTCATTGAAGTTCCTTGCCATCCAGGTTCTAAGTTCTTTATCTGTCATTTCAGATATTTCAGTCTAGTTAGGAAGCATTCCTGGGGAGTTAGTGTAGTCATTTGGAGGTAAGAATGTAGTCATCTGGCTTTTAGAGTTGTCAGAATTCTTACATTGGTTCTTTTTCATCTGTGTGGGCTGATGTTTCTTTAATTTTTGAAATTGTTGTCTTTTGAATCGGACTTTTTGCTTTTATATTTTTTGATGCCCTTGAGGGTTTGACTGTGGCATAAGTTGGGTTTTGTCAATTGGCTTTATTTCTAAATGCTTTCAGGGGACCAAGACTCACCTCAGCACTCCTGAACTGTGTGCTCTTTCTTTGGTGTGTGGGGATTAGGCCCATGGCTTTCTTCTCTGGCCTCCTGAAGTCAAATACCTGCTGTACTTGGAGAGCTGAGGTGTTACCAGTCTGCTGGTAATAACACTCCCATGGAGGCTGTCAGCAAAAGTGTTCTGGTGGGGGCCCTGCAGGATTCTGGGGGAGGGATGTGGGTGTGTGCATGTGGCAAGGTAGTAGAGGAGGGAGGCTCTGATTGGGTGTGTACCGGCAGGAGTCTGTCTGCAAAAGTGCTCTGATGGGAAGGTGGGAACTGCCGGTGGAAGATCTATGAATGTAACCACTGGTAATCATTCTGTAAGGCAGCTGAAGCTGTGTTGCAAGTGAATGTGACCAGTTAGGGACCCTGGGAAAGCCCAGCAGACAGGGGTGCATTCAGATTACACTGGCTCTGTCCCACTAGCAAGACAGCCCTGCTCTGTCCAGGTACAGCAGCTAACAAAGGCTAAACCACCGAAAATAAACAAAGCAAGGCTTGGGGGATAGGCACACATGGCTTTGGTCCACTGCAGCCACTTCCATACCAAACCCTGTGGACTCTGTACAGACTGGAGTTCTATCTCTGCCAGTTCTCCAAGTAGTTCTTCCTGCCAACTAAAATGTCCGTGGGGATCATGGGGTCTCCCACAGCCCAGATCCTGGAGGTCCTCGATGAGAGTAGACCACTGCAGGCCTATTTCTCTCACCCTTTTCATGGGAGCCACTTAAATCCAGGAACACATTCTGATCCTCAGCAATTCCATGCAAGGTGTCCAGACTGTTTCCCTTTCAGTACTGTGGCCTGCGACCTGCATCTATTGACTCTTAATGCCTTCTTTCTGAAAATCTGTGCAGTCTGCTGCTCTACTTGATGGTCTGGTCTTTCTTAATGGGAGGAGTTCCTCCTGGCTGCATCTAGTTGGCCATCTTGGCTCTTTCAAAGGCATTTTTTAATCTTTTAAATATTTATTAAAATTAATTTTTAAAAATCTATCTATTTAGCAGTCTATATGACTTCAATAACAAGCTTTATTTGTAAAGCATATGGAAAGCTTTATATTATAAATGGTAAAATATGTTATTTGCACATTTTAGTTCTGCATTATTTATGAAACATGACAATATTTTAGGCCAGAAAATACCAAACCATAATTTTTTTTCCACGTTTAATTTTTTTAATGTGTAATGTGCAGTTTAATGATGAAAGACTATTAGAAGAAATACTGATAGAAATCAACTACATGTTTTAATTTTAAAACACTATAAAAACACACTGTAGCTGGCCGGGCATGGTGGCTCACTCCTGTAATCCCAGCACTTTGGGAGGCCGAGGCGGGTGGATCACAAGGTCAGGAGATGGAGACCATCCTGGCTAACACAGTGAAATCCTGTCTCTACTAAAAATAGAAAAAATTAACAGGGCTTGGTGGCATGCACCTGTAGTCCCAGACACTGGGAGACTGAGGCAGGAGAATCACTTGAACCTGAGAGGCAGAGGTTGCAGTGAGCAGAGATCATGCCACTGCACTCCAGCTTGGGTGACAGAGTGAGACTCTGTCTCAAAGAAAAAAAAGAAAAACAAAAGCTGTAGCTGTTTAATACACGCATTTAGAAGTGTCTCACAATGAACATTTGGCAGTGTGAGCTACATATAGCACCAAATGTTTTAAAAACCATATTATTAACTAGTAATGATCAATTAGAGATATCATAGTAACAATATCCCAATCATAACTAGAAATTACCATGTAATTTGTTAGGGCTACATGAAAACACATATAACGTTCTCTGAAGGATCAAGAAGAAACCCCAAATAGATTTAGATATGTTTAGTGGTCATCAATGCAAAAACATTAATTCTCACCATGTTAATATATACATGAAAATCATTTAAAACATAAATTAAAATAATTTTGTGTAGACTATCACAATCTGTTTTTAAAAGTTTATCTGGAAGAAAAATTATGCAAGCACAGTTAAAGAAATTTGAAAAAAATTACCTCTGTGCTGATCTTATCAAATGCTAAATTATATTATAAGCATACACATTCAAGTCCAATTGCAGATTATAATGAAACATTACAAAATACATGTCAAGTTATATATTGCATATTAAATCAATGGGAATGGAGACACTATTCAATAAACAATATTAGCATATTTGGATAATATTTTGGAAAAGAAGAAAACCAATATTCATACTTCACATTGTATACAATATGATTTCCAGACTGGTTTAAGAAATAGTTGTCTTGAACTATTGTAAAACTATTATAAAACAATATAGAAAATACATACTATAATATTATTTTGTGAAAAATTTTCTTATATATAAAATTTCTTAGATAATGTAAAGTAAAAAAGAAAAGCATCTGTACGGAACAAATGTATTTGTAATAAAGGTGAGAGACAAATGGTAGATTTGGACAAAATTTATATATATATATATACACACACACACACACACACACACACCCATGAATACAAATGACATAATAAGACACAGTTTTACATAAATCTGAAGACAAAAAATTACTTTATACCATTAAAATGAGCAGTGAATACGGTGTTTTTATACACAGGGGATGTTTTTAGAAGGCATATTTGCAATTATAACAACATTTTAAAATTGCGTACTCCTGCAATTCTACTGCTAGTAATCAATCCTACAGAAATAATTTCTCACATACACAAAGTTATGTGGATGAGTATAATTTCTATATTATTTATCATAATAGGGAAACTATAAAACCTAAATACTCATTAATTAGATAAATATTAATAAATAATGTATCAATATTGTAGCATTCCTGCCACGGCATTCTCCCAAATAATGTAATATCAATAATAGACTATTCTTACCATGACATTCTCTCAAACCAAATCAATTGAAAAATTAAAACACTGATCTGAAATGATTTTCATGGTTTTGTTTTAATCAGGAAGGGATTATCAAAGTATTTATCATTTGGTCCTGTGGATATAAAAAAGAAAAAAGAAAAAAAAAACACTATAATGTAATTGTGTGTGAAGACCTACAAAGGACATGGATCAGTTATTTGTAGTGGATATGTCTAGGTAAGGGAGGCAGTTTTGTGATACATAAGTTATAGTTTCCAATTTTACTTTTATGACTTTGTATGCCTTTATTCTTAAAGAAATATTAAAATAAATTGACATTTTTAAAATATAAAATAGTGATCAATGCTCAAATACATATTAATTAGTTTTGTGTACATAATTAAGCTACCAGATTGCCAAACCTTAATCTAGAAAGTAATAAAAATTGTTGGATCATGTGTTTATTTTCATTCTAGTTTAATGTGTTTCTCTTTGCCTGGGAATTTTCCTATTGCTTTCATTATCTGGCTTGAGGTGGATATTAGCTGATGGAGTCAGGAGATTTGTGCCTTTACTTCTTTGCTTATAACAGAACATGAGTGACTGTTTAATCTATTACTCGATTTTCTTTAAGCGAGTGATCTCTAATGTACTATAGTCTTTTTTCTTTTTATCAGACAAAGCCTTTGAAACTCTTCTTAAAATAATAAATTTAAGACAATAAATTTAAGTATATAAGATTCATGAAGACCATTAATATTAAAATATAATTATTGAAATATTGAACAAGATTCCATAGAGTAATAGTTTTACATTTTTACATTTCTTTATGAAAGTATTAAAATGTTACATAATGAGTTCTAGATGTCATAATTTTAAAGTTCTGATAAATATAAACAATGTGTTGAGACTTTCCAATAATTATAATGTGAACTAAAAATGTATCTTATTTCTATTGTTAACTAAGGCACAGATGCAGTTAAAGTTACTATTACTTATTGCCACAGAAGACAACCTCTAAAATGCACCCCTGAGCCATTATTTTGTCTCCTGTTAGTCACATCTTTGTATAATTCCCCCTTGAGTGTGAGTTGAACTGAGTAACTTTTTTCTAACAGATAGAGTACCACCAATGTGCTGAAATGTCTTTTCTTTGATAGGTTATAAAAAAGCTGTAGCTTCTGTCTTAGTTTCTCTCTACTGTTTTAACATGTTCTCTTGCCGTCTTTTGGATTATTTCCTCTGGGAAAAGGCAGGTGCCTTGTCAAGAAGCAGCACTGGACAGATACTCAAGTCATGATCTTGGAAGCAGACTTCTGAGGCTCTACTATAGACAAGTGGATGAGTTTGGAAGGAGATACTCCTGGCATTAAGCCTTGACATAATTTGAGTCCTGGCTCAGACCTGCATCTAAAACACTCAGCTGAGATGCCTACCCTAGATTCATGACTAAAAGACATCAAAAGATAATAAATGTTTATTTTTTCAGATGCCAAATTATAGCATAATTGCTATGCAAAATAGCTAGCTAATTCAAAGTGTATACTCTAGTTAAAATAAATAAAAAATTCAGTTGGAGATGATAACAATAAAGATGTATTCCAGTTTCACAGACCTCTGACTTAGAACTCTAAATTAAGAATTTCAGTTTTAGGCCTACATGTTTGGAATAAAATAATTGCACCCATTTAAACTAAAGAGAGAACAAAGTACACATTATACTCATCTTTAAATACTTTAACTTCTGGAAAATAAAGTAAGCAATTTATGCAATGGAAGAAGGTAGCATTGATAGGCTTAAAATTGTAATCTATTTTATCATTTTCTTAGTAAGGTGAAATTTTAGCAGTTAAGACTTATCTTAGAGGAGAACATTGCCTCTTAATGTTGCAAATTCTGCTATGTAATTTGGTTATCAACAATGGGAAGAAATTTTCAGGAGCTGCATACATATACATATGTTAAGTGATTTTTTAAATCACATGAGTTAATTTAAAGTCATGGATGCTATAATTTGATTACTGAAATAACAGTTATCAGTTTAAAGATACAACTCAGGCAAAGGATCAAGGAAGTATATTTGTCAGAATAAAATATAAATGAAAGTTTTTAATGTTTTTAGAAAATAAATTTTATTGTATGTATTTAAGGTATATAACATAATGATCTAAGATACGTGCATATTATATATAGCAAAGTGGTTACCATCGCGGAACAGATTAACGTACACATCATCTCACATAGTTATCTATTATTGCCCCTGTGGCAGGAGAAGACTTAATCTGCTCATTTTGCAAAAATTCTGAATGTAATACCCCATTAATAACTATAGCCCTCATGTTGTAAAAACTTAGTTTCTAAAACATTTTAGTAAAGCCCATATTTGGTGGCTTCCTAAGGAAGTGAGAAGAGGCCATGATATTAGAAACCTGTTTCTCTCATTGTAATAATAAAAACAGAAAACATTTTGTAAGAAAATCAGTGCTGAAAATATTCAAACCAAATTTAAAAGTTTACAGTATGTGGATTAATACAGAACAAATCTTGAAGATTGCTTCATAGGAAGTAAAACATCAATTTTGAAATTACTGAAAAGAAATCAAATAGCCTGGCAGCTCATAATCAGAACAACTCAGCTTCTTATTTTCAAGGACTAGTTGATAGCTACAAGGAAAAAAAAAAAAAAATAAAGTAAATTACACACAATTTACATGAAGACCAATGATAATAAACTTCACATATTAATTTATACCTGTCAAGTGTTATACCAGGCAAAACATAAAATTTTGTCCATTCATGAACTAAAGCCCAAATCTAGTTTAGACACTTAGAATTATGTAAGAGAAGACTGTCTCTAAAGACAATATCTTACATTTGTATTTTCAATATTTTTCATTTAAGAAAATACTGGGCACTTCAGCAAAAATTTCAATAACTGTGATAAAAATGACATATACCAATTCACAAGAGAGACAAATTTAATATTTGTTTTTATTGACTTGTTGAATAATCACACAACCACAGAAGGAAAATTTTAGGTTTTCTGGTTTATTTGTTTTATTCTTTTAAAACGCACCTTAGAAAAACATCCTTATGAGAAATCCTATTTTGTATGTGGAGTATAGCATCATCCCTTGAAATCACTGTTTAACTAAGATTGAGTGGTACAATTTGTTAGACACAAAGGTTAAATATGTGTAAGAGACCGTTCATTGTTATTCTCAAAGTAAATGTGATATATATGACGTAATAGTAAACCAAAAGGCCATAAAAAATAGAATTTTTAGATGTTGAGTTTTTTACAAAATATTCTGATTTTAAATCCAAAATTTGATAATTTTAAATGATTTTATTACATGAATGGAACTGTTCTAATGAAAGATTGCTTAGAAGTAAACCTCATGGATGCTTTTAGAAAGCAAATAAATAAGCAATATACTATTATTCGTGAGTTCTAAAATATTTATGATCAGATATTGCCTCAATTGTAGAAGGGTCATTTTTAAACACCATTTATGGTGTTGTTAATTAAAGACAAGAGCATGCCTTTGTAGATCTGTTAATAATGGTATTTTTTCTAGTAAAATTGCCAAATTTAAAATGGCATTATTATAATATATATGAAGTTTTAACTGTCTTTAAATTAAATATATAAGCTAACAGAGTGACAGTAGAATTTCTTAATTTCATAACTGAAAGAAATTTAAATTTCATCTACAGTATAATGTGCAACCTGCCAACCTGGTAGCAATTATGATTTTGCTTACTTTGACAATAGAAGCAAAATATTCAATTATAATGGAAAAATAACAATGTAATATTGCAGTATTTTAAGATAAGTAACACATGAAAATTTCAACTAATTTAAGTACTACATATACTAAAAATATCTGTTCAGCCTTCTGTTACCTATTTTTTTTTTTATTTCAATGCTATTTACACGTACTTTAAGTAGGCACATGACCAGGGCCAATAATATATTCCAGTTAATTGTGTCCTCAGCATTGTTAAAATATGCACATGGACTATCCTGAAACAGGATATTTGGAAGATTTCATTAAAATTGTTGAAAATATTTTTTAAAATAACTGGAAAAGATAAAAAATAATTACTGAGCAATATGATTGTTTTACAAAAAAATATACATAATATATACTTGATACTTTAGAAGTATGATTTTAGATATCATATTCTGAGCAAAATATTATGTGATAAACAGATGGTTACTATTGTCAACTTGTTTGGATCGAAGAATGCAAAGTATTGTTTCTGGGTGTGTCTGTGAGAGTGTTGCTAGTAGATTAACATTTGAGTCAGTGAACTGGGAGAGGCAGACTCACCATCAATCTGGGTGAGCACCATTCTCTCAACTACCAGCAAGGCTGGAGAAAGTAGGCAGAAAAGGTGGAATGAGCAGATTGTAAGTCTTCTGGCCTTCACCTTTCTCCCATGCTAGATACTTCCCGTCCTCCATTATCAGACTTCTTCAGCTTTTGGACTCTTGGACTAACACTAATCGTTTGCCATGGGCTCTCGGGCCTTTGGCCACAGATTGAAGACTGCGTGATTGGCTTCCCTACTTTTGAGGTTTTGGAACTTGGACTTTACCCACAACAGCCTTCCTTGCTTCTCAGTTTGCAGACGGTCTATCGTGGGACTGTACCTTGTGAGTGTGTGAGTGATTTCTCCTTAAAAAACTCCCTTTCATATATACATATGTCCTATTTGTTCTGTCCCTCTAGAAAACCCTGAATAATACAGATTTTTGTACTGGGAGTGATTCTAGAGGAACAGAATTTTAAGGATGGATTTCTTTAGTTGGTTTTGGGCTTTTTGGAGTTGGTTGCTCAATTTGATTAGGCCCCAAATGCTAAGAACTCTATTAATGGTATGGAGAACTCTGATAGTCCTTGATGTGAATGGTTGAGAAAGTTTTGCCAAATAAATGCATGTGATACTCTTGATTAACTGCTCTTGGAAGGCAAGCAGTTTAGTGATGCTATACATAATACCTTTGACCACATATGAAGAACCAAGGAATATAATGCAGTTGGATAGTTGCTCCTAAGTTCACTGGAAAATGTGATGGAAGAAAACGATAAACTCAGAGATTCTAGCTCTTGGCTCCAGAAGCACAAACTGAGCCTCAAATATTCTAAGATGACCTAAGTGAGAGTCTTATCTTGTGTGGAGAAAGAGCTGAAATTGTGAAAAATCAGACACAAGCTCTTATTATGTTAGTGGTTGGCCTTTAATGAAAGGTGCAAACAGCCTCACCGGTGTCTACTGTTAAAGTGAGGACATTTATTGGAAAAGAATGGGACTCTGAATCTTGGAATGGGGATGTATGGGAGGACCCTAATGAGACCGGGGGCACTGAGTTCCTTTTTTGTCAGAGGAAACAGACTCCCCATCCCCCCACCCCCAATGGTGGCAACATCCCCTCTCCCACCACACTGCTATCAGCCTTTCTACCTTTGTCTGAGGAGATTAATTCTGCACTGCCTAAGGCAACAGTGATGGCTCTCTTGAGGGAGTTGCCATGCAAGACAATGCTGATTCTCTTCAGAACTCACCCCCAACACCCCTGTTTACTTCTAGACCTAAAACTAGACTCAAGTCTTGGCAGGCGCTTAGAGGTGAGAGTCAGAATGTGACTCATGAGGAGAAACAATACACTAAAAGAATTGTTTCAGTTTTCAAATTTATATAAGCAGAAATCTAGAGAACAGGTATGGAAATGGATATTAAGGTTGTGGGGTAATAGTGGAAGGAACATAAAGTTAAATCAGGCTGAATTAATTGATATGGACCTACTTAGCAGGGATTCTGCATTTAATACTTTAGCTCCAGGACTTAAAAAATCTTCTAATAGTTCATTTACTTGGTTAACTGAATTATGGGTCAAAGGATGACCCACTGTGAGTGAGCTCAAAATACCTGATCTCCCTTGGTTTAATGTAGAGGAAGGGATCCAAAGACTTAGCGATACTGGGATGGTGGAGTGGATTCGTCACTTTCCTCACCATGACTGGGGAGGCAAACTTACAATTATGGTGGAAGTGGAAGTAAACATGTCCTTCTTCACATGGTGGCAGGAAGGAGGAGTGCTGAGCAAAAGGGGAAAAGCCCCTTATAAAATCATCAGATCTCATGAGAACTCACTCACTATTATGAGAACAGCATGATTTAATTACTGCCCCCATGATTTAATTACCCCCCACCGGGTCCCTCCCATGAAACATGGGATTATGGAAATTGCAATTTAAGATGAAATTTGGTAGGGACACAGACAAACCATATTATTCAGCCCCTGACTCCTCCCACATCTTATGTCCTCATATTTCAAAACACAGTCATGCCTGTCCAACAGTCCCCCAAAGTGTTAACTCATTCCAGCTTTAACCCAAATGTCTAAGTCCAAGTTCAAGGTCTCATCTGAGACAAGGTAAGTCCCTTGTGCCTATAAGTCTGCAAAATCAAAAGCAATTTAGTTACTTTGGAGATACCATGGGAGTACAGATATTGGGTAAATACACCCACTCCAAATGGTAGAAATTGGATAAAACAAAGGGGCTACAGGCCTCATGCCATTCCAAAATCCAACAGGGAAGTAATTAAACCTTGAAGTTCCAAAATAATTCTCTTTGACTCCATGTCTCACATCCAGGTCACATTGATGCAAGAGGTGGGCTTCCAGGGCCTTGGGCATCTCCACCTCTGTGGCTTTGCAGGGTACATCCCTCTTCCTGGCTGCTTTCATGGACTAGTGTTGAGTGTCTGTGGCTTTTCCAGCAGCAAGCTGTCAGTTAATCTACAATTTTGGGGTCTGAAGGACAGTGGCCCTCTTTTCACAACTCCACTAGGCAGTTCACCAGTGGGGATTCTGTGTGGGGACTCCAACCCCACATTTCCCTTCCTTACAAACCTAGCAGAAGTTATCTATGGAGGCTCTGCCCCTGCAGCAAACTTCTGATTGGACACCCAGGTGTTTCCATACATCCTCCTAAATGTAGGCGGAGATTCCCAAACCTTAATTCTTGGCTTTGGTGCACCTGCAATCCCAATACCACATGTAAGACACCAAGGCTTGGGGCTTGTGCCTTGAATTGTACCTTAGTCCCTTTTAAAAGACCATGGCTGAAGCAGCTGAGACACAGAGCACCACATGCCAAGTCTGCACACAGCAGGGGGACTCTATATCTGGCCCAGGAAACTATTTTTCCTTCCTAGGCCTCTGGGCTGCTGATGGGGAGGGGTTGCCTCAAGGTCTCTGACATTCCCTGGAGATATTTTCCCCATTGTCTTGGTAATTAACATCCAACTCTTTATTAATCATGAAATTTCGGCAGTGGGCTTCAATTTTTCCGCAGAAAATAAGGTTTTCTTTCCTATCACATTGTCAGGCTGAAAATTTTCCAAACTTTTATGCTCTGCTTCTTCTTGAATGCTTTTCTGCTTAGAAATTTCTTTCACCAGATACCCTAAATCATGTCTCTGAAGTTCAAATTTCCACAAATCTCTGGGACAGGGACCAAATTCCACCAGTTTCTTTGCATAGCATGAGTGATCTTTAGTCTAGCCTGGACTTCATTGTCCATACCACTATCAACATTTTGGTAAAAGCCATTCAACAAGTCTCAAGGAAATTCCATACTTCCTCACATCTTCATGTTTTCCGAGCTCTCCAATTCTCTAGGAAGTTCCAAACTTTCATCTGTTTTCCTGTCTTTTTCTGAGCCCTCCAAATTGTTCTAGTCTCTTCCTGTAACTCAGTTCTAAAGTCACTTCCACATTTTCAGGTATCTTTATAGCAGTACCTCACTCTCTGTGGTACCAATTTACTGTATGAGTTTGTTCTCATGCTGCTAATAAAGACAGACCTGAGACTGGGTAATTTATAAAGGAAAAAGGTTTAATTGACTCACAGTTCAACGTGGCTGAGGAGGCCTCAGGAAACATGATTATGGTGAAAGGGGAGGCAAACATCCTTTTTCACATGGAGATAGCAAGAATAAGAAGGTGTAAAAAGGGGGGAAGCCCCTTATAATCCCTCAGATCTAATAAGAACTCACATCACAAGAACAGCATGAGGGTATCCCGCCCCCATGATTCAATTACCCCTTACCATGCCCCTCCCACGACATGTGGGTATCATGGGAAGTACAATTCAAGATGAGATTTTGGTTGGAACACAGCAAAACCATATCAATAACATTATGCTGACTGAACCCAGTGAGCAAGAAGTAGCAAACACACTGAACTTATTGGTGAGATATTTGCATGCTAGAGGATGGGAAATAAATCTTACTAAAATTCTACCTCAGTGAAATTTCTAGGGCTCCATTGGTGTAGGATCTGTTGAGACATTCCTTCTAAGGTGAAGGATAAGTTACAGCATTTGTCACCTCCTGCAACCAAAAAAAAAAAAAGGCACAACACCTAGTGGGCCTATTTGGTTTTTGGAGGCAACACATTCCTCATTTGGGTTTGTTACTCCAGCCCATTTATTGAGTGACCCAAAAGGCTGCCAGTTTTGAGTTGGGTCCAGAACAGAAGAAGACTCTGCAACAGGTCCAGGCTGCCATGCAAGGTGCTCTACTACCTTGGCCATTTGACCTAGCAGATCTGCTATGGTTTTCTATGCCCACACCTAAATCTCATCTTGAATTGTAGTTCCCATAATCCCCACATGTCATGGGAGGGACCTAGTGGGAGGTAATTGAATCAGGAAGGCAGTAACCCTCATGCTGTTTTCATGATAGTGAGTTAGAACTCATGAGATCTGATGGTTTTATAAGGGGCTTTTCTCCTTTTTACACATTCTTCTCCTTCCTGCCACCATGTGAAGAAGGATGTGTTTGCTTCCACTTTTACTATGATTGCAAGTTTCCTGAGACCTCCCCAACTCTGATGAACTGTGATTCAATTAAACTTTTCTTTATAAATTACCCAGACTAGGGTATGTCTTTATTAGCAGTGTGAGAATGAACTAATACAAGAATCAATGGTGGTTGAGGATCAGTGGTAGATAGGGATGCTGTCTGAAGCCTTTGGCAGGCCATAACAGGTAAACACAGTGGAGTTCTCTAGGATTTTGAAGCAAGGCCCTGCCATCTTCTGCAGATAACTACTCTTCTTTTGAGAGACTGCTCTGTTTGTTATTGTATCAAGGGAACCAGCACCCAATATTTTAACTTAGTTCTTTCTATTTTCCTTAAGTGTCAACTGGTATGAGAAATAAAGAGAAAGAGTACAAAGAGAAGCATTTTACAGCTGGGCCTCCAGGGGTGACATTATATATTGGTAGGACTGTGATGACGACCCTGAGAGGCAAAACCAGCAAGTTTTTATTAGGGATTTTAAAAGCCTATAAATGATTGTGCAAGTAGGACACTGCCCTGAGGGGCAGTGTATGAACAGAGAGTAGGTCACAAGGATCACATGCTTCAAAGGGCAATAAAGATCACAAGGCAAAGGCAAAATTAGAATTACTGATGAAGGTCTATGTTCTGCTGTGCACATATTGTCTTGATAAACATCTTAACAGGAAACAGTGTTTAAGAGCAGAGAACCAGTCTGACTACAATTTACCAGGTTGGAATTTCCCCATCCTAGTAAGTCTGAGGGTACTGCAGGAGACCAGGGCATATTTCAGTCCTTATCTCAACCGCATAAGACAGATACTCCCAGAGCAGCTGTTTATAGACATTCCCCCAGGAATGCATTCCTTCCCTAGGATTATTGTTTGCTGGGAAAAGAATTCAGCAATATCTGTCCTACTTGCACATGCATTTATAGGCTTTATACAAGAAGAAAAATGTGACTCTATTCTGCCCAAACCCATAGGCAGTCGGACCTTATGGTTATCTTCCCTTTTTCCCTGAAAATCGCTGTTATTCTGTTCTTTTTCAGGGTGCACTGATTTCATATTGTTCAAACACACATGTTCTACAATCAATTTGTACAGTGGTAGTCCTGAGGTGATGTACATTGTCAGCTTACAAAGATAACAGGACTAAGAGATTAAAGTAAAGACAGGCTTAAGAAATTATAAGAGTATTATTAGGGGAGTGATAAATGTCCATGAAATCTTCACAATGTATGTTCTTCTGCCTCGGCTCCAACTGGTCTCTCCGTTTGGTGTCCCTGACTTCCCACAACAGTTATTGGGCTTTGGTAGAAACTGAACATTTGACTATGGACATGAGGTCACCATGTGACCTGAACTGCCTATAATGAACTGGATGCTTTCTGACCTATCTAGCCATAAAGTGGGGCAAGTGCAACAGCATTTCACCATTAAATGGAAGTGGCATATATGTGACAGGCTTGAGCAGGTCCTGAAGGCACAAGTAAGTTACATGAGGCAGTGACTCAAACGCCCATGGTCTCCACTCCTGCCACTCTGCATTCACTCCCCTAGCCTATACAGATGACCTCCTGGGGAGTGCCCTATAAACACTTGGCAGAGGTAGGGAAGACTAGGGCCTGGTTTATAGGTGGTTCTAGACGATATGCAGGCACCACCCAAAAGTGGACAGCTGTAGCACTATAGCCCTTTTCCAGGACATCCCTGAAGGGCAGTGGTGAAGAGAAATCTTCCATTGGGCAGAACTTTGAGCAGTGCACCTGGCTGTGCACTTTGCATGGAAGGAGAAATGTCCAGAGGTGTGACTATATAATAATGGGCTGTAGTCAATGGTTTGGCTGGAAGTTCAGGGACTTGGAAGAAGCATGATTGGAAAATTAGTGTCAAAGAAATTTGAGGAAGAGTTATGTGGATGGATCTCTCTGAGTGGTCAAAAACCATGAAGATATTTTTCCCCCATGTGAGTGCTTATCAAAGGGTTACCTTATCAGAGGAAGATTTTAATAATCAAGTGGATAAGATACCTCGTTCTGTGAATACCACTCACACTCTTTTCCCAGCCACTCCTGTCACTGCAAAATGGGGCTATGAAAAAAGTGGCCATGATCACAGGGATGGAGGTTAGGCATGGGTTCAGCAACACGGACTTTCACTAACCAAGGCTGACCTGACTAAGGCCACTAATGAGTGCCCAAACAACAGAGATCAACATTGAGCACTCAATATGGCACCATTTCTCGAGGTGATCAGTCAGCTACTTGGTGGTAGGTTGATTATACTGGACCTCTTCCATCATGAAAAAGGCAGCATTTTGTTATCACTGGAATAGACATTTATTCCAGATATGGATTTGTCTATCCCTCATGCAATTCTGCCAAGACTATCATCTGTGGACTCACAGAATGCTTTATCCACTATCATAATATTCCACACTGAATTGCCTCTGAGAAAGGAACTCACTTTTTGGCTAAAGAAGTGAGGGAGTGAACTCATGCCAACAAAATTCGTTGGTCTTATCAATGTTCCCCATTATCCTGAAGAAGCTGGATTGAACGATGGAATGGGCTTTTGAAGTCACAATTATAGTGCCAACTAGGTGACAATACTTTGCAGGGCTGGGGCAAAATTCTCCAGAAGGCCATGTATGCTCTGAATCAGCATCCAGTATATGGTACTGTTTCTCCCACAGCTAGGATTCACGGGTCCAAAAATCAATGGGTGGAAGTGCAAGTGGCACCACTAACCATCACCCCAAGTGACCCCCCCCAACAAAATTTTTGCTTCTGTTCCTGTGACATCAAGTTCTTCTGGTCTAGAGGTTTTAGTTCCAGAGCGAGGAATGCTGCCACCAGGAGACACAACAATAAGACCACTAAACTGGAAGTTAATATGCCACCTGGCCACTTTGGACTTCTCCTACCTCTGAGTCAACAGGCCAAGAAGGGAGTCACAGTGTTGTCTGGGGTGATTGACCTGTACTGTAAAGATGAAATCAGTCTATGACTCCACAATGGAGGTAAGGAAGAGTATGTGTGAAACACAGGAGATTCCTCAGGACGTCTCTTAGTATTACCATGCCCTGTGATTAAGGCCAATGGGAAACTTCAACAACCCAATCCAGGCAGGACTACAAATGGTTCAGATCCTTCAGGAATAAGATCTGGGTCACTTCACCAGGTAAAAAAATCCATGATCATCTGAGGTGTTTGCTGAAGGCAAAGGGAATGCAGAATGGGTAATAGAAGAAGGTAGTTATCAATACCAACTATGACCACCTGACCAGTTGCAGATATTAGGAATGTCATGAATACCTCCTCCTTATTTTGTTAAGAATATGTTTGTGGATGTATACACTTGTATTAAGAAAATATCTTCATTTTATTTCCTTTCCTTTTTTATTATGTGACATAAGACTTATTGACTCCATATCAGCATTTAAATGTTGTTAACTTTATGTAATAGCATTTAGGTTGAAAATTAGTGTGCTTCCAGTTGTACGAAGGATAGTTGTATTATGTTAGATGTAATTATGACCTTATTATTGTCTTTATTTGGAGATGTATGTGGGTTTAAGTTGATAAGTGGTAGACTTGTGATGGTTAATATTAAATGTCAACTTGATTGGAATGAAGGATGAAAAGTATTTTTTCTCAGTGTGTCTGTGAGTGTTGCTAGAGGAGATTAACATTTGAGTCAGTGGATTAGGAGAGGAAGACCCACCCTTAATCTTGGTGGGCAATATCCCCTCGGCTGCCAATGCGAGTAGCAAAAGCAGGCAGAAGAAAATGGAATGACCAGACTTACTGAGTCTTCTGGCCTTCCTCTTTTTCCTGTGCTGCATGCTTCCTGCCCTCCATCCTCAGACTCCAAATTCTTTGGCTTTTGGACTCTTGTACTTACACTACTGGTTTGCCTGTGGCTCTTGGGCCTTTGGCCACAGACTGAATGCTGCGTTGTTGGCTTCCCTAGTTCTTAGGTTTTGGAATTCAAATTGATCCATTACTGGCTTCCTTGCTCCTCAACTTACAGATGGCCTATCCTGGGCATTCACCTTGTGAATCACTTCTCCTTAATAAACTCCCTTTCATATATACATATATCCTATTTATTCTGTCCCTCTAGAGAGCCCCAACTGATACAAACAGTTACTATACATTTTTTTTTTTTTTTTTCTGGAGGAAACAACTACTTTTGGTATTAATATCAGAGGGTGAAATAATTCTCCTCAAAGCCTTAATATAAAAGAAATTGTACAACACAGTAAATTATATTCTCAACCACATCCTTTCAGTAAACAAAACTCCATGGAGTATTTCTCATCATATGGTCACCTTTCAGTATCTGTGAGGGATTGGTTTCAGATAACACTGTAAATACAAAAACCTACAGATGCTGAAGTCCTTTGTATAAAATAGTGTAGTGTTTGTATATAACCTATGCAAATCCTCATGTGTACTGTAAAATGTCTCCATATTACTTATAACTAATACAATGTAAACACTTTGTAAAAAGTTGTATTGTTTAGAGAATAATGCTATAGAAATCTGTCTGTATATGTTCAGTACCAATGCAAACTTTCATTTTTTTTCTCCCCAATACTTTCAATCCATGGTTTATTAAATCCATAGACTTGAAACCCACATACATGGAGGGCTTACTATATGTTTTTTCTTTCTTTCTTTTGAGAATGGGTCTTACTGTGCTGTCCAGGCTGGAGTGCAGTGGTATGATCATGGCTCACTGCAGGCTCAACCTCCTGGGCTTAAGCCATCCTCCTACCTCAACTACCTGAATAGCTGGGGCTACAGGCATGCACCACCTTGTCCAGCTAATTTTTGTACTTTCAGTAGAGATGGGATTTTGCTATATTGCCCAGGATGGTCTCAAACTCCTAGGCTCAAGTGATCCACTCAACTTGTCCCCCTAAATTGCTTGGATTACAGGCTTGAGTCACTGAGCCTGGCCTATATTTCTTTTTTTTTTTTTTTTTTTTTTTTTTGAGACGGAGTCTCACTGTGTCTCCCAGGCTAGAGTGAAGTGGCGCGATCTCGGCTCACTGCAAGCTCCGCCCCCCGGGTTCACGCCATTCTCCCGCCTCAGCCTCCCAAGTAGCTGGGACTAAAGGCGCCCGCTACCGCGCCCGGCTAGTTTTTTGTATTTTTAGTAGAGACGGGGTTTCACCATGTTAGCCAGGATAGTCTCGATCTCCTGACCTTGTGATCCACCCGCCTCGGCCTCCCAAAGTGCTGGGATTACAGGCTTGAGTCACTGAGCCTGGCCTATATTTCTTAACTAAAGGGAAAGTGCAATGTGTGGTTTAATTAAAGCACTTCTGTATAACATCAGTACAATTCTGATCACGGAGTTGACTGAGGGATTTGCTTAGGTTGGAGATAGGATATGAATATTCAGAGAAATTAATGGATTAAATAGCCTTTCATTAAGATTCTATGAATACTATTTTCTCAAATGAGATTTTGAAAAACAGTTATTCAAGAAATTTCTTTTATATACCTACTACATACCTAAAAATTGTTCCTTATGCTATAGTCAGTATTGAACCTCAAAGATACGTTTCTGCTTTCAAACATTTCATATTAAAATGCATGTGTGAATGAAAACATCGAATAAGCAGACAAGTTGCAGGAAATGATTAGTGTTAAGCAGAGGATGAACACAGGGAGATGTGAGCCATAGTAACCTGGTGTTTGGTTTTCCTTTAGTGATTAAAGAGGTTCTCCCTCAGGATGTGACAAATGAAAAAAAAAAAAAAAAAAAAAAAAAAAACAAAAAAGATTTAGTAACATAGCAGTAGAGGAAAGAACAATCCACATAGCAGAATGTATATCTGGCTACATCAGCAAAGAATTTGGCAGATTCCAGAAACAGAGCAATAAAAGTAATAAGTAAGTGGGAGAGTAGTATAAGAAGATATCATACAGGTGGTTTGTGGCTAGATCCTTTAGAACTTTACAAGTCAGATTAATAAATTTGTATTTTCTTTTATGTCATTAGAGATTTTTAGCCAGGAGAGCAGACTAACCTGAGGCTCTAATGACCATAGATAATACAAATCTATGGTAAAGTACTAAGTTTCAAATAAATAACTTCTAAAACTGTTGCAATATAAAGTTATTTGTTTAGTAAATTTGGGGCATGCATACACAGAAATATTGTCACTCTTAAGCAATTCACTAACCCATTATATCTTTATTTAACAAACAATTTTCAGATCAATACATTGGGCCATGAGCATGTTGGTATACAAAGATTTAGCAGACACAGTTCCTTTCCTCATAATATTTACAGTCTAGTAAGGATAATAAGTGACATAGTAGAACTTTCAAGATAATTGACAAATTTTTGCTATGTAATTTCACAGAAAAATGGTATTATTTTGCATTTGAATAATTTCAAGGAACAGAATATAAAAATCTCTAATATATAATCAGGTAGGCATGTAATTATCCTAAATTGATGACATAAATCAGTTAAAATTTCCCTTAACCAAATCTCTGAAAAAAAATAGTGGGAAAAAAAAAACACTTAAATTAGAAGGTATACAACAGCAACTCGACAACACAGAATACAACCTATAAAAAGTATATGATATCAAACGGAATAGTAAAACAAAAGGAATAAAAATAATTTCAGAAGTATTCAAGATAAAGTGATATAGGGGTCAAGCAAAGGAGACCCAATATGCATATAACAGAAGTCACTGCCAGCCAAAATCAAAGTAATAGGAAAAAATATTTAAAATTACACTTTACAACACATTTATTTAATACAGATTTGAAAATACATTTTGAAGGAGCATGTCTTTTCAATAGCAAAATAGCGGCGAGAAAGAGCTCTCCCAGTTAAAAGGAGGTATGGGATCTAACAAACAAATGTAATATGCAGTCTTTGTTTTGATCTTAAAGAGAAAAACAAATAGCCTAAAAGGCATTTTTAATAAAGTCAAAGAGATTTGAATATAAATAAGCGATAAAAGGAAACCACATTATTATTATTAATTTTATTAAGTATGATAAAATATTATTGTAGCTTTGTAGAAAATTCATATTTTTATATATATATACTGAAAGACTGCATAAGTATTTAATGACATGATGTTTGATATTTATATTAAAAATTCAGCTAAGAAAAACAAGAAGAGAAAAAGATAAAGAAAATATGGCAAATATCTTAAGAAATTATATACTGGAGTTCAGTGTACTAATCTCCCTAATTTGTTATGTTTGAGAATTTCCTTAAAATAAAAAATGAATATATACACGAGAAATCACATTAAAAATAATGGAAACTTAATTGAGAACCCGGTTCATAACAGTGTGGTGTGATGATTCAGAACACAGGCAAATGTATAAAATTAGAAGCTACATTTATTCCTTCCTAACAAGAGGGAGGATGTAAATGTAGTCGAGTTTATAGTTTTAATGGAACAGTAAGATTTCAACTACAATCTAGTGTGTGTGTATGTGTGTGTGTGAGAGAGAGAGAGAGAAAGAGAAAGAGAAGATTGAATGCAGAAAGTGACAGGTAAAATAATAGTACTGAAGGATTAAAAAAAAAAAAAGGGTATTGAAGTTCGCCATTGTTCCTACTCGGTCTGGGATAGATAAGACCAAGCAAATATCAAAGAATTGATGGACATGTTGAATAAATTCATTGCGATGTAAAATGCTAACTTGCTTTCAGTCCAAATTCAAGCATGTTTAGTGTTCTATGGTGAGGAGGATGCAGAATGAGAGTAGTTGAATCATCCAAGGATTGATATAATAAGGCCAAAGCAAAAGGTAGGACAGGGTCCTAAGGAAACTGAAAGTATTGACAAGACTGTGGTTGAAGTAGCGGATATTGTAGTATATAGTGATTATATTAAAGATAAGAGACAGTACACAATAAATATAGGTGTAATGGAAATACAGGTAACATAATTGGTATGGAAAATGGAAGCATTTATTCTCTGGTTCTTACCTAACAAGAACAAGGAAGAAAAAATTAGATGTTGAAGAAAATTCAATGTTTTGTAATATTCACTTTGACTTCAGTTTTAAAATCCAGATTATAAATAACAGTACTTTCTCTCTTTTCAGAATAAATAAACACTAGAAGAATGAGGAACAAAACAAAAGCACAAAACCTATCCTCAGCAAAACTAGTAGGAGAGGGTATCGCAAAACAATGTGTAAATGCAACTAAATGAAGTAAAAGTCCAAAAGAATGTAGAAGATGCCAACCAGGAATACCTTGCTATATCAAATATAAAGATTAAATCGGTGTTTAAAGTATTTCATGCAACCTGAAAGGCAAAAAAACAATGCCGTACAGTAGTAAGAACATCCTTATTTCTGTTTTCATTGCTTGTTTTGTTTTATTTTTTAGCATGAAGAAGTAGGAAAGTAGAATTAAATATGACATGTCATAGGTCATGTCCAGTAGACTGTCTTTTGAGCACTTTCCCTAGTCTAATCTTTTTTATTTCTTCTCAGGAAAAAAAAAAAAAAAAATCACATTGCTCACAACTAGTTTTCGACATCATACTTGAAATCCTAACTAATGCAATAATAGCATATAATATCCCATATGTATACTGGAAATTGTAAACACTGATGAAAGTAAAAACAAAAACAAAATAAAGAAAGCAACTTCTATCATGAGGAAGAGTTTTAATTGTTAATTTAAAAATTCTTCTTAAATTGTTCTATAGTATTTTTGTTTGTTTGTTTGTTTGTTTTGAGACGGAGCGTCCGCCACCTCTCCCGGCTAGTTTTTTGTATTTTTTAGTAGAGACGGGGTTTCACCGTGTTAGCCAGGACGGTATCGATCTCCTGACCTCGTGATCCGCCTGTCTCGGCCTCCCAAAGTGCTGGGATTACAGGCTTGAGCCACCGCGCCCGGCCTTATTGTTCTATAGTTTAAAAGCAATTCAGTTCAAAATGCTAGCATATGTACTTTTACTTTCAGCTATGATGGATGGAAAAACAGGGATCAAATTTGCCCTCTCACCTGAAAAAAAATACAAAATATGTGAAGCAATGTTTCATGACACTGTATATAAGCTGACAAAGGGCAATTATCTTGAGAGTCAGGAAACTCATGAGAATAACCCTTCCACTGCTTCAGCTTACTGCCTTGTGATGGTTTTCAGGCCATGGAGCAGGGATGGGCAGCCAGACAGACTGCCTGAATAGAGCAGATTGAGCTGAGAGTACAGAGACCAAGGCGGCTACTTGCAAAACAGGGAGGAGAAAGCTGCACAGTGAGAGAGAAATTCAGGTATATGCAAAGGATCCCCTTGAGTATTCAACTGAGTTCTGTTCAGCAAATGCTGTGAGGAAACAGCCTGGCAACAGGGAAAGAACTTCCCAAATGCCAGTGCCTGACTTTCAAAGGGCCAGGAATAGTGGCTCTTCTCCAGAGCTTGACTAAGAAACCTCACTTTTCATTGTGCATAGAGTATAAAACAGAGTATTGCCTCAATAATGGGAAATTAGCTCTAGAAACTTTAAAGAAAATGATTTAGGTGGAAGGAAAAATATATCATATGGAAATCTGTATCTCCACATAGAAATAAAGAACATGGAGAATAATAACTATTAATAAATGATGAAATATATACCTTATTATTTAAATCCCTTATAAGATAACTGAATGTTTAAAAACAAACAATAATATAGTAAAGAGTTTATCACATATTTCTGTTATTTGGGTTTATTTGTGACTGAACTCGTACCCTGTCTGCTTTATGACAGATTACTGTAGGGGCCACCTAATATTCCTATTTAGTGGGTATAAGACTCAGCTAACTCTGGGTAGTTTTGACTGCAAAGTTACTTGATGTCTCATGGCTAGGTTCTTCGTCGCTGTCAAAGTGCAGAAGTACACAAGGAGCTGTTTTACCAATGCTGTACAATTAACTGTTGCAGGTAACAAGCTGTTACTTCAAAATCCTAGATATGATTGATATTCTCTTATTGAAGATTGACATAAAATTTGTAAGGTTTCTGTCAATTTGGCCCTGCAGCCTAGGAATGCATAAGAAAAATTTCCTACTCTAGACCAAAAATCAAAGCTACCCGAGTTTCTTGTTAATCAGTAAATTGGCTTACAAGTGAAGAGCATGCTGTTTTCAGAATTCAAATAGTCATTTTGTTTTGTTCCTAGTGACAGGAAATGTACAATTCAATAATTTTGTTAAGTCCAAATAACATGATGGAGTAGTTATACTGGAGGATATAATAATATAGCATGATGTTCTGTATAATGCCCAGATGGTTCAAGTTCCTTTAGAATACATAGTGACAGAGGATGTGGGGAGTCAAAAGCCTTGCAGAAAAACTCTAAACAAAATCCTTGCAGAAAAACTCTAAGTATATATACTGTTAACCAAACCATGTGAGTATAAGGTATTTCTGGTCCTCATTCCTAACAGAGATGGAAAAGAACATTTTGGTTCACAAAAGGACACACAAAAGATTGAAGTAATGTTAATCTAACAAAGATAACATATGATAAACAGTTGCAACTAGGGCTACTACTTCATTGAGTTTCCAGTAGTCTACTGTCTACTCTAATACACCAAGATATACTTTTTTTTTAACAGCTAGGTTGTAAAAATAAAATAAATGGGAAAAAGTTGGGAACCCTCTTTTAAGTTTTTAGGGGTGACATTAATCTCTACTACCTTTCCAAGAACGCAGTATCATTTTTCATTTACTTTTTTGGCCAAGGTAGAATACTTTCTAGGGCCTTTTCTTTGTCTCTTCCACCTTACAATAACATTTGTCCTATAGTTTAAGTGGGCCATCTATGAAGCACACTTGGACTAGGAAATCTTCTCTTTTTTTTTTTTTAACCATTTGAACACATGCTCCTCCTGAAAGGGGACTCATCAGAGTGCTCCGACCTCAGGTATCAATGTGAACTCAAACTCTGCATCAAGAGGTCTTCAACATATTATCATATTTCATCTTCTCAGTGTAATTGAGTAAATGACCATAGGTCCATTACAAAAGGACTTGGGAACTCATTATTACATACACTTGCCATAGAAACCCAGCATTCATTTTCATGGGAATCTGTCTTCTTTTCCAGACAAAATATTTTACATCTGAAAACAGGTTCAGTTAGGTTCAGAACATATGCACAGAACCATGACTTTTTGTTGGAGTAGCTGCTTTTAACCTCTTAATCTACCTTTAGTTGCTTTTAGTTCTATACCTTGTTGTGTGAACATCTATGTTGCCACAGATTAATCCTTTTTATATTAAGCATCTCTCTATGTCTAATGTATTAGACACCTATGGCTACATGACTACCGTTCTCAACTTGCCATTCGTTGTAATGACTGCACCCAATTGCAGCTTACAAGTGAATATTAGACAATGCCTCTATTATTTTGAGATCCTGCTATCTCTATTGCTCTCAGAAAGCCTCTTATAAATTCAATAGTTTTAAAATAATAAATTTATTTAAATTATTGATAAAAAACCTGGTCACTGAAGAATGAAAAATTGGGTTTGCTCAAGCAATATTAAAGGGTAACTAAGTTATACTAACAGCTCAGATTGAATAGTGTTTTTAGTAGGGGAGCATTTTATAATGTGTTTACAGTTTGATTGTTATGACCGACCATATTCCTTGAGAAATCAGCATTCTACGTATTCTCAAAGCAGAAAAAGCAACTGAAGTGAAATCCCCTGCTGCCAGAGATGCTGCTGCATGTTTTTCAGTCCCGGGATTAATCCAAGTCTGATTATGCCTGTATCTTTACTTTAACTTTTAAAGTAACTCATTGTAAGAATTATTTTTCTATTGGACTCCAGTAACGTCCAGAGATCTCCTATAGATTATCTTCTTTCAAAGTGACCAACACAATGGTAAAAGTGACCAACACAACACAATTTTTTCCTAAAATGCGTGGAATAAGAAAATTCAAATCCATGAACATTTTTGGTCACTTTCTTAGTGTGTGGCAGGGCATTTCTAAGCACTAATTTAAGAGAATATCAAAAAGGAGGAGTCAATTATTTACATAAATTCAGTAACTTTAAAATTAATTGATGATTTCCATTGTAGAGACTGCTTCGAAGAAGACATTAGAAAGGATAGTCACAGCTTTTCTGAAAGACTAAAGATGACCACCTAAAATAAATTCAATGGGTTTAGCCTTGGAAAAACCACCTATTCCACAGACAATAAATGAAGGAGAAAATGAGAGAGCAGGAGATAGAAGAGATTCCATGGAATGGAAATTTTAAACAAGTCAAAAGAGAACAAAAATAATTGAGATGTTGATGATTCCTAATTTGTGGTTAGTGAGTTATGGTTCTAATATTTTTTACATTAATACATTATGAATACTGTATATTTAAGATTCATACATTTATAATATATGTATTTTTTAAATAAATAAGGGTTAGTACTATTTGGACAATTAGGTACTTAACTATTTGCCAAGTAAACTTGCTAAGAACCTTGTCTTTCTGATTCTAGTCCAGATTAGATTTTATTGCTGTAACTAGTTTTATTTTTTCTTATTCAACATTTTAGGTTTGATTTGCATTCTGAAGCATTTTAAGACATTATATTCTACTAGGTAATTTTATTATAGAAATTATTATTTATATCCCATCCCTATATTTTTCTGCTTTTCTTAATTAACATATGTATTCTTAATGTTAATTGGTATGTACTTCCACGTCTCTAAAGTTGCAGGATATGCTTCCCTGGAAACCTTTTTATACTTTCACATTTGTTACTACTCTGGATATTGTCACCCCAGGTTTTATAAAAATGGTTTGTTATAGTGCATTGTTTGTTTCTCCATTGTAATTGCTTCCAGGGTTCTATTCTAATTAATTCTTCATTTGTAGACACCTCAAATTCCTCTATTTGCTTTTGAATATATGCAGTTTAAAAAGTTTTCTTTGGGGCCGAGTGCGGTGGCTCACACCTGTAATCCCAGCGCTTTGGGAGGTCGAGGCGGTCTGATCACCAGAGGTTGGGAGTTCGAGACCAGCCTGGCCAACATGGAGGAAACCCTGTCTCTACCAAAAATACAAAATTAGCCGGGCGTGGTGGTACATGCCTGTAATCTCAGCTACTAAGAAGGCTGAGGCAGGAGAACTGCTTGAACCCAGGAGGCGGAGGTTGTGGTGAGCAGAGATCGCGCCATTGCACTCCAGCCTGGGCAACAACAGTGAAACTCCATCTCAAAAAAAAAAAAAAAAAAAAAAGTTTTCTTTGGATGCAGAGAGGAAGTAGAAATCACAACCACTTAAGAGACCCTCTGCTTCAAGAAAATATTACAGCAAAAATTGAGAAAACAAAGTGTTTCCTGCTGAGAGCAGATTTCAACGAGTAGTTGTGTATGGGAGAAACATGATGACATTTGACAACTTTTTAGCAACTCCTAATCATGTTCTTGTTCATGTTGTTACTGTATATTAAATGAGTTTTCAGATCTTCAACACTTCCACATTCAAATATAAATTCAAACACTCTCTGTGGATGAATACAAATTGATTCAGGGTTATTCATATCTGCTTCCTACATTAGTACAAATAATTGGGAGCTAAATTTTACCTTACAGAATTAATTAACATTGCAAACCTTTTGGAACACTATTGAGTTTTCAGGGGAAACAGAAGATGTTGTGTAACTCAGAGAATTCACCCCATAAACTGGAGATGTACATATATAAGAATTCAAAAACAAGAAGCAATTTTTGTAATGTAATTTTAACAGAAATTAGAATGTGGGAAAAAGCATAATATAAAAGACATTTACATAGAAAGACACAGGAGTTTATAAATAAAAAGTTAACTTTGTAACTACATTTTTTAACAGAAAGTCTGACTCTTTGTGAATATTTTAATTAGGATTTTATTTATAATGAATCTAAAATATGCTTGAATTAGATTTCAATCTAAATTTAAATTGTACCTGCATAAATTGTTTTATTTGGTATGGCTGAAAACATAGAATGATAGAGAAAACTCTTATACATGATGTACTCCATAATCTGATTTTCAAATTTTATAAATGTTTTGGGAGTCTTTCACTGGATAATTCTGAAAGCAGAACTTCAAGCACAATGTCTTGATTATAATAAATTAAACAAATATTTATATGAATTCTGCAAAACTATTTATATTATTTGCATTTTAAATTATAAGTACATGTGTGAATTTCATATTATCTTTACTGGAAAATTTTACTGTTGTATTTCAGACTGCTAGGATATATAAAAGAGGGATACTTTTTATACAGATACTGTCATAATCTCATTAAAACATGTTTATAATCCAATGCCCAGGGTTTTAAGAATCCCATGTAATTTTAAAAATTCGATTACAGCATCAAATAGCATAAGACTATGCTTATTAAAGAGATATGAGGTTAATTAAAACTACTAAATCTGATAGTTTACTTGTACCTTCATTTATGTAGTTAAGATTACACGTTTATGAGCCAGGCGCGGTGGCTCGTGCCTGTAATCCCAGTATTTTGGGAGGCTGAGGTGAGCGGATCACTTGAGGTCGGGAGTTTGAGACCAGCCTGATCAATATGATGAAAACCCATCTCTACTAAAAATACAAAAATTAGCTGGGTGTGGTGGTGAGCGCCTGTAGTCTCAGCTACTCGGGAGACTGAGACAGGAGAATTGCTTGAACCTGGGAGGCGGAGGTTGCAGTGAGCCAAGAGCATGCCGCTGCACTCCAGACTGGGTGACAAGAGCTATACTCCATGTCAACAACAACAATATATATATATGGCATGTATTTTATTTCTATAAATTTCTACGATGGGTAAAGGTCAATAGGTTATATGAGGACTAAGTGATACTAGAAACTAGAAAATATTGAAATAGAGAAAATTATAAGTTTATCTGATGCTAACTTTTAAAAGTGGCTGTTTATTCATAGAGAAAAAATGTTGCTATTTTGCTATTTTACACTGTAAATGAATTATTTTAGAAGACAGAGAGGTTTTTGGAAAAATTAATATGTTTTCAAGAGAATATGTGATTTTAAGATGTTTTTGTCAAAGTTTACTTGCTATGCACTTTACATTTTGATTGTATTTTGTTTTTATCCAGCTTCATTGAGGTAAAATTGGTATACAAAAGACTGTACATATTTAATGTATGCAGATTGGTATACATATGTATACACTTGTATTACCATCACCACAGTCCACGTAATAAGCACATCATTTTAAAAAGTTTCCTTGTGTCCCTTTTTTCATTTGTTTTTGTTTTTTGGGGGTAAGAACAGTTAACATAAGATCTACCCTCTTAATAAATTTTGAAGTACATAATACCTTATTGTTAAACTATAGGCCTTATGTTGTATAGCACATCCCTGGAACTTGCTTATCTTATATAACGGTAACATTATACCTATTAAACAGCTACCTATATCTCCCATCCCCCACCTCTTGTAATTACCATTTTACTATTATTGTAAAACAACATTTTGCAAAATAAATAAGAATCTTGAGAGAATTAACATATTAGAATAATATATTTTAGAATCAAGATATTATTTATATTTAAAATAAATTAATCTAATTATTTTTCTTTTTAGTTAAGGCTCAAAGAAATAAATACAAGATGCTTTCTAAGTAAATATTTTTTTCCCTATCTAGAAGTCATGTATTTGCATACATGTATATTTGTGTGTGTGTGTGTGTGTGTGTGCCTATAAACACCAAATGTCTATATGTAGATATATATTCAGATTCTTGACAATTTTAATCATAAAAGTTATATCTGATCCAGAAGTCTGGTATGATGTGTATATGCATACATTTATATGTGTATGTTTGTGTGCGTGTGTGTGAGTGTATACGCACACATACATCATCAGCTTCATATATAATAGTGATTTTATTTATCTTCATCGCTTTCCAAATTTGATATCCATGTAAGTAGAGATTATGTCTGTTTTGTTTGATGTTATTTCCCCAAAATTTAACAGATGCTCCACTTAATAACATTTCGTGAATAAATGAGCATGTTACGCATTCTAAATGACTGTTTCTCTTTCCATAGAATCCATTCCAATCCAATAGATAATTATCTACTACTTAAAAAATGGGTTCATCAAATATAAAAAACATTTTATGGGCATATTTTCTCTCACCTTTTTGTGATGTTTAAATTTGTATTTAAAACTACTTTATTCTTCGTAAGAGGACTGATTATACCGCTGTCTTTGGAAACATGGTTTTCAGTTGTGAGGAGAAAGCAAGCAGTATTTATTTTTTTTGTCCAGCATTTTAATGTATACAAAAATAATTACTAAGGAAGAGGGGTTTAAGATGATGAAGATTAAGGCCACACATACTTTCTGACTTCATTTCTAGTCTCCAACCTTAGTTTGGCTTTATACATAATACAAAGGATTGTTTTCACTGATTTTCTCTAGGTAGGTTTGCAAATCATGCACATAGTGGTTGGCAGCAATTTTTCTTAGCAGCATCTTCTCTCAGGAACATATTCAGAAATGTAAAAATACACTCACACATTTATTTTGTCATAATCAGAGGAAGTATAAACTTTTATACCTCAAGAAGTGTTATTAAAATTCTATATTATCAGTAAAAATATATCACAATAATTTTGCTTTATCTTACTAATTCACATGAAACTGATGAGGCATTATGAGTAGAGAATTCACTGATTATTTATATTTTGTTAGGAATGGGTTTACATTACTCATCAATTCTTTTTGCACTAATCATAGCATATGGAATGTATTTAGTGCAAGTAAATTTGTAAATTATATTCATCGTGATCTAGTCAAGAGGAATTCTTATTCCCACCTATTCACATGTAGCAGTAATTGTGTTAGAATGTATCAGTGTGTATACGTGTTTGTACATGTGCATATATTTGTATATATGCATACAACTTTGTGTGTATGTGTGTACACAAATATGTATGTATAAGCTGTATCAATCCATGTATTTGTCTCTAAGTATGTGCACCCACAAATAATATATGAATATATATGATTTTTAACATGAACTATAGTAATATATAATTCTATTATATGACACAATATTAAATGCTACTCAGCATATACATTTTAAATGACCTTTAATTGAATCTAAAAGATGAAATTTTAAAAATAGCAATTATACTTTTTCTCCTGGCACTAAAAAGAAA
Source organism: Papio anubis (assembly GCF_008728515.1). Lineage (NCBI taxonomy): Eukaryota > Metazoa > Chordata > Mammalia > Primates > Cercopithecidae > Papio > Papio anubis. The sequence goes on from NC_044978.1 coordinate 57,285,862, forward strand.
CCATTAAAAGATTCAGCCTGCTTAGCTATTAAGGATACCATGATAAAAATAACAGTGGTCTTTAGGAAATTTATTTTATTTTTGAGATAAAAGAAGGTTCTATCACCCAAACTGGAATGCAGTGGCGTGATCTCAGCTCACAGCAACCTCTGCCTTCAGGACTCAAGCCCTCCTCCCACCTCAGTCTCCCGAGTAGCTGGGATAGAGGCAGGTACTACCACACCCAGCTAATTTTTGTACTTTTTGTAGAGACAGGATTTCGCCATGTTGCCCAGGCTTGTCTCGCCTGGCGGAGGCATTGTAATTTTCTAGGGAAAAAAGTCTGATAAAAGTCTACTTATGTAAATAACTATCTGAGGAAAATATGGCCTAGGTTTTTGTTTCCGTTTTAATTTTTAAAAAATTTTCCCAAATGACTTGCTTTTGAAAAGTGAGTAACACATATTATTAACAAAGCAAGTAAGGATGCAATGTTGTGGTCTATGTGCAGAAAAAATTCACTATTGCCAAATTAGATACTCAATTTAAAGATTATAGGATTGCATTTAGAAACAGAACAATTTAGTGTAATATATTCCATGAATACATAATTTTCACCAGGTCAGCCCCTTCCTTTTTTGATTTTCTCTACAATGCCCAAATGAGCTCTTTGCTTTCTATTTTGCATCAAAGACAAATTACTTCCTTCCTGTACTCAGGAATATAAGAATATAATGAAACTCAATGTCATTTAGCCAGGCATCATATTATAAAGATCGGTCACTCCAACTAGGTTTAAAACTTTAGCAGATAAATAGCACCCGTTTTGTCCCTTTCTTGATTTAAAGTAGAATGGAAGGAGATAAAATTACAATCAAGTGTTCACTACATAATTTTTTGGAACATCTAGGAAAGTAATTCTCAAACATTTTTTGTATGTTGTCCATTTACATGAGAAACAATTTTATTACTAAGTGATAGAAATACTTGATTTTCATGAATTAGCATGTTAAAAAGTATACACTGGAAGTCACTGAGGTTTTGAATTTAGGAATTTAGTAAAGTTTCTTCCTGTTATATAGCATTGAAAGACTCCTATAATGCATTCATTTTAAATATGAAGAAAGTTTCAATACTTTTCCAAGAGAATGTATCACCTACTGAACTTGCTTAGTTGCTGTTACTATTACTTTTTTAGAAATAATAACAATTTTATTAGATTTACCATTATAATCTCTTTGTCAGATTTTTAGCAAGTGAGAACAATTTGTTTAAGTATTTTGGCCTCTAGTTCCCAAGACGTTTATACATGAAAGTGTGGTTTTTCAAACAGAAAGATGCCATGTCCCAGTGTTAAACAGTTGCAACATATATCCCAGGCTGTCTTACTTGTACCATAGAATGTTATTAGTTATTTGCTGCATGGTGTTTCTTTAAATATGTTGTCTATTAACACAATCTTTTTTTTTTTTTTTTTTTTTTAATATCTTTCTTCTGATGGTCTCTGTGTAATTCCTGTCCTTGCTGCCCACCAGACTCAAATTACTGCTATGGTTGGACCTTCCAGGATTTTCTACATTTTTCATTCTGAAAAGTTCCTGACACATGATTTGATAGAAAAAGATAGCATGGCTCACGCCTGTAATCCCAGCACTTTGGGAGGCCAAGGCAGGCAGATCACCTGAGGTCAGGAGTTTGAGACCAGCCTGGCCAAATGGTGAAACCCCGTCTCTATTGAAAATACAAAAATTAGCCAGGCGTGGTGATGGGTGCCTGTAATCCCAACTACTCGGGAGGCTGAGACAGGTGAATCACTTGAATCCCGGAGGCGGAGGTTGCGGTGAGCTGAGATTGTGCCACTGCACTCCAGTCCAGGCGACAGAGCAAGACTCTGTCTCAAAAGAAAAAACAAAACAAAACAAAACATACATACTCTTTTCCATTGTGCAAGGGATCCTTTCCTAATTAACTTGGTTATAAAAAAAATTCCCATTATTCAGAGCATTAAATGTTTTGTCATTGTGCCATAGTCAAAATAATCATTTTGTGTATGTTGCTCAGTCATTTCAGTCATTTGAATTCCTTTGTACAATATTGGGTGAGCGTATGTTATTCTTTTCATATATCCCAACCTTCTTCTTTATTACAAACCCTTTTGCACGTGTTTTTTTCTCTTCCTTCTTTCTGAAGAATTGTACATATTTTTCTCTTTGGAAGTGTGATTATTTTAAACATATATTATTCATTTGTGCCATATTTGACTATTTAAGTTTTCTTGCACAAAATTTATTGATTTACAGAAATGAAAAAGTGTCTTGTAATAATGTCAAGAATAATAACATATCCAATGTATTGGATCCCTTCTATTGAATCAGATGCTATGATATTAGATATACTAATTACATCTTTATAGTACATTAACAAATTAATGATGCAAATGTTAAACTGACAAATTGGAAAGAAACTTCTCACTGAATGACATGGTCAGGTTTGTTTTATTTAAATTATGTAGAATCTGTTATGGGTTCTTGATAAATATTAACTCATATATTCCACATGACAAATATAAGAGGTCATTCATTATTATTACTATACACTTTTTATAGCTGAGAAAAATGCAGCACTGAGAGGTCACACAAGTTGACCTCTAGATCATGTAACTAATATAAAACCTGGACAGGTTGGCTACAGAGTACACAGGCTCACCCACAATGCAATGCAAACTCCCCTTAATTGCCTTCATCCTGAAGGAGCACATGCTAACCACAACTGACACCTGCTGGTTTGTTTAAAAACAAATAAGGGCAACCAGGTGCAGTGGCTCATGCCTGTAATTCCAGCACTTTGGGAGGCGGAGGCAGGTGGATAATGAGGTCAGGAGTTTGAGACCAGCCTGGCCAACATGGTGAAACCCGTCTCTACTAAAAATACAAATATTAGCCCGTCGTGGTGGCACATGTCTGTAACCCCAGTCACTCAGGAGAATGAGGAAGGACAATCACTTGAACCTGGGAGGCAGAGGTTGCAGTGAGCCAAGATCACGCCACTGCACTCCAGCCTGGGCAACAGAGTGAGACTCCGTCTCAATAAATAAATAAATAAATAAATAAATAAATAAAGGCACCAAGGAGATGCAGTGATGCAGTAAGCATATATGGGCACTACAGTTATACAAAGTTCTGAAAGACTAAGGGTTAAAGGCAACATTTGTGATTTCTTTTGCAAATAATTGTGACTTTATAACAGAAAAGAGATTCCTAGATGGTACTAAAATGTAAACTAAAATATTGTGCCATTACTTAAGAGATTAAAAAGATGTAGCCTTAACAAGAGTTTGAGCATATTGTATTGAAGAGGAAGAGATGAAATTTGCTCTAAAATTAGTAAGTTCTCTTATTATACCTCTAAATTAGAGGTAACTTGATCAGGTAAATCTATAAACTCAAGTATTACATGAAGAGAAAAGTAATAGCAGAAGAAATATTCAAACACAATAATAAAAGGGGAGTGGCTCATATTTGAGTCCTATAGCTTCACTGGTTAAGTATCATTAAAGTGGCACTTTCTTATACTGGGTGCACACTTTCAGGTCTACCTGAAAGTTTTCCCTTTCATTCATCTTATTTGGAAGACCTCTCTCTGTATAAAACTTCATGGTTGAATGCTGCCTCATATTTTTCCAATTATTTTTGTCACTCCTCCCTAGTCCTTACTTACACTTCAAGACCTATTTTGAATCCTACTTGTACCTTAAGTTCTCATATTATCACAATCTAATTGTATATTTTTGTCAGAATTCCTATAAGAAATAGTGTAATTATGATTTGTATTAAGTAATAACATATTTTCTTATGTAATTAAAATAACTGTCTATTTTAAATTTTAGCAATCCTTTGTCTTAATCTATCTGTATTTTTGGTTAAATACTAAGTGTATTGCCCACAGTACGTTTTCAAAAAAATGTGTTCAAAAATTGTTAGTGTGACTTGACATACCCATGATATCTAAATGGTATAAAGAAAGTCTCTTCTTAAGGCTTTTCATAAAATGATTTATCATCAAAATAATTGTCAAAAATTTCTCAAAATGTGGGTACTCTTGTGGTGGTAGAATAATCGTTTTCAAAGATGTCCACATACTAATTCTCAGAACTTTTCAATATGTTATCTTATATGTGTAAAAGGACTTTCTATGAATTAATTCAGTTAACACCTTGAGATTCTAATTTAATCCTGGATAATGTGGATAGACAAATCTAACTGCATGGATCAGTAAAAGCTGAGACTCTTTCCTGGCTGTGGTCAGAAGGAAAGAATGGTCAGAGAGAAGCAAAGTTGCTGGTTTTGAGGATCAGAGAAAATAAAGAGTCAAGAAATGTGGGTGGACACTAGAATTTGAAAAGGTCCAGGGAACAGATTTTTCCCTACAGACTCCAAAAGAAATGCAGCCCAGCTGTTACTTTGACTTCAGCTCAATGAAAACCTCTATGAGATTTCTGACCTGCAGAACTACAAAACAATACATTTGTATTTGTTTAAACTGGTAAGTTTGTAGTAATTTGTTAGCACAGTAATAAAAATCTGATACAATTGCAATGATAAAAATTTTTTAACACTACTAAAAAATTAAATATAGTCTGGTTCCTTTCATGTTATGATCTTTAAATCATAATCATTACTTCAGTTTTCTATGTCATATGACTGTCACAATGTCTCATGAAATTTTTACCATCTGTACTTGCAGAAGGGTCAGCATGTAAGTTGGATGTAAAAGTTGAGAAAATATTCTTCCAGTTTTTGCATAACAGACAGTAAAATGCATGGCAATTCTCTCCATAAATTTTCCCGGTCATGTTCATGAAATCTCTCTCTTTTATTAATCACTCATCTATCTCGCTAATCCCTCACTAGCTCTCCAGCTATCTCCCTCTTTATATCTTTGTATCTCTCTACCTCTATTCTCTCCTTTCTCTCTATCTCTTTTATCTCTGTTTCTCCTCTCTCCTTCTCTCTCTTTACTCTTCTCCTCCTTCTTTTTCTCCTCCCTCTCTCCCCTCTCTCTTTCTTTTTCATCTCATCTCTCTGTCTCCATCCATTTCTCTTAACAATCTGATGATATCTGGATACACGTAAAAATTTGAAGATAAGAATCTATCCAAGTTTTAACTGAAACAAGTTATGCCAAAACTGGGGAACTTTCTAATTTCAACACTCTCATTTGTTGTCATTTATAACATGTCCTCCACGTATCGGTAATCACAGCTCTATCTTTTTCACTTACTTTGCATCTGCTCCCCCTTCTTAGGTTTCAGTTTCCTAAAATAGGTGACTGTAATGGAATTTATTTTCTCCAATAAAATGTAAACTAAAATATTGTGCCATTTAGCCAATTATAGCTAAATATGACTAAATTGAAAGGTAAACAAAGCTGACTACATTCTTGTTCGTAATCATGTGATCTCATAATTTACAAATGTTGACTCTAATCAAGCAAAAAGTGACTAGCTCTCTTTTGCTCACTTGTTTTTGGTTTTGATCTTTGTATACATGTCTTCTCTTTTGAAAGCCCTACACTTCTCCCACTTCTTGTTCAATCTAATAAGCTGTCTGTCTAACATCTATCATCTGAGACTTTATTCTCATTTAAAACTCTAACAGAATTAGTTTGCATAGAATTTTAAAAATAAGCAAAATAAATTATTTTAAGCCCCTAGAAGCAAATTTGGAACTATCTTTGATTTTTTCTATTAATTTTTGTGTATTCAAGCAAAAGGATAAACGTTTTTGTAGTCTTTAACTCAATATACTAACATTAAGTGTGTCACAGACACAGAAAACAAATGCAGTAAAAAGTACTTAAAATAAATATTCAATAATATTCTTTAAAATTTGTAAATAACAAAACTCATAATGTCTTATATTTTATAAATATAATATAAAGTTACTCATATTCATTCATCAAATTAGTTACAGAGGAACATTTTTTAGAAAGCGTTCATTAATCATTAGGAGAACAAACTCTAGATGGAGGCTATTAGCTTAAAACCTTGGTTCTAACTCTGGCTCTTTGGTCAAGGGGAAGTTTCTCTGTGTTCTCTCCATATCTTGGTTCTTTATTGAGTTCCTGGGAGAATTAAGTGAGTTAATATACATTAAGTCATCACAACAGTATAAATACACAATAAAAAAGCATCATGAACTATAGGTGACAATGTAAAACAGCTGCTGAAACAGGTATTAGATTACATAGCGATAAACTGATGATGAACAGATTAAACAAATTTAAAAATCATGTTTTCTGAATGAGAAGGGCATATAAATACAATGTGGCATAATACATTAATCTGCCTTAGTATCAAAATAACTATTGCTGTGCTCTTCACCATCAATAAAGCAATACCACAAATCCCTCGAAGTAGTGAAAATTCAAAACATGTCCAGATAAAAATTGCTTTTATATTGATGCCACCTCTAGGGATATGTTTGGAATTGAAATTCTTGTTTTTGATCACCCTGACATTATTGTTCATTGGAATGAACATGAGAAATTGCTCATCAAAGACACATAAAATTTCTTAAAAGATTGAAATATAAAACCCATCCCTGGAGCTTGTCTTAATATTGAAGCAATTTCATAGCCAAGGTTTGAATTTAAGCCCTCATGGATTTTAAATGAGAATTATTTTTATACTGCTTACCGAGTAAAATAGGAGTACTATCATTATAGAAATACTGATATTGATATGGTGCAAAATTCAGATATTCCAAATGATATTTTGGAAAAATAATATATTATATATGTTGTATATAATATATACAAACAAATATTATATATGTTGTACTATATTTTCTGATAAACTTCATTTTCATTTTAATGCTCAAGTTTATAATGATAATATAATTAATGCAAGATATTGTTTTAGTAGATCAGATTTTTAAAACTATAATAAGAAAAGTAACTTTTTTTCTGCAGACATGAAAATAATGCTAAAGCAATATTTATTTGTCTGTTCCTTTCATGGATTTTTAAATAATCATATGCATTTTTTACATGATAGCATAATATATTTATATGCAATGTATAATCATGTCATTCAACTATTATTGTATTTTCTATCAGCATAGTTCATAACACTAAATTAATAAGACTGAAAGAAAATATCAAGAATATAGATTAGACTTAGTTATGAATATGTTTCTTTGTTTTGTTTTATTTATATAGGTACAACTTTTAGAGTAGATAACATGTGTTTAATGTGCATCTCTAAGAAAGAGCTTGAGGCATTGCTGCCCCAGGCCACTGGAATGAATCGAGGGAATAATCATTAATTTGACAAATATTTGTTAAACACATGTTAGACAAACCTATTGTTGTGGTTAATAAAAATCACTCTGATACTCAAACTAGAGGAGAAGGAAAATAAAGAAAATAATGTCATCTCTCAATACATTCTGTAATGAGCACAAATAGAATAAAAGGGAATGTAAGGCAGATTCAGGAAAGCACTTTGCAGGAAGAGATAAGAGTCACACACTGGCCAGAAAAGAAACAAGGAAAATCAAGCTAATGGGGTGTATTTTGGCTGGAACATAGCCAGGGAGGGAGATAATGGTTTGTGAAGAGCTCAGGAAGACTGCTGTGGACCAGTTTATATAGCCTCAGAAAGGCATGTTACATTTGTGCTCAAATTACACAAGGAAGCTATGAGGAGAAGCTTTTAAGGAAGTCCATTACTTGATTTAATTTACATTTTAAGAAAATTTCTGTGATAACCTGTGAGAGTGTCTGGGGAGTTTGTGTGTGGAGGGGGTTGTCAGTGAGGAGGTAAGGAGGGAGGCCAGTTAAGAGGCTCTTGCAGCATTCAGGTGAAAGAGCGAGTAAAATAATGAGAAACATCATTAGTTTTTGTTGATTAAAAACTCAACTGGCAGCCTATTTGAGAAGATACAAACTTGATATTGGTATATCTAAAAATTGAGCCACCAACTCCAATAACCTACCAAAAAAAAAAAAAAAAAAAAGGATACTTTTTTAGCTATAATGAGAAACACCTGTCTGTTATGGTTGAGCTCTGTGTCCCTACCAAATCTCATGTCAAATTGTAATCTCCGGTGGTGGAGGTGGGGCCTGGTGGGAGGTGATTGGATCAGGAAAGTAGTTTCTCATGAATGGCTTAGCATCAACTGCATGGTACTGTTCTCATGATAGTGAGTGAGTTCCTGCGAGATTTGGTCATGTAAAAGTGTGTAACGCCTTTCCCCTTTCTCGTTTCTTCTCCCATCATGAGAGATGCCCGGCTCCTCTTTTGCCTTCTGCCATGATTATCTTCTGCCTTCTTGAGGCCTCCTCCGAACCTGAGCAGATGCTAGCATCATGCTCCTGTACAGTCTGCAGAACTGTGAGGCAATTAAATTTCTTTGATTGATTACCCGGTCTTTGGTATTTATTTATAGCAATACAAAAGCAGAATAATACACTGTCCTTCAGACTTGTTTCCAATTCTGATTTTTCTTCCTCTGAATGGCCAATAAAATTGAATAACTGGACTTCTTAGAAGGAGCTATTACAACATTGCAGAAGAGGTGTTATTTTTTTATTTTATTTTTTTAATGTAGTCTCGCTCTCTCGCCCAGGCTGGAGAGCAGTGACATGATCTCGGCTCACTGCAAGCTCTGTCTCCTGGGTTCACACCATTCTCCTGCCTCAGCCTCCTGAGTAGCTGGATCTACAGGTGTCCACCACTACACCCAGCTAATTTTTTATATTTTTAATAGAGACGTGGTTTCAGCGTGTTAGCCGGGATGGTCTTGATCTCCTGACCTCGTGATCCGCCCGCCTGGACCTCCCAAAGTGCTGAGATTACAGGTGTGAGCCACAGCACCCCGCTGAGTTTTTAGAAAGAGCAGATATTCAACAATGACTCTCAGAGTAATTTATCAGAATTATTCCACAAAAGAAAATTTTGTAAGTTCCACATTAAAATTTGTAGAGTCATTTCATACTCTAAAAATATTCAATTCTGACTCTAAGAAGTGGTTATGACTTACTTGTAACTTCTAGTATAGACCCAAGAATGTACAGGGTAGCATACATTAGCTTCCAGTAGTGACTCTGTAATTGGCAATTGTGTGACACTGGACAAGTCACTTGGGCAGTTTAGCTCCTCTCAGGCTCTATTTCCTTACCTATAAAATAGAGATAAAAAGAGTATCTTTTTCAGAGGGTTGTTGTGAGGTTTACATTAGATAATAATTTACTTAAAAGAGTATAGCATATATCAATGAGTTAACAAATATTAGTAATACTATTATTTACATATTTTATATCATTTATACTCCTCTATGTATATACAAATTCAAAATTACTTTTTCTGACAGAAAGAACATTTACATAAATTAGTTTAAGAAATAAAGCAACTATTTGTACAAATCTTTTTACAAGGGTGAACAATAGAGATGTTTTAATAATTGTGCTGGCATTTTATAATGTATTACTTTTCTATTGCTCCTACTATAAATTTCTACAAAATTGGTGCTTTAAAATAACATATATATATATTTTAACCTTACAGTTTTGTATGTTAGAAGCACAACATGAGCCTCACTGGACTAATATCAAGATGTCAGAAGGGCTATACCCATTCTGGAGGCTCCAAGGGATAATTTCTTTCCTTGTTTTTTTTTTTTTTTTTTTTTTTTTTTTTTTTTCAGTTTCTAGAGGGCATCCAGATTTTTGGCTTATGATTGCCTTCTGCCATCTTCAAAGGCAGCAATGATGCATTTTTCTGTGTCTTTCTTCCATAGACACATCTGTTTCTGACTTCTTCTGCCTCCCTCTTGAACATATAAAGACATTTGTGATGAAAATGGGCCCATTCTGGTAACCCCAAATAATCTTATTTGAAGGTCTACTGATTAGCAATTTTAATTCCTTCAGCAACCATATCCTTTTTTGCCATCTTAACCTAATTTATTCTAAGGTTCTAAGAATTAGGAGATAAACATTTTTGGAGAGCCATTAGAGAGAGAGAGTGTGTGTGTTTTTATGATTCTGATAATAGTAATTCCTTTATATGATAGTTATGTCATTTAAACAATCAATTCTACTTTTCATTTTGCATTCCAAAAGATAGTGAGAAATGTCTTTTTGAAACACAGTATTTATTATGAGTGTTTGTAAAGTGATACATTTGACACATATAGAAGCTAAGGGTTAGTATTAACTAAAGTTGCAGAAGTTAAATTAAACTGTCTCTCTGATATATGTTTATTATGGAACAATTAATGTATTCATCTTATAATGTATTCCAGTTATACATTATCTATTAATATTCCTTTTCACTGAAAAAAATATAATATGTAATTAAACATGTAATTACTTTTTGAGCAAAATAACTGAAAGAAACAGAAAAAAGGACAGATTTGTTTCCTAGGAAAAACAGGCAAAACCTGTTTTGATCACAGTTGAGATTTCTGCTTGGGATTTTCTAGTCAGAATTTTACTTTATTATTTTACCATCTTAGCATATTTAAACTACAAATGTTTACCCCACTTTTATACATATTAAATTATGTTCAATCTCTATTAACATTCTGGACTCTTTAAAATAGTGTATATTCTAGTCACTAGTCAATGATTTGATGAGTAGAGATAGGTGAAACAAAAAAAATCACTTTCCTGGAATGTTATTTTATACAAAATTTTGGCTAAGTATCACTTTTTATGTTTAATATGAAGAGAAGTTTCATAAAATACAATGCAATATTTACATGTTTTCATGACAAATTTTGTCTACTGAGAAACACATTCTTGTAATGTAGCAAATTTATGTTGTAACTTGAAGAACTATGCCTGGGCATGTTTATTCTTCCCTGCCAGGAAAGTGCCTGTATTAATTCATTTCCACACTACTATAAAGAACTACCTGAGACCAGATAATTTATGAAGAAAACAGGTTTAATTCATTCACAGTTGCACAGGCTGTACAGGAAGCATGGTTGGGGAGCCCTCAGAAAACTTATAATCATGGCAGAAGGGCAAAGCGGAAACAAGCACACATTACCCTGGTGGACCAGCAGAGAGAGAATGAAGGGGGAAATGCTACACACATTTAAACAACCAGATCATGTGAGAATTCCATCACAAGAGCAGCAAGGGGGAATTCACACCCATGATCCAATTACTTCCCACCAGGTTTCTCCTCTACACTGGGGATTATAATTCAACATGAGATTTGGGTGGGAACACAGAGCCAAACCATACCGTTTTGCCCCCGGCCTTTCCAAAATCTCATGTCTTTCTCAATTTGCAAAATCAGTCATGCCTTCCCAAAAGTCCCCTAGAGTATTAACACATTTCAGCATTAATTCACAGTCCAAAGTATCATCTCAGACAAGTCAAGTATCTTCTGTCTATGAATCTGTAAAATAAAAAAAAAGCAAATTACTTCCTTACAAGATACAATGGGGGTACAGGCATTGGGCAAATGCTCCCATTCCAAATGCAGAAATAATACAAAACAAAGGGGCTACAGGCCACATGCAAGTCTGAAACCCAGCAGGAAAGTCATTAAATCTTAAAGCTTCAACATAATCTCCGTTGACTCCAAGTTTCTCATCCAGGACACACTGATACAAGAGGTAGGCTGCTAAGGCCTTACACAGCTCAACCTCTGTGGCTCTGCAGGGTACAGCCCCTGCAGCTACTTTCATGGGTTGGTGCTGAGTGCCTGCGAGAAAACTGTGAGTGTATCTACCATTCTGAGGTTTAGAGAGTGGTGGACCTTTTCTTGCACTACCACTAGGCAGTGCCCCAGTGGAGACTCTGTGGAGGCTGCAACCCCACATTTCCCCTTTGCAGTTTGCTAGTTGAGCTTCTCTATGAGGGCTCTGCCCCTGCAGTAGACTTCTGCCTGGACATTCAGATATTTCCATACATCTTCTAAAATCTAGAAAGAGGCTCCCAAACCTCAACTCTTGTCTTCTGCACACTTGCAGGCCTAACACCACAAGGAAGTTGCCAAGGCTTAGGGCTTGCACCCTCTGAAGCAACAGCCCAAGCTGCACCTTGGCTCCTTTTAGCCACGGCTAGAGCTGGAGCACTGAGATGCAGGGCACAATGTCCCAAGACTGCACCTGTGGGTCACTGGGCCTGGCCCATGAAACAATTTTTCCCCACTAGGCCTCTGGGACTGTGATGGGAGGGACTGCCACAAAGGTCTCTAAAATATATTGGAGGCCTTTACCACATTGTCTTGTCTATTAACATTCAGTTCCTCTTTACTTATGCAAATGTGTGCAGCTGGCTTGAATTTCTACCCAGTAAATGGGTTTTTATTTTTTTATCACATGGTCAGGTTGTAAATTTTCGAAACTTTTGTGCTCTGATTCCCTTTTAAATATAAATTCCAATTTCAGATAATCTTTTTGTTCATACATAATTTTGTGCTCTTAGAAGCAGCCAGGTCACTTCTTGAATGTTTTGCTGCTTAGAAATTTATTTCACCAGACACCATAAAAAAACTATTTCAAGTTCAAAGTTCCACAGATCTCTAGGGCAGGGGCGTGATGCCACCAGCATCTTTTATAAAACATTACTCAAGTTTCCCATAAGTTCCTCATCTCCATCTGAGACCACCTCAGCCTGAACTTCACTGTCCATATCACTATCAGCATTTTGGTTAAAACCATTAACAAGTCCCTAGGAAGTTTCAAACTTTTCCTTATCTTTCTGTCTTTTTCTGAGCCCTCCAAACTGTTCCAAATTCTGTCTGTTAGCCAGTTCCAAAGATGCTTCCACATCTTAAGATATCTTCATAGTAATACCCTCCTTCTCTGGTACCAATTTTCTCTATTAATCTATTCCCACACTGCTATAAATAACTACCTACAACTAAGTAATTTATTAAGAAAAGAGGTTTAACTGACTTACAGTTCCACAGGCTGTAGAGGAAGCATGTTGGCCTCAGGAAACTTACAATCATGGAGGAAGGGCAAAGGGGAAGCAAGCACGTCTTACCATGGTAGACCAGGAGAGAGAGAGTGAAGGGGAAAGTGCTACACAATTTTAGACAATCAGATCTCATGCAAACTGTATCAGCAAAACAGCAAGGAAGAAATCTGTCCCCATGATCCAATCACCTCCCACTAGGTCTCTTCCCCAGCATTGGGGATTATAATTCAACGATGATACTTTGGTGGGGACACAGAGCCAAACCATATTAAATATCATTGTATCTCTGGCAAAAAAAAAAAAAAAAAAAAATGCTTAAACAAACAATCTAAACATCCAAAAAAGCAGAAAAAAAAAAAAAAAAAAAAAAAAAAAAAAAAAAAAAAAAAAAAAAAAAAAAAAAAAAAAACAGATAAAATACACAATACCAATATAAATTGCTTATAGGCATCAGAAATGGCAAAAATCATAAATGATCAAAAGGTTTAGGATGCTGAATAAGGAAGAACATTAGAGTGGTGAGCTAATTATCTGCAATCTGATGGTCCCTGCTTTCTTTGCTTTTTCAATTTTGGGTGTTCACAAGAGGCTAAGAGTTTGGACTTTATCTAGGCAGTGACTCACTCCTGTAGCAGCACAGAAAAAAGAAATTTTTGAAGTCCTGCAGAGTTAAAGTACTTTCTATTCAAAACATTCGGAATTCTGAATTCTGTGTAGCATAGATGTCTAAAGGCTAAGCTGAGTAGAATTTTGGCAGTCTCGCAGCACTGAAGATATAAAGATTAGAATTCAGTACATCTCCAGAAGACTGGCCCACGTTAATACACTAGGATTTCAGCTGGAAGGCTGAGATTAATCCATACTTCCCTCATTTCTGTGACTAATTAGCTTAAGGTAATGAGCTCACAAATATTTCTCTTTAGTGAAGAAAATAAAGAACCATCTCTGCAGAAGGAACATCTCACCTGAAACCTACAGATTTATAGAAACAAAACAAAACAAAAACAGACTGACACAAAATAAAAATAAAAATTGCTCAACATGGTTAGATGTGGTGGCTCACACCTGTAATCCCAGCACTTTGGATGACTGAAGCAGGAGAACAGATTGAGGTCAGGGAGTTCAAGACTAGCCTAAGCAATATATCAAGACCCACGCTCACCCCCAGCACCCTCCATCTCTGACTCTACAAGAATTACAAAAATTAGCTGGATATGGAGGATTGCGCCAGCGGTCCCAGCTACTAAGGAGACCAGGTTGGGAGGATCACATGAGCCCGTAGAAGTTAAGGCTACAGTATGCTATGATTGTGCCAATGCACTGCAGCCTGGGTGACAGACTGAAGCTCTGTCTCTAAGACAAAACAACAACAAAAACAAATGAAAAACAAAAGAATCACTCAACATGCGAACAGAGTCATGTAATGATAAATTAATGGGACTAAAAAAAAACCCTGAAAATAGATCTGCACAGGATCCAATTATGTAAGTCAGCACCGAATACTTTAAAATGCAATTAATATAATATAAAAATTAAGATATTACTTACAAAACCAGATAAAAGTAGGACAAAAATCATTGAGTATAGGAATGTGTTGAAAGTATCAAATAAAAGTTCTAGATGTAAAAAAATACATATCTGAAGATTAAAATTCAGTAAATGGAAGATTGGAGAGTAAAATTTAAATTATTGAAATTGAAGGTAGATAAAGAAAATACACAAATGGAAGGACAGAGAAGAAAGAAACCAGTTTAGAAAGTAAACATATGTGGCAAATGGTAAAAGGCAAATCTAGGAAAATAGTTCTGAATGTATTAGAAAAAACGGTGATGTTTTGAGAGGAAACTATTGGAAAGTATCTTACTTTGGGTAAGGCAAAGATTTATTTATCACAATAATAAAAAATTAAATAATTTCAATATATAACTTTAGAACATCATATTTGACATTACTAAAATTTTACCAAATTCAAGAAGATCTTTTTCATTTTGTGTGTCAAATATTAAAATATCTAGTTTTGAATGTGTTGTAATTTCAAAACTTCTAGTACATTTTTGTAAGCATGCATTCAAATAGAGACTGATACACATCTATTGTATCTGTGACCCTAATTGGCCCTAAGTAGGGATGTTTTTGATGGTATACTTTTTCCAAAATAGTGAGCAATTATTATTAAATATTTTTAAAGTAATTTGCATGTTAGTTATAACCCTGGAATTTCCAGTAAATATTAAACTGTTTAAAAATACATTTTGATCCAGAGATACAGTTAAATTTTTGACTCTAGTAATTTATCCAAAGCAAAAGATAATTCTTCATTATGTGTGACTCACTCAAACCCAGAACATGCTTCTTCCCCTACACTTATGTCTTGAGAATTACTGTCTTAAAAATATTTTAGGGAAACTTTCAGGAGCAAGAGCATAGTATACTCTCATTTTCCAGTCATTACCTGTTGATCCTCTCTCCTCCTCAAACTCATGCTCAATCATTTAAAAATTATTTTAGATGTATCTTACGGCTATAAACTCATTCTAAACATTGTTAATAATCACCACCCAAACTAAGATCTCCCACCTGGGCTAATAAAATAATTATCCATGATTCCTTGCTTCTACTTTTGCCTATTTTCCCATCTGACTTCCAAATCATTTATTCATAGAATAAAGAAAATCTTTTTTCCTTAATTATAGTGTCACTTACCTGCTTTCATTTTCTAAATGTCTTTTTTCTACCACTTTGACTGAAACTCTAATTTTGTTTTTGTTGTTTTTGGCCTGGAAGTTGCTACAAGACCTGTCCTTTGGCTACCTCTCTAATTTGGTGTATTACCACTCTTCCACTCATTATCCCCTGACATATTGGCCTTTACATTCTCCAGGCAAATACGATGCCCAGGAATCTTGAAATGCTTTATAGGTCCCAGGTTCCTGGAATATGCCAGAGGTACATGGCTTGATCCTGTGTTTGATTCAATTAGGTCAGATAACTCTTTTTCTGTCTAAACCAGCACTCAATCCACTTAGTGAAAGTTTTTCTTCACCAAACCTATTAAAAATTGACATGTTACATATTTATTTATTCATTAACAATATTCTATTTTCTCTGGATGAAATTTCTAAAAAGCAGAAATTGCTGATTTAATTGGTTGTTTTCCTTCACCCAAAAAATTTGTAAGAATTAATATCTTCTGACACAATAAATGTTAAATTCATTAATACATAGTGAAATAATTTTCTTTCTCTGAACTTTTGGAAAAATAGGTAAAGTAAATTAATATTAAAGGTTATAGGATGTTTTCTTTAAAACAATTTTCAATCTTCCTATTGAGAGAAAAGTTATTTCTGTTTTCCCTTTTCCTACACAATACATCAGTTTATAAGATCATAAAGAAAGATATATTTTTATCTAAAGGACGATTTATTTCATCCAGAAATCTTTGGTTGAATAGTTATTATTTTAATACTTACTAAAGCAAACTTTTTACGCTTCTTCCATTGGAATATTTTCAAATGCCACACTTGTGTCCTTTAAATAAGCAAAGGGAATTACTCAGCCACAAAAGACTTACTGTAACTCAGGTGCTGATGGGAAATTTAATATTTTTAATAAAATATTGAGGTATGTTATTGTACATTTTCTGTTGTGTGATTTGTAATACAAATATGCTTATCGCAGTTTTAAGAAAAGAGAACACTCTGGAAAAAGTCCTTAGGGTTATATACAGGTAATGCAAAGTCAATGAAATTTTGAAGTATCCCAATGGTCCTGGCAGAGAGAATTAAGTTTTCTATAAAATGAGAGTATGCCCAATGCAAAGGAATTGAATCTGTGAATTCAAATTTTGTGGCATCAGAAGCCTGTGGTATTTTAATGATAACTTCATTTCATTTAGTGGAATTGTCACAGATTTATAATTATTTAATCTTATGAACATTAAGCTCTCTTACCTATAAACAATAAAATTGTAATTTTACACAGATGCTATTATCTTTTAACAAAAGATAATAAAACAAAATATTTAAAAACTAGCAAAAAATTGTATGATGATACAGTTTGTCCATGCGGAATCTTTAGGTAGAAAGGATCATAATCAATATTCATTTACCATTGGTAATATTTATTTATTATTATTATTACTAAAGACCTACATAGATATATTTGTATATATATTTACACTGAACAAGTGGCTTTGGCACAAAAATCTCTTAATAATTGTAATATTTACTGTAGCATACAAGATTATTTTATTTTCTGGTTTCTACTTTAGCTTCCTGGAAGATATCAACATTTTTATGGAAATTAAATAACTGTTTACTTAACACACCACAAGGAACAATGGGGGAGTGGTAATTTCAGACTTTCATAGTTTGTTTTATTGCTGGTTTTCTGCTTAGAATTAGCAAGTCTATGCTCTATGCTCAAAATTATAAGTTTTAAGAAATATTACTATCAGTAAATAGATCAAAATTCATGAAAAAATATAACATTTATTGTAAGTCTTTTTAAAGTATATTTTTAATCTTTACAATTAGACTATTAGTATCTCACATAGAAATACATACAGTAGGTTCTCAGCATGCTTAATTTTGTTGTTGAGGGGTGTGTGTGTGTCTGTTTGTGTTTGTCATTGCATACTTTCAGTTATTATTTTCTTTTTATATTAATGTCCAAAAATGTTAGAATTATGTCACAACATTCACACTGTAATGCAGAGTAAAAAAGATTATTTCAAAGATGCTTTGTCAAATAAAATTTGGTAGTAAAACACTTTTACTTTGTGAACATACTTTATTATAAACATATCAATAACATATTAATCATATTATTAATATATGATTATTTTCAAAACTATGCTCAGAGAATAAAAGTGTGAATTTATCTTTAAAATTGAGTTATGTAAAATAAGAAATGTTTATGTTGCTCTAATTTATATAAATTAGTTACACAATGTTAGTGAACAAAACAGTAATTTTTATTAAGTTTTATATGTATTAGGTACATTTAGCTTTATAATTCCTAAAAGTTGACACAACATCACAAAGATAAAGATTTAACATGCAACTACAAATACTGTAATCAGTTTTAGGAAAGTAAAAATTTAGTCAGTTTTTCACACAAAAAAATGTTTCATTAATTCCAAAAATTTTTTATTTTAGTTTAGTTACATTTGGAAATATTTAAAACCTAAGTAAGTATATATTGATTTGTATGCATTTGAAGTATTACAGTGAGCAATCTGTGATGGAGAACAATTATTTAAGACTGGTTGCTCTTCTTCATAAAATTACAATTTGGGAATCCAGTACACATACTTGAAACTACTCATTAAATACTACTGATATTAAAAATTAAAAATTGTATTTTAAAACTTTTTAAATTAGAAAATCGACATTTAAACATGTTATCTCAACCTGACACTTTTAGGGACTTAAAAAAATGTTTCTTTAAAGATATACACTTCTGAAGAGCACCAGTGGATAACTACATATTACTACTACTGTAAAAATATTCAGCTTTGATGCACATAGTCAATGAAGAAGGTTTTCATCAGCATCTCAATATCCCAGCACACATTTTCTTACCCAAAAAAAGAAATCTGCAAATCACATCACAAAATTGTCTGCACTACTCAGATGATAAAGCTTTAAATGTATTCCTAATTCAGATATATAGCTCCATTTCATTTCTAAGAGATAGTGAGAAGTATATATTTTATAACCTAATGTCTACAATGAACCAGTAAAACATCTAGCCTTTCCACCTCAGACTCAAGTACAAGAAACAGAAAATGTTTGGGTAAAGAATGGAAAAACTACACAGGCAGGAATATAAACACAAGGGTGGAGGGAGGAGGAGCTCAGTCTGAGGAAGACTCGTGCTGTTTCATACATACCCTATTTATCCTTGTAACTATTAATTTAGTATTAAAGTTTGGCATCTCTCTTTTAAGAAACTATTCCTGAATATCTTTCAGGCTTTAGGCAATCTCAATATGTATTTTAAAAGCAAAAAAAGTGAATACAACATAAATATATGTACAAACATACATATTTGTACTACACGATACATGACACAATTCAAATCCTATTTTTTCAGATGATGTACTGGTCATCTGAAAATAAAATGATTTTAATTGTGTCATGTATTGTGTAGTACAAATATTAGATATTTAATATTTCCAAATATTTTGTCCAGAGAAACAAAATCAATAGGATAAATATAGACATATATTTTTATGAGATTCAGCAGAAAGCCCAAGAATCAGGAACTGCAATATCCAAGGGCAGGGGAAGACACATGTTCTAGCTTAAGAAGAAGGAAAGAAAATGCTCATACGTTGCTTATTTGTTCTATGAAAGCCATCAACAAATTGGATGATGCCTGTCCACATGAGTGAAGGCAGATTTTCTTTACTGAGTATACTGATTCAAATGTTAATCTCTTCTAGAAACACCCTAACAGACACACACAGAAACAATGTTTACCAACTATCTGGGTATTTCCTAGACCAGTCAAGTTCACACATAAGATTAACTAGCACAGATAATTTTTCTACTTTGAAATTATGAAATTGTTTTATATCTGCATAAATAAATGTTTTATATTTAATCCCCAAATGTGTAGCAAATATTCACAAGTTATTTAGTTGATGCAATTTTTGTACAATATGTGGAAATTGTTTATATTCTAGTACTGTCAAACAGAATACTAATTAAGCTGATATTGTAGGAAAGAGGAATATTCTTAGTGCTTGAATAAGAATTATTTAATTCTTAACAAAATTTAACTATTCCACCTCAAAAATAACTTTGAATTTTTCCTCAGTTTAAAAAAATTGGAAAGCAATATTTTTGAAATATAACAAAATACTTAACAAAAGCATAACTGAAAAGCTTGAAGACTCTTAGTTACAGTGGTCCAAATGTGGCATTATAAAGCTTGAATTGGGTTTAATTATTGCTCCTTTCATCTTTAAGAAGTTGCTTATGGCTGGAAGTGGTGGCTAACGCCTGTAATCCCAGCACTTTGGGAGGCTGAGGAGGGTGGGTCACCTGAGATCAAGAATTCAAGAGCAGCCTGGCAAACATGGTGAAGCCCTGACTCTAATAAAAATACAAAAATTAGCCAGGCATGGTGGTGCACACCTGTAATCCCAGCTCCTTGGGAGGCTGAGGCAGGAGAATCACTAGAACCTGGGAGCAGGAGGTTGCAGTGAGCGGAGATTGTGCCACTGCACTCCAGCCTGGGCAACAGAGTGAGATTCCATCTCAAAAAAAAAAAAAAAAAAAAAAAAAAATGCTGACAAAAGGTTTATACTTTTCGCTTAAAAAGCTAGAATACAATTTACAAATAATAAAGAGATTTGAGCTCAACAAAATGATGTTAATATGAACTATGTAGTTGGCTCTGAAACATATTGTAAATTTGTTTAAAATTAAGTACAATATAAATCTGTACTTAAAGTGTATACGTGGATCACAGTGAACAATGCATTCCTATTCATTTAAATAAGATACCTGAAAATTATTATTTTTGCTTGCTAGTGGATGTTAATTTCATGGATGTATATCTTTGTGTGTGTATGTAAGTGTGTGTGTATAAATGTGAATTATATTATGTATTGCTATATATTATCCATATATTAACTGTATATATTAGCACTGCAACATGAAGCATACATAGCACTACATGTTAAAGTGTCTTATGGAGAATAAATTCTAACTACAATGAAATTATTCCCAGACCACATGCTGTTTATTGACCTCTATGTATGTGTGTATATGCATTCAATTTTCCTCACAAGGAAAGGTATTTTGTTTTTTCTAAGGTTGTGATCTCGGTTTGTTTTTTTTATTTCCCAAAAGGTTTCTCTGATCTTCTGGATAATTCTCTAAACTAATCAAAGTTCAAAGATATTTTCTAAATTAAAATCAGCCAGTCATTTTTGTTGCTTGCTGCTAAGACACTAAGTAGTGTAAATAATAAATAGGTATTTCTTTGTGGTAGGAGAAAAAACCCAGCACATGTTCTAATAACTATGGAGAAAATACCTGGGCTATAAAAGCCAAACTACTCTAGAACAAAAATGACTTGTTTTTTAAATGCAAGTATTGTGTAGACATGGGGGAAGCTAAGAAGCTAGACAGAAAGAGAAAGAGAGGTACAATAATTGATCATACAGCATAATCGAAGAGGCACAATGCATTAATTTCCTTGGGGGGAAATAATGTAAGGATCGATATATTAGCTTCCAATATCGACTGGGAAACATGTGGGCACGAAAAAGCCAATTCAAATGCAGTCCTTCAGTCTGAAGTAGGGTAAGAAAGTGCTCCCGGCTAGTCACAGTTCATGGGCAGATGTGAAGCATCTGTTGATTACACCTGAGTAAGCTAATTAGTTAATTAAATTCTTGGGAGGAGCAGAAAAATAAGCCTGAGGTATAAGCTTTGCCCCAGCAGAGTTGTCTGCTGTACTTCCAAAATGCATTGGAATTTTAAGCTCTCTGACTAGTGGGAAAGAAAGCAAAGAAGGATTTTATTTCAAACCATAAGAAATTAATTAAATAAGAGAAAAAGGATACTATATTAGAAACAAGAGGAAAAATGCACGCTTATGAAGTTTCCATTTAACTGGTTTTGTTTATTTGAAATTAAATAAATTTATACGTATTCAAGGCAACATTACTAATTTAGACATTTCATTATATAAGAATAAAATTTATCATCTTCAGTTAACACTTATCTTGGGAAAAAAAAAGCCCTTAATTTTCTGACAACACTTAATAAGCCACAGGGTCAGCTGTTAATTAGGCCACTAAGGTCAGCAAATCCATTTGTTACTATGATTAGGCTTTGTTTGCAGACTCTGTTAGAAGGCATATTTATGTGAACCACACTTTCCACTCATAATTCACATAATTGGGCAAACTCAGAATGCTAACATTTCCTCAGTTTTAAGGTCAAATTTTATTGTATACTAAAGTTTTTGATTGTTTGTCTTGCTAATGCAGTTTTCTTCTTACACATTAAATTTAAAAATATTTTTGCATACACCATACAGATAGCATTTAGCTATATGCAGAATGCACTATCTAAAGAAGTTTGAGCTACAATTTAAATTATATAAGTTTTGAAATATAGAACATTTGTAATTTGTGTTTTTTAAGTTTTACTTTTCAATTTATGTGGGTACATAGTAGATACATATATATTTATGTGATACATGAGCTATTTTTGATACAGACATACAATGGATAATAATCACCTTAGGGTAAATGAGATATCCATCACCTCAACCATTTATTTTTTTCTTGTTTAAAAATTATAATTTAATATTTAGCATTGTTGTAAACTACTTGCTTTCAACAAGTGAAGTTTTAAAAAAGCCATACATTAATATTTCAGTGCATTGGTCACAATAGAAGTGTTAGAACTAATGTAAACCACTTGTATCGAAACTAAAATTTAAAAAAATACTATTTTATATTAGGTCATATTAATGCACTACAATTCATGAAATACCATGAGATTACACTTGCAACGTTTTATAAAATATTAAAGACACCCACATGATATCACAGGGAAAAAATGTATAATTACATTAAAATAAAAATTTGAATTGTTTTCTTTGTTTACTAGTATATTTGATTTTTTTAACTTAATGCCTCTTGAAGGGAAAATATTCAGGTTTTTTTCTTATCATAAACTGTCCCTTTATCCTAATTCTAATAATGTGATTCTTAAGAATCTTGAAATAAAATTAAAAAAATACTGTCGAAGGAAGATAACTGCTTGATCATTAAAATAATATATTCTTGTAAAGTGTATTGTAAATGACCCAGTGTGCCCTTTAAGTGCTTCCACATAAGGCAGTAAAAAACAGTGCATTACATTTGCAAAGTCAATAAAGCTGGCATAAAAAGAGATACTTTGCTTTTAGTAACATAACATAGCCATTACATAGAAACACAACATTAAATAGCTTTAATTCTCTACAGTTAATAATTTTCCACAAATGCATGTATTTCAAGACATATCTTTTAATATAGGCCAGAAATTATTTCATATGTCTCCTTAGCAGTTATAAATCAATTAAAAAATCCATAGTTTTCAGACTTCACATATGTTATATCTAGAAATACTTAAAAAATTAATGGAAAAGATAATTTCCAAAAGGATATGTTTAAATAATAGGAAACACCAGAAAAATGCTATATTTGTTTGTGATTGTTTTAGCTTATCTAAATGTCTACATAAAACATAAACTTTAAGATATAAATACTAGAAATTATGCTAAAGATAGGTGAATCACAAATGCAACATAATTTACAAACTAGTAAAATTTGCTTGGAAATAAAAATAATTTTCTTCTGTAAAATTTTAGATAGATTCCTCTTTGATGAAATTGGCTAATGGAAGCTTGATTGTCAATATTACAGTTAGTAGTTATATTGTTTAGAGTTTTGTCTAAGCAATGTAATTTATGCCATTAAAGTAGGACTGAGTTACAATAAGGGAGGAAGTTCTCATCTTTACCAAAGAATTTGTGGTAAAAATGGAAATGAGGAATTATAATATACGTTCATGTATTCAAAACCTTGCCTGGCTGGCTCATTGTTGCACATAAATCTACATAATGCTCATTATCATTGATTGCCTAGGTGCCACGAAATAGCTTATCCTCCTGTTGATTTGTAAAGATTGTAACCTTTTGCAAATACTTAACTATATGATTATATTTAATTATTTTTCTAAAAATATTTTTTATTTTACACATGAAATATGGATTCAGCAGTGTTTTTAAGTTAAAGTGACCTTGACAAGCCATTACCTTTTCAGGGCTCAATTTTCCTATTTCCAAGATGTGATAACAATACTTGCCTCTGTTTACTTTGAAAAGAATGAAAATAACAAAGATAAAGCAGATTCTCCCAGGGCCTAAAATAGCTCCTGATAGTAAAAGCAATACTTTATAGAAACTGAATTAAGTTTTTCGGTTCACTAAGTAAAGTTTGAGTAAGTTACTATATCAAAATCATAGAAACTCAAAATAACAGAAGTAAAAATATAACATAACTGAATTAAGCTTTACATTGATTTGGAGATACTATAGAGTTAATTCTGTAATATAAACATAACTCAATAAAGAAAAAGGTAAGAAGGCAGGAATTGGTAAGGAGAAAAGGTATTGTTCATAATATTACTTATAGAGTGTCTTATAGTCTATAAATACCATCACATACTTTATTTATTTTGATTCTCCTAATAATAACTTGAAGTAATGTCCTGCAATGGGTCGTAGCAGATACATTATGTGTCCCTCACATCCTCCTTCAAGAAATCTTTATATTTCCATTGCCTACAGTGTGGTTAGTTGGCAGTTTTCTTCTCTTTGTTAGCATTTTCTCAACTTTTAAGCCAAGGTTGTGCTATTCTGAAGGTGCCCCTCAGCCAGTGAATGAAAAGGTGGTGATAACTGAGAACACTCTCTTTTCAGGAAGACTCCCATCCAATGACTAAGCAGAGCAATGGTATACTGGTCTATTCCTTCCCATTCTGCTTGGCACACTTCACATGGGCAACTTTTGCTCCAAAGCTCCCCTGTGGATTAACAGTCCTATCTGTGTCAAAGTTACATGTTTAGCCCTGTCTGATTCTTCTCCCTCCCTTTCCTTCTCACAGTCATTACTCTCCAATAGTATGATTATGTCTAAATCTGTTTTCCAACAGAACCCAATTTAAAAAGGGGAGTGGACAAACTCACAAATTGTTCTATGCAGTGTATATAGTTAATTTTGTGTATCAACTGGACTGTGTCACAGGGCACCCAGATATTTAGTTACACATTATTTCTGGATGTGTCTGTGAGGATGTTTCTGGATAAGATTAGCACTCGAATCAACAGATTGAATGATGATCAAACTACCCAATGTGGATGGAAATCTTCCAATCCATTGAGGGCCTAAATAGAACAGAAAGGCAGAGGGAAGAAGAGTCATCTTTCTCAGCCTCACTGCTTCAGCTGTCACGTCAGTCTTCTCCCTATTTCAGACTGGGACTTAAACAACTGGCACTCAGGTCTTCAACTTAGATTAGAGCTTATACCATTGGTTCTCCTGTATTTCAGGCTTTTAGACTCTGACTAGAGCCGCACCATCAGCTTTCCTGGGTCTCCAGCTTTCAGACACAAGATAGTGGGATTTCTCAGCCTCTATAATTGCGTGAGCTAATTTTTTATAATACATCTGACACACACACACACAAAAATTAATTTTTTTTTCCTTTGGAAAACCCAAACCAATACAGCATGCAAATAAATTTAAAATTATTGTGGAACACCTTAGAAACCAAGAATTAGCATAGAGTGAAGACCTCCCCAAGCTATCCCAATTGTGTGTAGAAACAATTGGCAGCACTTTATCATACTTGGGGATCATTTTCAGTAGCAAAAGGACAAAAACCTTACCAATAAAAAGACAACAATTTGAAAAACATGAAATTAAACAGGCAGTGGCAATGACACTTGTTTATAGTATGAGAGCTGAAACAAGAAGGCAGTACCACCACGGCTCAAATTCAAATGGGAACATGCATGTCAGGCGACTCAAATAGTTCATCTCTCTTCACATGTTTTCAAATGACTGCAAAAGTCCTGGAAAGTATTGATTTGAAAATTACAAATACATTTTCGTGAGTAGGGGAATTTTTAGTATGGAGTCTTTGAATAAAGAGAATTGATTCTGTATATTTGTATGTGTTAATATGTTTTTTTCTTTTTTACTGGATAATTGCAATTTTAAAAATTAGGTTTCCTTCATGGGAGCAAATGTCTTCAAAGAATCAGTACCTGACTGGGCATGTTTATCTTCCTGAAACCCTGTTTGCTACTTCCTTTCAGCATCATATAGAAAACTATACACTTTGAATGGTTTCTATGTTATCCTTACTATGGTTGCAGAGATATATCAGGCCCCCTTCTATTTTTTCCACTTAACTGAGATCTGGGAACATCATGTTAATAAATTCAAATATATTCCTATTTCTCAAACTACTCTGAATACTAGACATTATAATTTTATTGGACAGTCTGAACTTGCTATCTTGACTTCCATTAGTTAATAAAGAAAAAAAAACTCAACATTTTTTACGCATAATGTACTGAATTAGGAAATGCTAGCTCATTGTGATGGTTAATTTTATATGTCAATTTGACTATGCCATGATTCTCACTGGTCAAACACCAGTCTAGGTGTATCTATGAAGGTTTTGTTTTTGTTTTGGTTTTAGCTAAGACTAACACTTAAACCAAGAGATTTTGAGTAAAGCAGATTTCCCTCCATAACATTAATGTGCCTCACCCAATCAATTTAAAGCCTAAAGAGAAAACACTGAAGTCATCTAAGGAAGAGGGAATTCTGTGTTGAGATTGCTTTTGGACTTGACTTACAACATAAACCATTCTCTGGGTCTACAGAATGTTAGATGCCCTTCAGATTTCAGACTTGCCATCCTCCACAATCACATAAGACAATCCCTTAAAATAAATCCCTCCTTATATATACATGTTATTGGTCCTTTTTTCTCTGGAGAACTCTTATATGATATAGATAGTAAGACAAGTTCTACAAATGGGAGTGTGTAAGCATTTGGTAATGTTTACATAGCCTTTTGCAAAACACATGCACGCACACAAACCCTAGTCACACTGAATTTATAAACAAAGAAAGACTATTTTAATCCTTAGTTTCAAGCATCACTGTCTATTGCTATAGTACTGTTGCTTAAAGTGTTACTTGGGGCCGGGCTTGGTGCCTCACGCCTGTAATCACAGCATTCTGTGAGGCCGAGGAGGGCGAATCACGAGGTCAGGATATCGAGACCATCCTAGCTAACACAGTGAAACCCCGTCTCTACTAAAAAACACAAAAAATTAGCCGGGCGTAGTGGTGGGCGGCCAGCTATTCGGGAGGCTGCGGCAGGAGAATGGCGTGAACCCGGCGGCGGAGCTTGCAGTGAGCCTAGATGGCGCCACTGCACTCCAGCCTGGGAGACAGAGCTAGACTCCGTCTCAAAAAAAAAAAAAAAAAGAAAAAGAAAAAAAAAGTTACCTGGGAATCATTATAATTTATTAATAAGAAACTCAATCTTTTTAGTAACTGTCCAATTTTTGTATTGGTTTGGTACTCCTAGCCCTGTCTTTTTTTATGACAATATTATGTTATCTCCTTAATTGTTTACTTCTCTTTTGCTCTGCATGAGAAAATTGATACCTTCTAATTGCTCTTCATAATTTCTAGTTAGAAATATATCAAATTTTATTTGAAATGTAAGTTTTGGCATTGTGATTACTTAACTGAAAGTAAATTTTAAAACTATTACAAATATCTTTATAAAATTAATTCTTAGTTGGTTCCTTTTAAAGTCTATTTTGATGGTAAATATTGACTAAACTGCATTCAGTCGAAACTCAGAGTGAAGCGGTGCCATGCATTTGCATGTAGCCATGTTTGTAGGATTCCATTCAATTACGTAAAAGCATGATTTGCTCTAATTTAAGAAATCCTAGATAATGTAAAAATGACAATCTATAATATTGAACATTACATAACTAGGAGGGTTCTTTGGAAGATAATTCAATATAAAGCATTCAAATCACTAATCTCACTCACTTGCTTGGCAGTTCTGTTTTAATAAATATTGTTTAGAAGTAAGACCACCTATAAGAACAAATTTAAAATCTGAAAAGAGTAGTAAAAAATGTTTATTTCATTGTGAGAGGACTTTGAAATAATGAAAACTCAAATGACCAAGATAACAGAAAAAAGGAAGTAAAGAGAAGTAAATCCAGGATTTGGCATTGCTAACTCTTTGTGACATGATTAAATTTTTGAAAAGTAACTAAAAGGTTGGTATGCCAAGTAAAAAACCACAGACTTTTGTTAGTAAAAGTCTACAGAGCTACAGAGGCCACTTAGAAGTCTTACTAAGCAATGAACAAAACCAGTGTTTGTTATCTTCCAAAGAGGAGAGGCCATGAGGCCATAAAACATAGTGGGAAGTATAAAGAAAATCACACTAGTGTAAAGGTATATTAGAATGAGACAATGCTTCATGAAGAGTTAAACAAAAATGCAAAACTAGTTCAATTCCTAGATTGAGGTCATATGTTCCTAGCCTATGAATCTAAAATTAATGAATCTTTACCATCTTTGTATAAAATAACATTAATCAAAACCTCAAATTATCACTATATTTTCTTACAAAATATTTGGTAATTTATATAAAACATATATGAATACATAGGACTTGACATTAAACCAAGTGAAAAATCACTCCAAAGATATATTCATATGTATTTAACAGAAATAAAATTTGAAAGAATTTTATTAGTGTGTTCAATTTGATAAATGTCAAGGTAAATTTTTCAACAGAGAAAGAGAGAGTATAAAACAATAGTTATAAGGAAACTCCAAAACTGAAAAGAAAATAACTAAAATCCAGATTCAATGGGTAAGTTTTAAAGCAGATTTTTAAAAGCTGAACAGAAAATTAGTGGACTAGAAGATAGATGACAAGAAAAAATACATTCTGAGGATTAGCAAAACAATATTAAAATTAATTTTTAAAATAGCATACACAGTAAATAGGATCTAGTAAGTGAAGGAGAAATGATATCAAGGTCCCAGATTAAATGAAAAAGATATGAGACAGAAACTCCATGAAGAAATAATGATGGATACTTTCCAAAATGGATAATAAATTATACAGAGAATAGTAAACAAATTATAAACAAACATTTTTTTTCATAATTTATTAATTCCTTTTCTGTTGCTTATACCAGAATACCTAAAACTGGATAATTTATTTTAGAAAAGAGTATTTTTCTAGCTAGCATAAAAGCAGAGAAGTCCAGGGTGGACAGACTGCATCTGGCGAGGGCCTTCTTACTGGCAGAGACCCTCTGCAGTGTCCCTAGTCAGTGTGGGGCATCATATTCCTAAGGGGATGAGCATACTACTATAGCTCCAGTCTCCCTTGCTATTCTTATAAAGCCACTAATTCTACCTCCATAGTAACCTGTTAATCCATTTATTCACAAATGAATTAATCCATTAATGTGGGCAAGTACCCTTATATACACTCATCTCTTAAAGGCCTCACCTGTCAATACTACCACATAGGGGATTCAGTTTCAACGTGAGGTTTGTAGAAGACACACATTTAAACCATAGCTATTTCCATTACATAAATTTACAAGGTGAGCAAAATTAATCTGATTTTGCCAATCAGGATTGAGTTCACTTCTCAAGAGGAAAATTGAGATGGTAAATGGGAAAAAGTAAGGCGGTTTCTAGTTTGATGTTAATGTCTTATTTAATGAGTCTGGTCACTTTCTTACATTCATTAAGTTGTACCCTTATGGTTTATGTACTTATTTATGTGTATGTCACCCATCAATATTATTAAGCCCAAGAGAATGTATTATATTATTGTTACTATTTCTAAATATGTAAAATATGTATCAAAATGTTATCGCTTGGAGAATCCCAGTAAAATAATTTAAAATGGCAACAATTTTTCATTTGCATGTTGTTCTACAAGTTGTTGGCCATGCTGCTGGGGCTCCATTTGGTGTCAATCTATGAGGAACTACTTTTACTTTAATCTCACCTTAGTGCTCTTATTTTCAAAAGTCCATCAACAACAATTTCTTATCCAAGACTCAATAAAATCTTGAAAACCCTTGCACATATTAAAAGATAAAGCCTTTCTTAAATCATTTTCATCCCTTCTTCCCCAACTTCAACACCTCTCTAAATCTTTCCCCATTTCACCCTCGTGTGGCAAGAAAATCCACATGTAATAATCTTGTCTCTATTAGAAATACACACAAAAGTACTTATTACAAATATATGTATTGGTGTCAACAAATTATATTTTAGGGGAAATTATGTAATTTCTTTCAGACTTCAGGGTATATTTAGGCTTGTAAAAGCC
The DNA here is from genome assembly GCF_008728515.1 of Papio anubis. NCBI lineage: Eukaryota > Metazoa > Chordata > Mammalia > Primates > Cercopithecidae > Papio > Papio anubis. The sequence continues at coordinate 57,315,795 of NC_044978.1, forward strand.
ATGAACTAACCAGGTAATCTGAAACATAATTACAGTCATTTAACAATTTTCATTAAAGCTTTAAAATCAAATCTTGATCCTAGTTATTCAAAAGAAAGTCAGAAGTTAAATCAATTAAAAATTATCAGTTTCATGTTATAGAGCAAATTAGAACAGGTACAAAATTCATAATACCTTTGTATTCTAACTTACTTCGCATCATTTTCAATCTGTTATTTTTCTGTGTACTTTTATGTACTTTTACTATCAAAGTAATAATATTCACTAAATGTAAAAATTGAAAAAGATATTTTGGGTTTTGTTGTTGCTCTCTGTATTCCTAAACACATGTTTGAAGGGCGAATTCAGTTTTCCAGATGAGGTCAGCTTGGGAATCCAAAGAATCTTTTTTGATTCATGCAGAGTCATGTATTAACCACTTGAGATTTAGATAAAGGGGATTTAAGATTTCTCTCTTCTCATTTACAGATAATTGCTTTAATAATTTACTCTCTAGTTTGTCTTCAGAAAATCAGCTTTCTAAATTAGTTGTCTATTGAAGGTTCTCAGGTGTACACAATGTCAAATTTAGTATTAACTGAAGTGTGTTCTCTATCAGAAGAAGAAATTCCATCCGTGCTTATAGTCAATGCCTGGCTACTGAATTATACTTAATCTCCATATCTGAATTAATTATGCAGGGAACAAAATTTACAGCATCACAAATTAAAGCTTCTATCCTTTCATTATCCAAAGGATGCAGACCATCCATTAAACAGTTGGCCAACACAAAAAGCATTCAAAGTTATGTATTTATAATGAAATGTATGTGTATATGTATTAGGTAAAACACATTCAAATTACAGTATCTTGTACTAATGTTGTCATTTAAATTATAGTTTGTACTTAGTTATTTTCCACAGACATATAAAATAGAACCACTTTATGAATCCTTTAGAAAATATTTGATTTGAAATAAGATGCAATATGAAACATCTAATTGTAGTAATGATTGCTCCACAAGACTCCAATTTATGACTACTTCCTCAACATAGTCAGAGTTTAATAGTAGAATAAATGTAAATATGTAGAGTTGGTAGCTCCTGAATGCTTTTATAGAAACTGACTACTGGTAGCTACATCAAACTTGGATGTTTCAAGTCTCAATTATATGTCAGTGAAACGTAGACTGACTTCTGCATCAATCCTTTCAATCATTGTTCTTGGTTTCTCTGCCTCTCACTCTATACATCTAAATCTCTCTTTTCTAGAGCTTTTATTTTCATAATGGTTAATAAAATATTCTGTTCTTACAATGTTGTGACACTTTAATATTTAGTATTATAAAATTGAACTTAAATTAATGTTAAAATGTAGTTTTCTTTAAATAAGAGGATAACAGTTGGATCTTCACCTGTGAAGTATATAGCTCAACTAAATTTAGTGCTATAATTTTTATAATCCCTTCACCTAACAGTGTATAAAAGTCACCTTTAATAGTTGGAAAATATTGATTTAACTAGGTTGATGATTTATGAAAATGAACAATGTATGTAATCTTATGCAACAATTTTAGTATAGCTGCACACTAAGCATCTAATGAAATAGTCATGTTTATGCATTTTATTAGATTTATTTTTTTCCTGAAAAATAGCCAGGATATTTATCCAGGTCAAGTGGCTATACTTTTGATGATCCAAAAATGTTTTTATGTAAAATAAGCTATCAAATACATATTTATAGAAGCCCAAATTCCACAATTTTTAAAAAATTTATGAATGGTATATCACTAAAGAGAAAAGAAAACACAGTTTTTATTTCTTGTGAAATCTGTGCTCTTATTTTACATACGAATAAAATCATCACCTAATTTATTCTGCTTTAAAATAGTAATTAGCTACATAAAATGAGGCATTGAATTCTAAAACTGTCATGTGTTAAGAATATTAAATCACTTTCTTAGTCCTACAGGTCTACTTGAGAGAAGATGCATCTGTAATACTTTTATATTTTCTTCTTAGAATACACATTAATTGTGCACTTAAGTAGAAGGATAACAAAATGAGTACTCAGATTTTTCTTTTGTATGTTGAAATGGACTGTGGACATTTGAAAAACTACCAAACAATTAAAATAACTTATCTTTTAATTTACTTTAATTTTAAGATAAAGAGTTACAAAGTAAGAATAAGAGATATTTTCTATCTCCAGTCCTCTTAACATATTATAGTAAAAAGCATAAGTGTATATGAAATAATCAACTAGCAATGTAATATATTGTATAATTGACAGATAAAATTAGCGGTTTAGATTATAAACATTATATTACAAAGGATATTCCCGTTTAAAGGAAAAAACAAAAGGTAGTGTAAGAAGGCTGACCATAGAATAAGCTACATTTTAAAAACATAAAATAAAGTTAAACATGTGTAATGTGACAGATTATACAGTGACTTGAAAGAAACTAATTAGAAAAATTGACATTTGATACATCTATGCTTGAAAGTTGTTTTAGAGGGATGCTAAGCTGAAAATTCAGTTGTAACTAGAATAACGTAGGTTGTTGCTTGCCCCGATTTAGACTTATATCTTCTGTTTAGAATGCACACAGCTGCTGCAAACTATTTTTTTCTTTCTCCTAGATCCTATAAAAAGCAGCAGGGTAATTAATTTATCAATAATATCCAACCTGAGTATCACTAGTTATATACGGCATTACCACCCTACATACCCAAAAAGGGGGATATGACCTTTATCCTAGGTCAGGTATCGTGGGAGTCAGCTCACTTACCTGAATCTATTCTTTCCAATTCTCTTGGTTATCTGGTCTTCCAGATATCCAGATATCTCTGGTCTTCCTCTGTCTTCCCTAAGGCTTTGAAACATAGGCAAGAAATCTGTCAATCGTGATAGTTATTGTTTGAGATCAATAACCTTTTGCTTGTCTTATTTTGGATGGGTTAAATATTTTTTTCTTTGCATGTCTTAAATAGCATTTTTTAAATTATTCATCTTTTGTTATTACCTGTAAATATTATTGAAAAAAACAGAGTACTTCTACATTGCATTTCAAAAAAAACCATTAGTGAGTAAATAAAAGTATAAATAAAAGTATAAATCTTATCTGAAAAGAAGTTATTAATGGTGGATGGGTACAAATTAAAGGGATTTTAAAAAAATCCTCTGGGTTGTCTAGTGTGTACATTCAGGAAAATACTTTTTTTCTATTAAAAGGCAAATGGAAACTAGGAAGGGAAATTTCTATAAATGACAAATGAAAACTATGAAGCTTCATTCACATACTGAATTAGAATATATGCTAGTAATCCAAGACTAAATGTGCAATTGAAGATATATATTTGCACTTGAATGAGAAGACAGAACTGTCCATTTGTGAATCATTATTTGATGAACTATTGACTGTAAGACACAAGGAACATTAAAGACAGTGCAGGTTTCTGAAGACTTAAGATCTTCTTTCCTCTTCTAAACACGTAAAGGGGAAGGGCCCCTTGATCCTATAACCTTCCACTCCTACATCCAGAAGTGGAGAGTCTCACGAGGTAAGGGCTTCCTAAGGGGAGCCCCAGCAGTGGCTGGGTTGAAACACCTCCATCCTCTAAGGAAAGGAGAGGAAATGAGGAGATCTGGGGAAAAGTATGTTCCAGTTTCATCTGTATTTCTGTAATTTGGAAATTGCACCAGAAAACACGTTAGGATATTTTAAATTCAAGAGAGTGTGAATCGATTATCCGTAAAATATTAGATAGTGTGCATAATTAGAATGCCAGAGAAAGTAAGAGAGTATTTGGAAAATTAAGCAGTTTTAGGATCTTTCATTTTCAGCTCCTAATTATAAGCTGATGAGATGGACAATGTTTCAAGAAGAAAGGCAGTATCTACTGTGTCAAATAACATGTAAGGACTAATCAGGATAGAACATGTTGACTAGTTTACTGGAGGGTTCTTTATAATCCTCATGAGCATGTTAATTCAGAATGACACAGAGTTGACTTTCTACTCTGCCTTAAACAGCGTGCTCCTAGGCAAGTAGCTCAACACTTTTGAAACTCAGTTTACCATTTAAAAACTGAGATGATATTAACTATTCAAGTCTGAATCAAATTATAGTTGGTATTTCTGAAGATTATTAAAGAGATTCTGTTAAACCCTTTTTGATTGCTATAAGTGTTTGTATTTTATTTTAAGGAATACAGAAAGATAATAGAGGGTCTTAAAAAGAACTGAGATAATGTCTTAAATTGCTATGTGAAGAACAGGATGAGGGTACAACAGCAAGTGCAGGAAGACAGGTAGTGAGGAATGGTGTAAATCTAGGTGAAAGATGATGTCAGTTGCTTGACACATGATGATTGCAATGGAAAAGATAAGTAGTAGTCACAATTTTGATAGATTTTGAAGACAAAACCAACAGGATTGGTTGCTAGAGTGGATGCTGGATTGTTGCCTGAGATTGTGAAGTTTGACATTTGTGCAATGAATGGCCAGCAGCGGAGGGAAAAGTTCTCCATTCTCCAAGCCATGAGTGCTAGTGGAAGGCAAGAATACCTTGAGAAATGAAGGCCTTTACTTTTTGCTCAATTTATTTTTATTGCAAAAATGACACTTAAGACCTCTTAATTTTTAAATGCACAATGCAATATTATTAGCTATAGGCACAGTGTTGCATAGGAGATCTGTAGAACTTATTCATCTTTTGTAATTGAAATTTTATATATACTAAATAGCAACTGTTTTCCCCTTCCCTAAGCCCCCGGAAACTACCATTCTACTCTCTACTTCTGTGAGATTGACTGTTTTAGATAGCTCATACAGGTGAATGAATCATGCAGTATTTTACCTTCTGTTACTGGTTAATTTCACTTAGGATACTGCCCTTCAGGTTCATCCATGTTTTCATAAATGGAAGAATTTCCTTTTTTTTTTTTTTTTGAAAGGCTGAATAATATTCTATTTTGTGTATACCACATTTTTGTATCCATTCATTTGCCAATGGACATTTAGGTTGCTTCTGTATATTGGCTATTATGTATAATTCTGCAGTGACCTTGGGAGTCCAGATATCTTTTCACGATCTGTTTCCACTTCTTTTGGATACAGATCCAAAAGTGGAATTTATGGCAATTTTATGTTTAATTTTTTGAGAAACTACCACATTATTTTTTATGATGGCTACACTACTTTTTATTTCTACCAACAGTGTACAACTGTACAGGGTTTCTATTTCTTCATATCTTCAACACTTACCTTTTTAATTTTATATTAGCAATCCAAGTGTGTGCAGTGATATCTCATTGTGGTTTTGATTTGTATGTTTCTAATTTGCACAGGGGATTCAGTGCCTACTAAGCCCTTAGACAGGTAGAGCCCTTCAGAATTGAATTGTCACCTGTTTTGCTAGTAAACCCACTGCCTCATATGAACTAATTACAGGATGTGGTAATTGTCATCGAAACATTGTTGAAGGTTTTCAGCTCAAGTATTTGTGAGAATTGTGGAAACACAGCTGTAGACTGTGAAACATTTAGGTAGGAAATAATTAAATTCTTCTGGAAATTAATGAGGATATTAGCCACTACTTGTTTGAACTCTTGATAACTAATCACATCCTCTTATTTACCAGTTTTTCCTATTTAATATCTACAATTGGAAGCATTGTCATATTTTTAGAGCTGTATTAGCAGGACATTTCTTCACCTTGACTGCCTGAAAATACTAGTTTTCCCATATTGATTAGGATAAAGATTTGTCCCCACATCTACGGTTAATACAGAAAGGAAAGATCTTTACCAAGTATAATTGTTGGTGAACACCATCAAGTTGTTTAGTACCTTGTATTAGATATAACAGTTTTTGTTTGTGTTTCTTTGATAAATATCTTTCTCTGTCCTATTAGCCAACAGAATTTCTATGGAGAAGCAGTAGCAGTGTTCCAAAGAAGCACTATATTTAATTGTTCTACAATCAGTTCATTTGGAGTCTATACTCTTGTAGGTGGTAGTAATTACTCTTTTGTTAAACTAGTTGGCCTAAAAATAATAGTTTCCAAACTTTTGAACTGAAACATTATTTGAAAAAGTTTAAAATGATAATGTTTCATATGTTTTTATTCCCATTTTCTCTGACTAAGATCTACAGATTCATCCTTACAAATTATAATTAAGTGTATTGGTAGTAATGTCTATGGAAGTATTTTATTTAATAAAAAAATTAAATTAAAATAAAATGGTTACAGCAGCAGGAAATTACTGAGTAGTTATGGCCTACTGACCTCTGCTTCAATTTTCTTCCCAAGGCATAGAAACCAGAAAAGTTAAAAACAGACGGGCCGGGCGCAGTGGCTCACGCCTGTAATCCTGACACTCCGGGAGGCCGATGCAGGTGGATTGCCTGAGCTCAGGAGTCTTGAGACTAACCTGGGCAACATGGCGAAACCTCGTCTCTACTGAAAACACACAAAAAAGCTAGCCGTGCATGGTGGTGCATGCCTGTAATCACAGATACTCAGCAGACTGAGGCAGGAGAATTGCTTGGACTGAGATAGCGGCACTGCACTCCAACCTGGGAGACAGAGCAAGACTCCGTCAAAAAACAAAACAAAAAAACATACTAGAAGCAAGGCTGTGAGTAGAACACTAAAAATTGAAACAGAAACCACAATTTTCCAAATGCTACTGTTACTTACAAAAATAAGAAAGCATTATACTAAACCAATATCTCAGAGACAAACTAAGTTCATTTTTTTAAATTTTATTTATTTATTTATTTATTTTTTTGAGATGGAGTCTCGCTCTGTCACCCAGGCTGGAGTGCTGTGGCCGGATCTCAGCTCACTGCAAGCTCCGCCTCCCGGGTTCCCGCCATTCTCCTGCCTCAGCCTCCCGAGTAGCCGGGACTACAGGCGCTGCCACCTCGCCCGGCTAGTTTTTTTTTTTTTTTGTATTTTTTAGTAGAGAGGTTTCACCGTGTTAGCCAGGATGGTCTCGATCTCCTGACCTCGTGATCCGCCCATCTCGGCCTCCCAAAGTGCTGGGATTACAGGCTTGAGCCACCGCGCCCGGCCTGAGACAAACTAAGTTCAGACCCAACAAGAGTGTATATAGATTTACGTTTATCAAGAAGAAACCATTGATACAGTGAACTAACATTAACTCTATACAGAAGTATATTTTTGAAATTAAGAAAACTGCTTCTTTGAGTAACTCGGTTGGTTGGCATATTCTGATAAATCTTGTAACCAAAGTGAGTCCGCCATTAAGTATCCTTCACTGACTCCTCCGTGATCTAGCCCATGGATCTCCTGGTTTTCATTCTCCATCGCTACAAAAACCCAATATATCCAACTTTGTTCAACTGCAGGTATGTTGCTAATGGTCTTTGTTTAGTGGGCTTTAGCAAATATAGGTCCTACAGAAATTTGTCTGACACCCTCACTGCCATAGACAAGTACACCCTCACTGCCATAGACAAGTACTTTAGTTGCAGATGCAAATACGAGACTCCTTTAGTATTCATGTATTTAAAGCACCATTAGAAACTACTCCAAATGTCCATCAAGACTAGAATCAATAAACATGTTGTGGCATATTTATATAATGCCATATCATATAATAATAATGCTAGAAAGCTACAGCACATAGCAACATGGATGATTATCATAAACAATACTTAGAGAAAGTGACACACAAAAAATACATACTATGTGATTACATTTCTAGAAAGTTTCTAAATAGGAAAAGTTCATCAATACTGCTAAGAGTCAAAATGGTGGTTACCACTCGTGGGAGAAATACCTGAAAGGGTATTTTAGAGAGGTTCTCTATTCTTGTGAAGTTTTTTGTTTGTTTGTTTGTTTGTTTGTTTGTTTGTTTTCTGTGTTCTGATTACATAGTTGTGCTTACTTTGGAGGAAAATTCTTAAAAAATAGATACTTAGTGATTTGAATACTTTTATGCATATCTCTTAAGATCTCAATAAAAGGTTAGGAAAATAAAACAAACACCCAAAGTCCAAAATATTAAGTGATATATTTTCCCATAAGATCTACTCTGCATAATGGGCTCTAGTACATAAAAGTAGATAAAATAAGTTTTATATACATTAAATAATAAAAATAGTTAAAACAAGTTTTCATTAAATTGTAGTCAAATGTAATTCATATTTAAAGAGCCAAACATGCTAATATAATAAAGTTGTATTCCACCAAATAAGAAAAATGTTATTTAGAAAATGGGAGTAGTCTCAAAACACTATAAAGATATGAATTTTATATTTTAATTAAGAAATACATGTTTCTATGCAAATATATACCTGTTCGATTAATGCTTATTTTCTGATTACATATGCATGTATCAAGTAACTTTAAAAAATCATTTGGCTTTGCTGAATTCACATTTCTCTTTTCCTTTTTACACCATTTTTAATCATTAAAAGCTCGAATAGGAATGAATATGTTGTCAAAGTCCTTGCATACACCCATATATCAAATACATGATTACCATTTATGTGGAGTTTGCAGATTTTAAAAAATATATTCGCAGACAATAACACATTCAAACTTAATCTGTGCTATCTTATGATCTTGTAAACTTCAAAATTATCTGACCAGTCCAACAATAATCATTAGTTATTATAAGCTGAATATTTTTACCAGATATTTCACTTCAATAACTTTCTTATTTTGAATATTATGTTTTTAAAATTGTCAGTGTGATCAGAAGATTATCTCACCAAAGTAGATGAGGTTAGATTTGTGCTCCATGAAACATACGTCAAATATGCCCCAAATTAAACATAGATCTAACATATTAGTAAAGGTGTCACAATATAGTTACTATGTAGCTACTAAAATGAGGATTTTTGAGTTATTTGGTTATTGGCCATATTTTTGGCCATTTGCAACAGGGTTCATTTGCAACTAAACAAGATGAAATCACAATGACTAAGAAATCTATAATAATTAGCAGACATGATGTTAATAATATTGAGACACACATAAACTCTTTAAAGAAAGTAACAATAAATCAAATTAAATGAAGCAGTATTAACAAATGTGACAGTAAAATTCCTCATTTTTTTGATTTATTAGCAGGAATAGGTTTAAACATACAGTTGTTTTAGATCCTGCTTAAAACATTGTATAATAACCAAAAATATTTTTAAAGATATAGATAATTTTTTTTTTCATAATGATAATTTTAAAAATGTCACAACGCAAAGATGACCACTCTCATCACTTCTGTTCAGCACAGCACTGGGAGTACCAACAAGGGCATTTAGACAAAGAAAAAGAAAAGGTGTCCAAATCTGAAAAGAAAAAGTGAAATAATCTCTACTTGCAAATGATGTGATCCAAATTTATGTAGTAGATGTAACAGTTTTTTTTGTGAAGTCTTCGGGAAAATACCACAAAAGACTGTTAGATCTACTACATAAATGTGGTAAAGTTGCAGAATATAAAACCAACATACAACAAATCCACGCCACTTTTATACACAAATAACAACCTAGCCAAAAATGAAAAGATAACAATCCCATTTATAAGAGCACCACAAAGTAAAATAAAACATCTAGGAATAAATTTAACCAAGGGAGTGAAAAGCCTGTATGCTCAAAACTATTAAAAAAAAAAAAAAAAGAAAAGAAAAGAAAAGAAAGAAAGAAATTGGGCCAGTAGCCATGGTTCACGTCTATAATCCCAGCACTTTGGGAGGCTGAGGCGGGTGGATCACCTGAGGTCAGGAGTTTGAGACGAGTCTGGCCAACATGGTGAAACCCTATCTCTGCTAAAAGTGCAAAAAGAAGCTGGACGTTGTGGTGGTTGCCTGTAATCCCAGCTACTCCGGAGGCTGAGGCAAAAGAATCGGTTGAACGCGGGAGGCGGAGGTTGCAGCGAGCCGAGATCGCGCCATTGCACTCCAGCCTGGGCAGCAAGAGCAAAACTCCGTCTAAAAATAAAAATAAAAATAAAAAATAAAAAAACAAAAGAAAATCAAAGAGGATACAAATAAATGGAAAGATATTCTGTGCTCATGGATCAGAAGAACTTTATAAGTTTCTTAAATTACTTGAACAATAAACATCATTAAGAGAATCACATGGAGTTTAAGTGTAAAGAAATATTTCCAGTTACATAGTTTGATCTATGTACCATAACAATTTAAAAAGTATGTGCTATATTCTCATGATTTAGAAATGTTGATAGTTGATATGCATTGATTATATTGATTTTATGATTAGATTACATTTTATTTATCACAGTGTAATAATATAGTAAAAGTAATAAGGTAAAATCACAAAAATAAAATAAAAAATGTTGTAATCACAAAAAAGGCTTGTCTGTGACAGAGTTACCAAAAGGAACATTCCAGTTCACCATAGTAACACAGTGCCTTACTGTGAGAGATTGAATCAGGAAGTTTCCTTGAACTCAGGAGTTCAAGGCTGCTATAAGCTATGATCACGCCAGTGCACCACTGCACTCTAGCCTGAATGACAGAGTGAGAACTCATCTCTAATAAATAAAACAAGAAAACCACCCTCTGACTTTAATTATTGCTTAATTGACATTAATTTATGCCAGTTTATTAAATCTCTCAGTTATCTTAAGATTTCACTTATTGAATGAAATGTTTTGTCTTCAGTGGAAACTACAAATACTTCATAAGAGAGGTGTTTTTATGCACGATAATGTTTCTTGCTTGTGGAAATCATTGTCTGATCAAGAACTTAAATTTCAGTGGTTTCTTTCCTTAGTTCTCAGTTTCTTGTCTGTGAATAGTGATAAGGAAAACATATCCAAACAACATTGGGTCTTTATAACTGAAATTGACAAATCACTGTGCCCAAGTATGCTTATCTGAGAAGTACTTTATTTTCCTCATACATATCTTAACATTACTCCATAAATTACAGCTCATCAACATTTATTGAGCATCTACTGTATATCCACAGCCAGATTATGGGGGATACAATTGACCAGTTGCCCAACATATATTGTGTTTATTTATTAGGGCAACAAAACACACTATCAGTCACAATTTTACATTCACTTCTTAAGTTTGGATTATAGAGTGAAATGGGTAAGTTGAGTAGCAAGTAATTGTGTTAAAATTTAAAGTAATTAATTTTTCCTGTATATACCCTGTCTTCACAGACTAATGCTTATATGCAATGTTTATTAGCAAATTAAAAGTAACAAAAAATAATAGAATGCTAACCTAAACCATTCATTTAAAATTATTCAAATTTTTTCCTCCAGATATCTAAACCCATAAAATAAAGTCCAAAAACATAATTTTGTCTGACATGAAAGAGTATTTAATGGTATATCTTAACACTGTTAATCAAAACACTTAAGTCATTAGTATTTTCTCTCAGAGTAAAAGTAAAGTGGTCTTTAAAAGATTCTTATGATGTGGAAGCCCTCTAACACCCCCCCGCCCTTAGTAATCTCTTCCCTGGTGAGTATGATCCAATTACATTGGACTGCAAGATGTTTTCCAAACTCATCAAGCGTACTTCTGCTTTACAGCCTTTGAACTTGATTTTGTTTGTTTGTTTGCTTCTTTTTTTTTTGTCTTTAAATGGACTTTTTAAAATTGTACTTTATGTTCTAGGGTACATGTGCGTAACGTGCAGGTTTGTTACATATGTATGCATGTGCCATGTTGGTGTGCTGCACCCATTAACTCATTTAATTTTACATTTACGTTAGATATATCTCCTAATGCTATTTCTCCCCCCTCCCCCTACCGCACAACAGGCCCCCATATGTGATGTTCCCCTTCCCAAGTCCAAGTGATCTCATTGTTCAGTTCCCATCTATGAGTGAGAACATGCGGTGTTTGGTTTTCTGTTCTTGTGATAGTTTACTGAGAATGATGGTTTCCAGCTGCATCCATGTCCCTACAAAAGACACAAACTCATCCTTTTTTATGGCTGCATAGTATTCCATTGTGTATATGTGCCACATTTTCTTAATCCAGTTTGTCACTGATGGACATTTGGGTTGGTTCCAAGTCTTAGCTATTGTGAATAGTGCCACAATAAACATACGTGTGCATATGTCTTTATAAAAGCACAATTTATAATCCTTTGGTTAAATACCCAGTAATGGGATTGCTGAGTCAAATGGTATTTCTAGTTCTAGATCCTTGAGGAATCGCCACACTGTCTTCCACAATGGTTGAACTAGTTTACAATCCCACCAACAGTGTAGAAGTGTTCCTATTTCTCCACATCCTCTCCAGCACCTGTTGTTTCCTGACTTTTTAATGATTGCCATTCTAACTGGGGTGAGATGGTATCTCACTGTGGTTTTGATTTGCATTTCTCTGAGGGCTAGTGATGATGAGCATTTTTTCCTATGTCTGTTGGCTACATAAATGTCTTCTTTTGAGAAATGTCTGTTCATATCCTTTGCCCACTTTTTGGTGGGGTTGTTTGTTTGTTTTTTTTTTCTTGTAAATTTGTTTGAGTTCTTTGTAGGTTCTGGATATTAGCCCTTTGTCAGATGAGTAGATTGCAAAAATTTTCTCCCATTCTGTAGGTTGCCTGTTCACTCTGATGGTAGTTTCTTTTGCTGTGCAGAAGCCTTTTAGTTTAATTGGATCCCATTTTTCAATTTTGGCTTTTGTTGCCATTGCTTTTAGTGTTTTAGACATGAAGACCTTGCCCATGCCTATGTCCTGAATGGTATTGCCTAGGTTTCCTTCTAGGGTTTTTTATGGTTTTAGGTCTAACATTTAAGTCTCTAATCCATCTTGAATTAATTTTTGTATAAGGAGTAAGGAAAGGATCCAGTTTCAGCTTTCTACTTATGGCTAGCCAGATGCCCAGCATCATTTATTAAATAGGGAATCTTTTCTCCATTTCTTGTTTGTGTCAGGCTTGTCAAAGATCAGATGGTTGTAGATGTGTGGTATTATTTCTGAGGGTTCTGTTTGGTTCCATTGGTTTATATCTCTGTTTTGGTACCAGTACCATGTTGTTTTGGTTACTGTAGCCTTGTAGTATAGTTTGAAGTCAGGTAGCATGATGTCTCCAGCTTTATTCCTTTGACTTAGGATTGTCTTGGCAATGCAGGCTCTTTTTGTTCCATATGAACTTTAAAGCAGTTTTTTCCAATTCTGTGAAGAAAGTCATTGGTAGCTTAATGGGGACGGCATTGAATCTATAAATTACCTTGCGTGATATGGACATTTTCATGATATTGATTCTTCGTATAAATGAGCATGGAATGTTCTTCCATTTGTTTGTATCCTCTTTTATTTCACTGAGCAGTGGTTTGTAGTTCTCCTTGAAGAGGTCCTTTACATATCTTGTAATTTGGATTCCTATGTATTTTATTCTCTTTGAAGCTATTGTGAATGTGAGTTCACTCAGGATTTGGCTCTCTGTATGTTATTGAAGTATAAGAATGCTTGTGATTTTTGCACATTGATTTTGTATCCTGAGACTTTGATGAAGTTGCTTATCAGCTTGATGAGATTTTGGGCTGAGATGATGAGGTTTTCTAAATATACAATCATGCCATCTGCAAACAGGGATAATTTGACTTCTTCTTTTCCTAACTGAATACGCTTTATTTCTTTCTCTTGCCTAATTGCCCTGGCCACTGCTTCCAAGACTATTTTGAATAGGAGTGGTGAGACATGGCATCCCTGTTTTGTGCCAGTTTTTAAGGGGAATGCTTCCAGTTTTTGCCCATTCAGTATGATATTGGCTGTGGGTTTGTCATAAAGCTCTTATTATTTTGAGATATGTTCCATCAATACCAAATTTATTGAGAGTTTTTAGCATGAAGGGCTGTTGAATTTTGTCAAAGGCCTTTTCTGCATCTATTGAGATAATCATGTGGTTTTTGTCTTTGGTTCTGTTTATATGCTGAATTATGTTTATTGATTTGCATATGTTGAACCAGCCTTGTATCCCAGGGATGAAGCCCACTTGATCATGGTGGATAAACTTTTTGATGTGCTGCTGGCTTTGGTTTGCCAGTATTTTATTGAGGATTTTTGCATCCATGTTCATCAGGGATATTGGTCTAAAATTCTCTTTTGTTGTTGTGTCTCTGCCAAGCTTTGGTATCAGGATGATGTTGGTCTCATAAAATGAGTTAGGGAGGATTCCCTCTTTTTCTATTGTTTGGAATAGTTTAAGAAGGAATGGTACCAGCTCCTCCTTGTACCTCTGGTAGAATTCAGCTGTGAATCCATCTGGTCCTGTACTTTTTGTGATTGGCAGGCTATTAATTATTGCCTCAATTTCAGAGCCTACTATTGGTCTATTCAGGGATTCAACTTCTTCCAGGTTTAATCTTGAGAGAGTGTATGTGTCCAGGAATTTATCCATTTCTTCTAGGTTTCCTAGTTTATTTGTGTAGAGGTGTTGCGTGTCTGCCTCTGTAGACTCCACTTTTAGGAACAGGACATAGCTAAACAAAAAGCAGCAGAAACCTCTGCAGATGTAAATGTCCCTGTCTGACAGCTTTGACGACAGTAGTGATTCTCCCATCATGGAGGATGAGATCTTGAACCTAACTGGGAGTAGCCTAACTGGAGTGGACCCCAAGCAAACTCCAACAGACCTGCAGCTGAGGGTCCTGACTGTTAGAAGGAAAACTAACAAACACAAAGGATATCCACACCAAAACCCCATCTGTACATTACCATCATCAAAGACCAAAGGTAGATGAAAACACAAAGATGGGGAAAAAGCAGTGCAGAAAAGCTCAAAATTCAAAAACTCAGAGTGTCTCTCCCCCTTCAAAGGAACTCAGCTCCTCGCCAGCAATGGAACAAATATGAATGGAGAATGATTTTGATGAGTTGAGAGAAGAAGGCTTCAGTCAATCAAACTTCTCAGAGCTAAAGGAGGAACTACAAACCAAGTGCAAAGAAACTAAAAACTTTGAAAAAATATTTGGCAAATGGATAACTAGGATAACCAATGCAGAGAAGTCCATAAACGAATTGATAGAGATGAAAACCATGACACGAGAACTACGTGACAAATGCACAAGCTTCAGTAACCGACTGGATCACCTGGAAGAAAGAGTATTAAAGACTGAAGATCAAATGCATGAAATGAACCGAGAAGAGAAGTGAAGAGAAAAAAGAGTAAAAAGAAATGAACAAAGCCTCCAAGAAATATGGGACTGTGTGAAAAGATTAAATCTACATCTGATTGTTGTACCTGAAAATGACAGGGAGAATGGAACCAAGTTGGAAAACATTCTGCAGGATATTATCTAGGAGAACTTCCCCAACCTAGCAAGGCAGGCCAACATTCGAATTCATGAAATACAGAGAATGCCACAAAGATACTCCTCGAGAAGAGCAACTCTAACACACATAATTGTCAGATTCACCAAAGTTGAAATGAAGGAAAAATGTTAAGGGCAGCCAGAGAGAAATGTCGGGTTACCCACAAAGGGAAGCCCATCAGACTAACAGTGGATCTCTCGGCAGAAACTCTGCAAGTCAGAAGAGAGTGGGGGCCAATATTCAGCATTCTTAAAGAAAAGAATTTTCAACTCAGAATTTCATATCCAGACAAACTAAGTTTCATAAGTGAAGGAGAAATAAAATCCTTTACAGAGAAGCAAATGCTTAGAGATTTTGTCACCACCAGGCCTGCCTTACAAGAAACCCTGAAGGAAGCACTAAACATGGAAAGGAACAACCGGTACCAGCCATTGCAAATACACGCCAAATTGTAAAGATCATCGATTCTAGGAAGAAACTGCATTAATTAACAAGCAAAATAACCAGTTAACGTCATAATGACAGGATCAAGTTCACACATAACAATATTAACATTAAATGTAAATGGGCCAAATGTTCCAATTAAAAGACACAGGCTGGCAAATTGGATAAAGAGTGAAGACCCATCAATTTGCTGTATTCAGGAGACCCATCTCACATGCAGAGACACACATAGGCTCAAAATAAAGTGATGGAGGAAGACCTACCAAGCAAATGGAAAACAAAAAAAAGGCTGGGGTTGCAATCCTAGTCTCTGATAAAACAGACTTTAAATCATCAAAGATCAAAAGAGACAAAGAAGGCCATTACATAATGGTAAAGGGATCAATTCAACAGGAAGAGCTAACTATCCTAAATATATATGCACCCAATACAGGAGCACCCAGATAAATAAAGCAAGTCCTTAGAGACTTACAAAGAGACTTAGACTCCCATATAATAATAATGAGAGACTTTAACACCCCACTGTCAACATTAGACAGATCAACGAGACAGAAAGTTAACAAGAATATCCAAGAATTGAACTCAACTCTGCACCAAGCAGACCTAATAGACGTCTACAGAACTTTCCACCCCATATCAACAGAATATGCATTCTTCTCAGCACCACATCACACTTATTCCAAAATTGACCACATAATTGGAAGTAAAGCACTCCTCAGCAAATGTACAAGAACAGAAATTATAACAAACTGTCTCTCAGACCACAGTGCAATCAAACTAGAACTCAGGGCCAAGAAACTCAATCAAAACTGCTCAACTACATGGAAACTGAACAACCTGCTCCTGAATGACCACTGTGTACGTAATCAAATGAAGGCAGAAGTAAAGATGTTCTTTGAAACCAGTCAGAACAAAGATACAACGTACCAGAATCTCTAGCACACATTTAAAGCAGTGTTTAGAGGGAAATTTATAGCACTAAATGCCCACAAGAGAAAGCAGGAAAGATCTAAAATTGACACTCTAACATCACAATTAAAAGAACTAGAGAAGCAAGAGCAAACACATGCAAAAGCTAGCAGAAGGCAAGAAATAACTAAGATCAGAGCAGAACTGAAGGAGATAGAGACACCAAAAAAACCTTCAAAACATGAATGAATCCAGGAGTTGGTTTTTTGAAAAGATCAACAAAATTGATAGACCACTAGCAAGACTAATAAAGAAGAAAAGAGAGAAGAATCAAATAGATGCAATAAAAAATGATAAAGGGGATTTCACCATCGACCCCACAGAAATACAAACTACCATCAGAGAATACTATAAACACCACTACGCAGCCTTTGAACTTGTAATTATCTTTGCAGATACCTGTGTGATCTATTCCTTCCCTTCTAATAACACTCTACTTAAATAACATCTCATCAGTGACCCCTTTCTTGACAGCTCTCAACTTGTAAGTATTTAGATTGCTTCCGAAGACCAGGATTTTATATGTGTGTGAGTGTGTGTGTGTGTGTGTGAATGTTACTTTAGGATAGCTTTTTTGAGTGGAAATAATAAGTCAAAAAACAGAATTTTTAAAATTTGGTAAATATTAAATTGAAGTTTTTAAAGTTTATATAAGCAGTGTTTAAGGGTGGCTGCCTATCTACAGTCAAACCCAGTTGTACATGCCATCCATTATTTTTTTTTTGAGGTATTTGCAAATTTTAACCAATGTGATATTTAGTTGTTTAACTTATAATTTCTTGTTAGCAACTAAGCTGAGAGTCTTTTTAAAAACTATTTTCTGATGTTTCTTTTGTGAATTGTTTGTTTAATAAAATTCTCCACTCTAAAATTAAAATTACAAAAATAATTCCAATGCTTTATTTAATTAATTTTACATTTTTAGTAACTTTTTGTGGGTTTTTTTTTGTTGTTGTTGCTGTTGTTTGTTTTTAGATACGGGGATCTCACTTTGTTGCCTAGGCTGGAGTGTAATGGTGATTCTGACACATGATCATAGCACACTACAGCCTCTAAATCCTGGGCTCAAGAGCTTCTATTGCCTCAGCATCCCAAGTAGCTGGGACTACAGGTAAGTGTCACTGCACCTGAATATTTAATTTTACTTCGTTAAAATTAATGAAATATTGGACAAATTTAAGATTAATTTTTATGTTTAGAATGAGGAAGATTGCCAAACTTTTATTCTTCAAATAGTAATTTGTCACAATATGACTGATTGAATTTTTTATTATTTCCTCACATTGCCACCTTTATAGTAGACTAGATTTTTACATGTATTTGAATTGCTCTATGCCTTATCCTATTTCTTTAAACAATTTTCCTTTTTCAATGCCAGTAACCAAAATTATTAATTTTGTCTTTAATTGTTTTCTACATATTCTCTTTTCCTGTACTTCAGTTCTTTTATATGAACTACTTAATATTATTTTCCGTGCTCTAAAGAGTTTGTAAGTATATTGATCAATATAAGAATCGACATATTAAATTAGCCGGGCGTGGTGACAGGCGCCTGTAGACCCAGCTACTCGGGAGGCTGAGACAGGAGAGTGGCGTGAACCCGGAAGGCAGAGCTTGCAGTGAGCTGAGATTGTGCCATTGCACTCTAGCCTGGGCAAGAGAGCAAAACTCCGTCTCAAAAAAAAAAAAAGACAAGAAAGAAAAGAAACTGACATATTCACAGTATTGACTTTTTCCTCTCTGAAATTATTTTGCATTCTTTAATATAGTTAAATCCTTTTTATTTCTTTAACATAATTTTAAGCCTTTTCTGCTAAAGTTCTTATCTTTTCTTGGAGAACTTTCTTGTGTGTGATTAATGTTATCATTTTAACTGCTATTATAACTAAGATTATTTCCTTTTGTTAAATGTTGGAAATGGTTATTGTTAATAAAGAGAAAAGCTATTGTTATTTATATATAAATTCCTATAACTAATCATACACACATTGGTTATTGCATGCATTAATATTTTTCATTTGATTTTAGTATTGATTTTCCAACTACTAAATCAAATTATATAAAATAATGATAAATTTGTATCTTTTCTATAATTTTTAATTGATTTCTTTCTGTTGAATGCTTGAATTTACTGATAACATCAGAAAAATATGTTAAATAATGTTAGTGATTTTGAACCTGCTTGTTTAAATCTGATTTAATATTGATTTATACTTCTGATTTTTCAATGTTTAGATTTCAGTTTAGGTTTATCAGTGGAAAGATGGAAGAATGAGAGCTAGAGAACAAGAGGGCAAGTGAGAGTAATGGAAAGTCCAAAGGAAAAAAATGGACAAGTGGAGAGAAACAAGAAGGAAAAGAGAGAGGCAGAGGGAGTGGGAGACTTATTTGAGGGTTTATTTTTTAATCAGTAGTTGATGTTGATTTTTTCAAATAATTCTTAAGTCTTTAGCTTCTTTATGTTAGTAAAATTTTAAAATATAGAAAAATTTAACCTATCACTATGGTCTCAATAGATTTTTCTAATAATTATCTTTCATACATTTACATGTCCCATTATTTTTTGCAAGTCAAATCCCATGACATCTCTTTGAGGTAAGGCAAAGTAAAAGTATTAAGGATGTTGCTATTATAACCTGTTCTGTGGATGATAGCATCTTTGTTGAGCTATAAAAACACACTCATGGGGTAAGAGGAGACAGAAGACAATGTGATTTAAACAGCTAATTACTGGAAATAGTGAAACATCATATCCGCTACATAAGGTGATAACAAATGGATGTTGATCCCAGAGTGTGATGCAATTATGCTCTTTCCTGCCATCACCTCAGCACAACAGAATAAAACTCTTAGTTTTATTTCTTAGACATGGTTTGTACTAATAACTGATAGGAGAAACTTCCAAATTAGTTTTCTCTTGAAGATATTTGGAATTCTGCTGATCTTTAAGCTCTATCTAAGGACTTCTTAAAATCTTGAAAAGAAGTGACACACCTTTATAAGTAGTGAGCATTCTACCAAATGATATTTATGTAAGTGATCTATTGCTGCATAATATAGTAGAACAAACTCAGAAACTAAAAACCAGCACACATGATTCTCTCATAGGTTCTCTTCATCAGAAATCCAATTATGGCTTAACTGTATCCTCTGCTTCAGGGTCTATCACAAGGCTATCATGAGGAGATAGAACAGTAATGGGTTTTCATGAGAAATTAGACTTGGGAGACTCTTTCCCCTTCCAAACTCACATGGTTGTTGGCAGGATTTAATTCCAGTAGCTGGTAGGATTGAGAGACTTGGTTTCCTGCCTACTGTTGGCTGGAGGCCTGAGTTCTTTGTCATTTGGACCTCTTGAATATAGCCCCTAGCTTCATCAAAGTGTGCAAGTGAAGGGAGTGGTGACAGCATAGAGGGAGTTAATTAGTAAGATAGAAGGTAAAATTGTGTATCATGTTCTCACAGAAGTAATGTTCTATCACCTGTGCCACATTCTGTTGGCTAAAAGCAAATGACAACTTCCTGTTTCAGCTCCAACATGTAAAGAGCTTTGAAGTGATGGCTTGGTTCTTACACAAAGATGCAAGCAAAATAAACCAAAATTTGACAACAATTTTTGTATCCATCAGAGAAGTGAAATTCAGAGAGATGAAAATGTGATGAGATGGGAGCAAGATTTCACTCAGTATAAATTTTTACATAGCATTAAAACTTTGAACCCAGTAAATATTAGTACAATAAAAATAAAATAATTATAGAGTCTGAAATAAATATATGCTAAAATCAAATAACAGAAAATCAAACCATAGACTATTATCGAATTGGTAACTTTTCTCCATGAAGAAAGTTTTAACAACTTTGGAATACAGTATGCTGAAACTGACTGGGTGCCTTGTAGAGATATAGTCGCAAGAACAAGGGAATCTTGTAATTTAAATATATATTTTTTATTCTGTTTGTTTCCAAAACCACAAGTTAGAATCTCTTCTTTGAAGAAGGCCTTTGTTAAGTCATTTGGGTTCTGACACTGTGTTCTGGGTCACGTTCCTGGTGTATGTCTTCCTCATCTTGCTTATGTGCTGACATCTCTGGTCATACTTCCCCTGCAGGGAATCACCATCTTCACCCTGCTTGAATTCCAGCACCCTGTGCAGGTTTACCTTCTCGTGGATATGACCATGTTTCCTCTGTGGTGCATGAGCCACTCTAGATTTTTTCCTTAAGTTCACATGGACTAGCAATGAACAGAACCTTAAGAACTTTCCTAAATATACATTATCAGACTTGAAAAGAGCCCAGGCCTAAACAATGAGACATCTTAGAAGATCAATTACCATAAAAAATGATAAAAAGCCTAAATATTATAATACTATGATTATTATATAATCATAAAGAAAGGACAGGAAACAAACATGATAGTGTAATGTTACTTTGATTCCCCAAACTTTTAAAATTTATTTGAATTCTTTTTTAGTGAATAATAAAAAGATGCATTCAGACTAGTAGTAAATGTGAAATGTGTTTGCAGCTGTGCATTTGCTCTCTTTCTCTCTCTATATATGTATGCATATATATTATTCAAATGACCAACACTAAGGATAAAATCATTGTAAAGTAACATTTGCTAAATGAGAGTACATCAAATTAAAAATAAGCACATCTATTAAGAGATGTTTTACATCCAATCCTAAAAAAACTGGGATTCATTTAGTTCTTCTGTAAGTTTTGTTAAAAAATATATGTAGGATATAAAATGTATCTTTATTTTACAGAGATATAAAATACATGTAGGATATTAATATATGTAGCATATATTTTAAAGGATATATAAACTATATGTAGGAACTAAAATATATGTAGGATATAAAATACATCTGTATTTGTTTTAGATTAACCTGAGGTATTTGAACATGGAGTTAGAAAAGAAGGTATGCTAATCATATGTATGCCTCTCATTCAGTATAAATGCTCATGTATAGTATTTAAGGAAATGGATTGCATAGCCACAGTAATTCCAATTATTATTTATATAATCACCATAGTTGATAGTTTTTTGAGATCTCTATGCTAGGCACTGACACAAAGCTATTATTGGATTGTTTAATTTGAATCTTACTACCACTCCATTTAAGCTGATTACTTTTTTCATTTTTATATATGAGAAAACCAAACCTTAGAACTCGAAATTTCATAGCTAGGAAAAAAATAATGAAGCTAAAGGAAAACATTGTATGAGCCTAGAAACTTTGAATTACCACATGGACCTGTCTTCTAATATCATCTCATGAATCCCATAACAGGAATATCATTATTCCCATTCAGAATCAATCAAATGTTTATTTGTGTGTATTCAAATTATTTAGATCAAAGTATACTAAAAATATTATTTCTACTTTTATCAAAATGTATTTATTTAAATGGATTAATCCACTACTTTTACACATTAATGTCCTTAATGAAAAAATAAATCCATTCATTTCTCACCCACTAATCTATAATTTTAGAAGTTCAATAGACACTGATTTTTCTTCTCTAGAAAAACTAATATTAAATTGGTGCTGTACATATTTGACATCATAGTTTTCTCTACAAAAATTATTACAACAATTTACTCATGGTATTGTAACATACACTATTAGACATTTGGTAGTTGGGATGAAACTTAAATAACTTCCAAATAGGAAAAAACAATATCCGAAATGAATAATGTTCAGTGAGTTTGTTATTATTTTTGAACATTTTTCTAGAAATAATATAAACAATTACTTTCCCATCTTACAGATGTGGTACCAAGAATGTATAAAATGAGATTCTAATTCTATAGTGTTCTTCTGCTATATTATTATAGCTAATCTAACTACTTAAATTTTATATCTTTACATATATTTTTAGACAGAATGAGGATAATTAGTCATCCTAGAGTTATACTATTTAAAAGGAATACAACATGTAGAATAATGTTTGAGATTTAATCAAATTAAAATTTAAGGGGTGTAAAGGACCTCTTCAAGGAGAACTACAAACCATTGCTCAGTAAAATAAAAGAAGATACAAACAAATGGAAGAACATACCATGCTCATGGATAGGAAGAATGAATATCGTGAAAATGGCCATATGGCCCAAGGTAATTTATAGATTCAATGCCATCCCCATCAAGCTACCAATGACTTTCTTCACAGAATTGAAAAAAATTGTTTTAAAGTTCATATGGAACCAAAAAAGAGCCTGCATTGCCAAGAGAATCCTAAGTCAAAAGAACAAAGCTGGAGGCATCACGCTACCTGACTTCAAACTCTACTACAAGTCTACAATAACCAAAACAGCATGGTACTGGCACCAAAACAGAGATATAGACCAAAGGAACCGAACAGAGTCCTCAGAAATAATACCACACATCTACAGCCATCTGATCTTTGACAAACCTGAGAAAAACAAGAAATGGGGAAAAGATTGCATATTTAATAAATGGTGCTGGGAAAATTGGCTAGCCATAAGTAGAAAGCTGAAATGGGATCCTTTCCTTACTCCTTATACAAAAATTAATTCAAGATGGATTAGAGATTTAAATGTTAGAGCTAATACCATAAAAACCCTAGAAGAAAACCTAGGTAATACCATTCAGGACATAGGCATGGGCAAGGTCTTCATGTCTAAAACACCAAAAGCAATGGCAACAAAAGCAAAATTGAAAAATGAGATCTAATTGAACTAAAGAGCTTTTGCACAGCAAAAGAAACTACCCTCAGAGAGAACAGGCAGTTTACAGAATGGGAGAAAAGTTTTGCAATCTACTCATCTGACAAAGGGCTAATATCCAGAACCTATAAAGAACTCAAACAAATTTACAAGAAAAAAACAAACAACCCCATCAAAAAGTGGACAAAGGATATGAACAGACATTTCTCATAAAAAGACATACATACAGCCAACAGACACATGAAAAAATGTTCGTCATCACCAGCCATCAGAGAAATGCAAATCAAAATCACAATGAGATACCATCTCACCCCAGTTAGAATGGCAATCATTAAAAACTCAGGAAACGACAGGTGCTGGAGAGGATGTGGAGAAATAGGAACACTTTTACACTGTTGGTGGGATTGTGAACTAGTTCAACCATTGTGGAAAACAGTATTGCGACTCCTCAAGGATCTAGAACTAGAAATACTCTTTGACCCAGCCATCCCATTACTGGGTATATACCCAAAGGATTATAAATCATGTTGGTATAAAGACACATGCGCACGTATGTTTATTGCGGCACTATTCACAACAGCAAAGACTTGGAATCAACCCAAATGTCCATCAGTGACAGACTGGATTAAGAAAATGTGGCACATATACACCATGGAATACTATGCAGCCATAAAAAAGGATGAGTTTGTGTCCTTTGTAGGGACATGGATGCAGCTGGAAACCATCATTCTCAGCAAACTATATCGCAAGAACAGAAAACCAAACACCACATGTTCTCACTCGTAGGTGGGAATTGAACAATGAGATCACTTGGACTTGGGAAGGGGAATATCACACACTGGGGCCTATTATGGGGAGGGGGGAGGGGGGAGAGATGGCATTGGGAGTTATACCTGATGTAAATGACGAGTTGATGGGTGCTGACGAGTTGATTGGTGCAGCACACCAACATGGCACAAGTATACATATGTAACAAACCTGCACGTTATGCACATGTACCCTAGAACTTAAAGTGTAATAAAAAAAATAAATAAATAAAAAAGTCTCTGTGAGTAAACATTATTTATGTATTTAAAAACAAGTACTTATAAAAATACACTAGAGAGACATTCAGAGATAAAGAATGAGAGTTGACATAATGTTTTATTGAACAGGAAGATATGATTATGTTGTCCCTTATGATAGGGACATCTATTATGATGGGTGATAGATAGATGGAAGGATAGACAGATAGATAGATACATAGATTAAAAAGAACATTCTCAGTCCATGAGATATTTAAGCATGCCAGACATGTTTAGCCATTACAAGAGCATAACCAATTTTTTTTACTTGACTTAGCATCAGACATCAGGTAAATGAGCTAAGATAGAAATAGATTACTCAAATGATAGGCCAGCCACTCTCTTTGAGGTTGCCTTACACTTGAACAGTGAAAGTTAACATGCTATTAACTAATTACTACTTGTAGCCAATGCAAACCACTGCCTACCAAAAAAAAAAAAAAAAGTCTACAAATATACAAAAGTATATAGTGAATAATTTATTAACAAATACTGTAAGCGAACGAGGACATTTAAAACATTTTTTAAGAGGAAAACAAAAGGCTCAAGAAATCCTGAATTAATTTTCTTCTTCACATAACATGCAGTTGCCAAAAGAATACCGAACTCTTCCCTACTATTTGATGCTTTATTTTTTCTCCAGGGTTTAAGCCTTAGGCATTCTGAATAAAAGATATATTAGGGAAAGACAGTACAGTAATTTACCTCTCAATTTTATTTTCTCATAAAATGTTACCCATATAAAACAATTCCAGTTACTATCATCATATTCAGTATCTTGATCATTTTTAAGCTCAGTTTAAGGAGTAATCTATGATAGCACTTCTTTTGAACTAAATAGTTTTCCTAATCATCTTTCCAAATAATATATATTTTAAAATTCCTATATGTATTTGAAAAATTATTTTTATGAAAAAATGTGAATCAAACTATTTTCTGTAAGTTTTAGTATTTATAATTTATACTATTAATATTTTGAAAAACACTTGTAAATTAAAGCTATTTTGTTCTTTGGACTTTACTGAAGGGTAGATGTAAAAAATGTAAGTACTTTTGAGTAGTACAGATTATTAAAATGTGATTGATGAGGTTAATCTAGTAACAGTTCTCAATGATATTCCCTATATTTATAATTGAAAAACTATGCTAATTTTCTCACATCCTAATTTTTATGATGAAGTAATAACTATTCATTTATTCAAAAACATTTATTAAGTTTCTAAAATAGTCTGGAAACTAAATCAGTAGTGAAAAAAATATACATATGCCCTCCTTCACAGCTCTAGGACTCTTTATCTTGGGAGCTAGAATCACACAAAAGGTTTACACAAAATTAAGAAACCAATTTAATTCAAAACTTCGGGAGAGGTACTAAGTTTTCAGTGAGAATACTTTTTTTATTATCTAAATAGTTCCCTACCAATATAGTGATACATATTTTTTAAGCATACTTATAGTCATTACATCATTTCAATATCAAAAAAATGCTTTTTAATAGACAAAATAAAATACTATTAACTCTACATGAAGAAAGGAAAGGTGTGTTTCCTAGGGATTAATATTTCACTGAACAAATATTGACTGATCAAACAGAAAAAACAATTTCTGAATTAATTTTCCCCTTCTCAGCAGTTTATCTAGATGAAGTGCCACCTTTCAAAAGTCGCTAGATAATGGTGCATTCATTTAAAAATTGTCATTTAGGAATTAATTGCATGTAATCTATTAGATAGTAATAAATGAAAATGATTGTATGTTTCAATTACAAATAAATTAGAAACAAGCTCTTCTAATTTTAAGAATATTTTATGTTAGAAATTTTTTTTCCCTAAAACCTCATACAAAAATAGCTCAAATTACATAAATGAGGATAAAACAATTTTTAAATGTAGATTTTCCAGAGGTAGGATGTCCTCCAAATAATTTTTTTCATGTAAGTGCATTCAATGTACTTAAAAAAATACATCTAATTCATGTAGGTGATAGGCTACATGAATTAGAGTTATTAACAGAACATCAGTATCCAACTCAGCTATGATACAGCTTTGGAAAAAATAGTCATTCTTTGCATTTTCTGATTGCAATAATTATCTTTAACCAGGATAATATAAGGTTCGTCAGTTGTATATTTTTAATTAGTCAAAAATTTTGACCATAAAACTGTACGAGTATTCTGTTTATCCTATTACCAACTTTAAGGGTCATTTCATTTAAAAAGTATTTCTACATCCCTGTTACACTTTCGCTAATTCTTAACTCAACTACTTACACATAGGTTTTGTGCATGCCAAATATTTGGAATTTTGAGTTTAAGAAAACTCTCTACTGACTTTTTTTTTTTTAACCTCTGCCTTTATACCATTGTGTCAGATGTCATTATAAGACCCTTAATTTGATACATTACTTTGTAAAAACAAACATAAGAAAAGTAAAAGCTTTCCAAACTGACTAGTAAAGCACATTTTAAAATATGGCACAATTTTACAGACTGTATTGACCTGAATTCACAATTACACATTCCTATAATATATGTGACAATTTTATTAGAGTCTCACTTGTTTATATTACTTCAGAGTAACACAATTGTACCAACTGTATTTCATTAATGATCTTCAATCTTCACAAAGAAATACAAAGAGCATACTTGAAAATGAAGTAGCAGAAATTTTTATGTGTATTGATGTCAAGATTTCTAGATAAAACTATTATAAGTGGGCATGATGGTACATGCCTATAGTTCCATCTAAGTGGGAGGACTACTTGAGCCCAGGAGTTTAAACCCACTCTGGGCAAAATGGTGAGATCCTCATTTCTAAAAGATGTTTTCAAGTTTCTAGGAAAATGATATATTATTTGTGTGTTTAAAAATTAAGTTACATCAAAGTTATGTGTTAGTATATACACTTTGCAACAATTTACCATTTAATATGCTTTAAGAAGAATTGATAACCCCTACTCCCACCCACCATGTGTTTGCTTTATTTTGTTCTTAAAGATAAAAAAGAAAAAAAATTGATAAAAGAAAGCTATATTTTTATTTTGTTTTTATTTGATTTGATAAGTGTTTAGCAATAATATTTAACATAATGCTGATTTAAAATCCTTAGCACTATTTATTTTAAATATAACATTCTTTTTATTTAATTGTCAGACCTGATTTTATGGTTTTGTAGGTGCCTCTACTGTATAAAATACTATATGTAAACATTTTCTTGAGGTATTTTTATGTAAAATTGTCTTAAATCCCCTTTTTGTCTATACTTACTCAAGTTACGTTGATAGTGATTATAGTCACAAAACCTAATGAGGCATCTTAGTGTTTTTATATACAAATTAATCATTTGAACTCATACTGCTAGAGGCATGTTATGCTATCTTCATGGGTTATAGGATAATTTGAATCTAATGACATGATAGCAGCAATTCTACATTTTTGAGTTTGGTTATATTTGAACATATATTAAAATATAGCCACATTCCTAAACTTTTGAAACTTCAGATTTCCTATACATAATAAATGTACAATGTCAGAGCAAAATAACAGCCAATATACTTATTAGGAAGTTTCCTGTTACTTATAAGCAATTAGCTATATTTCATATTTCATTAATGTGAAATATTGCTAAAGAAGAAACACTTTAATTATTTAACATTATATAATTCCTGTAAATTTTAGATCAACACCTTTCATATATTTCCACAAATCAACTATCAGACCACCTGTACCACTACCAACCTGATACACTCCACTAGCAACTGTCATGTGGGATGAATGCACTAGCTTCCTACTTAACTACTCCCTTCTTTTTAGCTTGTTCAGCACTCAGAATGATTCCTTTAAAAACCTTAAATGAATACTGTAACCTCAAAACCTTCCAGTTCCTTCCTGTGCAGAGAAAAAGTCAAAATTCTTATTGTGACCTACGAAATGCTAGCCTCCCCTTCATAAGATTTTGTTGTATTATGTAATCTTCTCCGGGAGGCATTCCTGTTTATAATTACAGTCCCTGACCTAACCTCCTGTCCCTGCAATACTCCCAATACACTTCCTCACTTCTTCAGCTCTTTTCTTCTTTAATTTTTTTAATGTGGTAAATACATAGCATATAAAAATTACCATCTTAACAATTTTAATTGTTCAGTTTGAAGTTTAATGGCATTAAGTACATTCATATTGCGGTGCAACCATAACCACACTCCATCTCCAGAGCTGTTTTCATCTTTCAGAACTGAAACATTCTATACCCATTAAACAATAACTCTCCATTTTCCCTGCCCACATCCGCTAGCAACCACTAATCTACTTTCCACCTTATAATTTTGACAACTCTAGATACTTCGTGTATATGGAACCATACAGTATTTGTTTTATTATTTTACTTATCACAAATCACAATGTTCTCAAGGTTCATTCATGTTGTAATAAAGGTCATGATATCCTTCCTCTAAAAAACAGAGTCTTGCTCTGTTGCCAGGCTGGAGTGAAGTGGTGCAATCGCCTCCCGAGTAGCTGGGACTACAAGCGCGTGCCACTGCGCCCAGCTAATTTTTGTATTTTTAGTAGAGACGGGGTTTCACCATGTTTGCCAGGATGGTCTCCATCTCTTGACCTCGTGATCTGCCTGCCTCAGCTTCCCAAAGTGCTGGGATTATAGGCGTGAGCCACTGCGCCCGGCCTACCCTTCCTTTTTAAGGCTGAAGTGTATTCTGCTATATGGATATACCATATTGGCCTATCGATGAGTTCATCTCTAAACACTTGGGTTACTTCCACATTTTCGCTCTTGTGAATAATGTTGTGATGTGCATTGGTGTTCAGATATATCTTCGGGACCCTGCTTCTAATTAATTATTTTGGGTATATACCTAGAAGTGGAATTCTCACTAATCATCCCCGTCATTCTCTTCTTTCCAACTGACTTTAGAAACATAGTTACCGCGATTATATACCCAGTATCATTTCTAGAATTGTTTCTTTGACCTTGTTCTTTCTTTGATGCAAGCATACTTGCCAGATTGCTATTTATTAATCATTGCAAACGACACACTTTTGGTTCTATTGATCATTTCTCTTGTTTCCTTTTTATCTTTTGAGTAGTTAAGTAAAATTGCTTTAAATTCTTTTTACTTATCTAGATATCTATATTTACTTTAGATTTTTATTTTTCGCAGCTTCTGCTTGAAACTTTAATTTATTTTAATCATTTTGTTTTCTAATAATTGCTTTATATTTTTTTCTGAGGGATACTCTATCTGTATCCTTAAAATTTTAAGGTGTACTTTTGGAAATTTAGTTGGAAATGTATCATAACATTCAGTGTAATATTGTAATTTCTCCTTTGGCTGATACTTTATCAAATGCATGTTTTTATTTTCCAAATATATGCTAATATTAGCTATTTTTCTGTTTTTATCATTTACGTTTTATTTTGTCAAATTCTGAGAACGTGTTTTATATCAATCCTTTGAAGTTCGTTTTACTTATTTGTGGTCTAATATCCTGTCTATATATACAAAAATTTTCTATATGGCTTCAAAGTAAAATGCAAATTCTGTTATGTAGAAATAAGATTACATTTATTATTATTCATTTTGTCGGTTTTGACCCAATACATTTTAAACTAATTTTGCTATTCACACATTGGACTGTTTGTTCATTTTCAAATTTTCCTTTTTATAACTTGTATGTTTTTCTCCTGAAATACTATTTTGTCAGATACACATGCTAATATAGCAGTCCTAATTTTGTTACGTATCTTTTAGATTTCCTTTTTGGCATTTTCTTTTCTTTTTATTGTATTTCTAATTTTATTTTAAACAGTTCAGAGATAGTAATATTTACTTATATTGCAATATTCTCCTTGGCTCAGGGTTTAGATGTCAAACTCTGGTTTACAACTTTTTAAAGCAAGGTTCTCAATTTAATTTTTAATGCAGGATCTTTTTCAAAATATATTGAATTCTATGGATTAACTTTTAGGAAGGAATCTCATAATTCCTATACTTTGACAATGTGCAATTCGAGGGACTCTTTGAGTGAGCTCACAGACCCCATGAAGCTCTAGTTTACTGTTAAATTCTAAATGAAAATATTAATAATTTATGTATGACTGAAGGAATACAATACAATTCAATAACATCACATTTATTTTTAAAAGAATGTGAAAAATAAGTTTATAATAAATTACTATATATGAAAAACATATTTTTTCATAATTGAGACTATGAGATTACTATCACAAAATTATGTATGATCTTGCAACAAAAAAAGTAATTTTAATTCATTACTGTATTATATTTTGTCACCCTAAATATCCTTTTTCCTAAATATATTGTTGCCTAAACTCCTCCTGATAGAACACTTAACATGATTCATAGTTCATCAGCAACAAAACTTTGGACCTTGTGAGTAAAAGTTATATAATTTTGACCTTATCTTTTCTGAAACCAGACATACCATAAACCATCCAGCATTCTTGAAAAAATATAGAGCTATAGTATGGAAGAAATAGGCAAGCACAGCAGGCATTTTAAGTGAGAAGTCACAAGTAGTAATTGTATCAAATGTCAAGGTATACTTTCACAATATCAGACAAGTGAGTGTTAGTGCAAAATGCAAATTATGACTAAAATTAAAAGGAGATAAAGTTTATTATTTTTTAATTAAAATATTTATTTATATTTAATTAAATATTTATTATTTATTATCTTTAATGAAAATGATTTTATGTTTTAAAATTAAAAAATAAAAGAACAAAGATATGTTCAAGTCAGATGAACAGTAGACTTGATCATTGGAAAAATACTGAGTTTATGTTATTGACTTAATAAAGTTGAAGCATTCTTTGTTAACAAAGTTCAAACTCTATCCTATACCTCAGAGAAAGATGGATATAGAAATAGGCACCAAGCTGCCTGGCTTCCAACCTATTTCTTTAAAATAATATTGCTTTAACTGCTGGCATGTAATATAAATATTTAGGGTAATACAAACTTCTCATTATATATATATGTATATGTTTGCAGTTTCATAAATGTTGCTTATATTAATCTTTTAAAATAGAACAAGAATCATATATATTTCCTTTACTTTATTCAACCTCTTGAATGCTATAATAAAATAAGCATTTAATAAATGTTTGTTATTTTTATTTTATTTAATAATAATAATGAAAAGAAAATACAAATAATCAGGTTACTTGCTAGAGGAAAATACGTTTCCTATATATTAAAACCATCCACTTAGAAGGAGTGTTGATCTGTTAATTAAAATAAGATGTATCCTCCATGATTGTGGTGTTTTATGAAAGATTTTATGAACGTGTATTCCCAAAATTAAATTATTGAACATGTCAAAAGTCACTGTAATAAAAATCAAAACAAAATCACAATACTTCACTGAACAATGCTGACATATTTTTATAGTTTTGAAAGATATTACCTTTTATATGTTTAGTGAAAAAATTAATAAATTTTGACATGATTAATTGAAATATTTATTGACATGATTAATTAATAGAAATTTTCTTCTATTACAATAAAGAGAGCTTGAGCAAAGATAATCCATCTTGGAAATTGCTTTGACAAATAATTTTATCTCTACCTTACTCATGGATTTTGTAATTTTTCAGAACTCTCCTCATTTGAATTATTGTTTGACCTACATTTCAGCTCACCTACCATTCTTATTATATTATTTTACATAAATTATAAAGACAAAATGCTAAATTGTGAGTTATAAATTCTCATTTAAAAAAGAAAATAAATCTATTTAAACTTAAGTCTTTGGAGTATATTTAAGCATATGTACCTGACACCATTTATAGTGGCATGAAATCTAGAATAATCATTTTTCAGTAATTATCTTCTTTACTTCTCACATTTTATAACAATTTATGTAAGCACCATAACAGAAGGGTAAAATAAAATGGCAAATAAAAACACTTTATATTAACTTTAACTTTGTATACTCTTGAAAATTTCGAATATTTCATGGAAAGAAAGAACCTTTTGTTAGCCACATAAATGTTGTTTGTGGCTTTTAAGGCTTTCTATAAACAATGCTATGCCTTTCATTTTACATTATATTAGCACGAGAAAATTATGCAAATGTCCCTGTGACTAAAATGTAAAGCTCAGTATATAATGAAACTCAAATTTATTCTACTTATGGCAAAGCTTTTTTTCCTGCAATACTCAATAGGCTTTTAAAATAAACACACTTAATCTTGTTTCCTGCCATCCAGAGTAGTAGTATACATATTCTTTGGTACTGAGAGTTAAAGTGTTAACATTGACACTTTAGGAAACAGACATATTATATGCTCATGCATTTAGAAATTCTTTACAAGAATTCGAACGACTCAGAGAGTTTACTTGTGTTTTATTCTAATGGCTTATGTACCGCCATCGGAATATAATAGAATTTAATGCTACCAGGAATAACTGAAATCAATTACACCATTCCCATCTTTTTATAATATGGAAGCAGAGTCTTAGAATGCACATCATCCATTTATAATACACTTTCACTTTTCTACAATTAATTTTACTTTTAATATGGTAAGAAGCTATGCATTTTTTCATAACACTATTGCCAACTGTAAACTCTTAGTTTGAATATAGCATAAACTGAAATAAGCAATGCTTAATTAATGCTGTATTTTGTGTATAGTCAGGATAGAAAAAGACTTCCTGTGCCTGGTGCGGTGACTCATGCCTGTAATCTCAGCACTTTGCGAGGCAGAGGTGGGCGGATCACCTGAAGTCAGCAATTCAAAACCAGCCTGACCAACATGGTGAAACTCCCTATCTCTACTAAAAATACAAAAGGTGGTCAGGCGTGGTGGGGAGAACCTGTAATGCCAGCTACTCAGGAGGCAGAGGTTGCAGTGAGCCGAGATCGTGCTGGTGCACTCCAGCCTGGGCAACAGAGAGATATTCCATCAAAAACAAACACACACACAAACAAACAAACAAAAACAGAAAAAGACTGCATGTGAAGTAATAAATAAAAGCACAATGGACTTTACTGGTCACATCATTCATGCTAGGCATTCTGCTAATACATTCTGATTCTGATTACATCTCTTCACCAGCTCTTTGGGGTTTCATCCAAAACGTTATGAGTTATATCATTTTTTCTATTTCACATGAGGATACTGAGATAAAATGTGGTGTATTTTAAAAGGAGAAATTTAATAAGAATCAGCACACGGGAAGATATAATTGATTAAATTACCCCAAACCCACTGTTCAAATGTGTATTACTTAAAAAAAAAAAAATCTAATTTCTTTAACAAAAAGCTTGTCAAATTCCATTGACTTTTACCTCTATAATATCTCTCTTAACTTTCTCTTTATTATATTTGCAGTAACTTAAATATTTTGACCCTCATTTTATTTAACTTAGAAAAAACTGGAATGCTGATATTACTTTGAATCTGTTTTCCTCTCTTTCTGTCAATGTATATATAACATTTACTATCTGTAAAAATTGATCTAGTAATGTAATTTTTTTCTTTATAAACCATTATTGAGTTTCTTATGCATACATGCTAAAATCAAAACAAATTAATCGGTATTCAAAAACATCCACAATCTCTGTCAACAACTTCAAACTTTTCTGTGAATAAGCATAAGAAAAAGTTATGCTTCTTCCTCATTTCTGTTTTCAATTTCTTACCATTTCAAGTAGCACAAATAAGTATTCCTTCTACTACATAATATTTTGTGACAATCCAAGCTGGAATAATATAAAAGTGATTTATATTACATAAAATTAAATGATCAAAGTATAGTAAAACAAGCACAAAAGAAAGTATTAAAATAATATAATTAGATGAAATTGAGATCAAATTTCCTTAATGAATTTAGGAAAAATATAACTCAGATATCAAAAATAACACTTTACCAGTGAGTAGAAGAATATATATCTATATGTATATATATTCTATATTTTGTATATATATAACATATACATGTTCTGTGTATATGTATATACATATATATAGCACTATTTATTAGATGAGGAAAAGGTTTAAGATTATCAGCAAGAATGCAGCCAAATTATCAAATATTAGTTTAATAAAAAAGAGGACGTAAAATGTGGTGAGAACACAATGAGCAGTTGGTTTATACAAAATCAAAATTACTACCTAATGAATGGAAAGTAAAATACTGAAAAAGAGAATTATTTTTCTTGAAGAATGTATTGACATTATTTTCTGAAATATTTCACTTTATTATTACTCTATTATTATTCTGTTATTTGACTACCTATACAAAACGTATTCTATTTAGAAAATAGAAACACTCTGTTATCCAAGCATAAAATTTCCACTTCCTATGAGGTTTAGGTGTGGGCTAGGTTAGAGTGGGAGTGAGGATAGTGGCTGCTGGATGAAGTTATACTGTCAGTATCCAGTTGCTTGGGATAACAGAAATGTCCTAAATCAGTCTTAGGTAATGGAAATATGATTTATGATATTTATTTACAGCTACCTAGTGATTCAAATATAGAGAATATGCAGCTATTTATGAACATGAAAAACACATACATAGTCTTACTCAGGGAAAACATATTGAAGAATAGAATTAACAAGACTAAGAAATAAATGTGGCAGCTATGTGTCACGATGGCTGTTTTGCAGTATCACTAGTGGAAAAAATGAATGTGTGTATGTAAAAATATGGCATCAAATATTGTAAGGAAATGCAAAAAATATTATATCAAATATGATAAAGTTCTGAATGCAAAAATGACCAAACATTATGAAATAATTATAATAGACAGGAGGAGGTATAGGTGTATTAATTTCCTTAATTATGTAATGGGGAATGTATAGAAAATTATGTATGCAAATAAGTTAAATTTTATTTCCAAGTGTTATGAACCATTATAAAAATTATTCAAATATTTTAAATTAATAATATAAGTAACCTAAATTAAGAGAGGAAGCATGAATAAAAACAATGGGAAAAATATATGTGTTTCTTCTCTCTTTTTTTTATATCAATGTTTCTATCAGCACTGTCTGACATTATTCAAGAAATAGAGATCTAAATACATTACAAAAGTATATGAAGTAATCTTATGGATAAATAGAAAGTAATCTTATGGATAAATAGAAAGCACATACACGAATATAAATGGATACATAAAACTAATAAACAAAAAACCAGTAACCAAAACAATACATGAAAAACTACCACATGAGGACAGAATAATTTTTTTTTTTTTTTTTTGAGACAGTCTCATTCTGTCGCCCAGGCTGGAGTGCAGGAGTGCAGTGGTGTGATCTCGGCTCAATGCAACCTCTGCCCTCCGAGTTCAAGCGATTTTCCTGCCTCAGCCTCCTGAGTAGCTGGAATTACAGGTGCCTGCCACTACGCCTGGCTAATTTTTTGTATTTTTAGTGAAGACGGGGTTTCACCATGTTGGCCAGGCTGGTCTTGAACCCCTGACATCATGATCCACCCGCCTCGGCCTCCCAAAGTGCTGAGATTACAGACGTGAGCCACCACGCCCTGCAGAGGACAGAATAATTTTTAAAGCTATATATTCCATTACTAATGCATAACAAAATTACTTCAAATATCTATGTAAAAAAGTGATACTAAACTTACTAATGCTGAAGGTCAGAAATTCAGGTGGTACAGTAGGTGTGGTTTTCTCTGCTGCATTACCTACTCCTTTGTACAATTCAAAGACTGGGAGCTGACATGTGAAGACTAGCTCACTCACATGCCTAGAGGTTGATTCAGAATTTACTTGGGGTGGTTAACCAAAACACCTACGTTTGTCGCTTCATGTTTCTGAGTGTGTTCACAAGATGGCCAACATCCCTTGAAGGGCCTGGAATCTCACCGCATTCTGTTCAATACTATCAAGTCACTAAGCCCAGCCCACAATCAAGGGGAGGAGAAGTCCCTACCTCCCAATGGAGCAGTGTCAATATCATATAGTAAGAAGGAGTAGGATATGATGGTGCAGCTATATTTTGAAAATAAAATCCACAATAATTTAAATAAGGAACAAAAATATGAGCAAACCAATATCAAGTGCTAAATATCATAACTTAGAAACATATGTTTGTGGCATCAGTCACAATAAATAAAGTTAAACTAACTATGTATATTATTTTTCAGATTGCTTAAAGAGTGAAACTTGTTTGGCACATAACACATCATCCAAATCAAAGTGACTTATAAAGTTAAAACAAAGAGCAACAACAACAAAAATCCTATAAATACTCTCTGCTTAGTATCAATTAATGTAAAAGGAAATGTTTAATTTTCTTACTAAATTCAGACTTAGCTGTTATTAGGCAATTTAAACAATAAACAATGTAGAGGGACACTCGGTACGAAGCACAAATGACTAAGTGCCATTATATACATAATTAAGTCGTAACATCTATATAAAATAAGTACCTTATAAATATTGCTTACAGATGTATAAAATCAGACTAAGAAACATTGAGTTATTGGAAAATAAGAACTTAAATCTAGATCTGCCTAAACAGGTTTATAATTATTTTATACAGCTTTATAGATATCACTAATAATTTCTAAGTTTTAAAATTTTGATGTAGCAATTTAAAATTAAAGTTGGATGCTTTATCTGGTTCAGATAGCCATGTTTTCATTATGCACATATATAACGCACATTCCTAGCCCACTGACAAATTTTGACACAAACACTTGAACTATTAAAAAAAAAAAAATGCCACTAGAAAAATACTTGCAATTTTCAAACTATTTCACATTCAATTCCAGACCTAAGTTGATTGTGGCACTTTTTATTATGATACTGCATATCACTTTATAGTGCTTGGTTGTATGAACTAAAATTTTAACTTATTCATAAACTTTTCACTAGGTACCTTCTATTCCGCATTCTGTTTAGTAACAGGCACTCAGTGAGTGTTTAATAAGGATTAATTGGTGTCAGTGATAATAATGACTCTATTATCCTCTGGAATATTGATACCATTAAGAATGTGATGAGGAAATGAGTCTAACTTTATTTATAATATTTAACAATGGCCAGGCTGATTAAATATGAAACAGGCTTTTCAAGTGAATAAAAGTGGAACAATTTGCATATAAAACGGTAATTACTTACTGTATTATAATCTTAGCAAATTGGAATTGCAATTATTCAAAGCAATACTTGGTGACAGATATTTGGTAGGTAAGGATTGGTACCTAGTTAGGTAAATCTATTTATGCAAGGTATAATTACGTGTCAGAAAAGTGAATATGGTGTCTCAGTTCATTCAGACTGCTATAACAAAATAACATAGACTGGGTAGCTTATAAACAATACAAATTTATTTTTCATAATTTTGGAAGCTGGAAAGTCCAAAACCAAGGTTCCAGCAGATTCAGTGTCTGGTGAGGACCCCATTTATTGGTTAATAGATGGTACCTTCTTGCTGTGTTCTCACATAGTGCAAAGGTCAAGCGGTCTCTCTTTGAAGCCCCTTTTATAAGGGCAGTAAATCCATATACGAAGGCACTATCCGCATGACATAATTACCACACAAAAACACTACTCCTAATCTAATCACATGTGATTAGGTTTCAACATGCAAATTTTGGGGATGCAATATTTGGACTATGGCATATGGTTACAAAAAAAACCGGATGGAAATCAAAACTTTGCTTTAAGACTCAGCTCTATGATTTTTAACTTCAAGATCTGGACATATTATTTATGTTTCAGACATCTTTATTTACTTATAAATGATGGAAATAATCATATCTAGCCTCACAAATTTATCTCTATGACCAAATATTAAATATTAAAGATTGTAGTAAAGATATTTAATATTAAAGATTTTAGTTCAAAGAAAGAGAAAATTGTTTCTAGAAGGAAAAACTAAATGAACAGGGAGCAAAAACAACTGTGCAAGATCTTGCTCACATCATCTTGTAAGAACGTATTATTTCCAGGACTTTTGCTAAACAATTGTTAAAGCATTTGGAGCTTAAAATTGGCCGTGCTGTGCCTATTTACACCAATAATGTCAGAAAATCTTGTAATTCAGAGTTTTCTCTCCACTCCCACCCCAAACAACAGCTATGACTAAGAGGAAAGAAACTGATTAATCCATATAAGTGACCACTGAATATAATAACAAAAATAATTAATACTTTAGAGGTTGAAACATAAAGTGAAATTCAAACACTAGACAAAGAAAAAAAAAGAAAGTTGAAATATTGTCAGTGCTAAGGCTTTCTAGTTTCCGTGAATTCATTGGGAGGATGGTAGGAATAATGACAAATGAAAAATAATACAAAGGAATGAATAGAAAATAACAATACAATAAAATAAAAAGATCAGAATGATAGATGTCTATGAAAAGCAAAAGCAGACAAGAGAAAAAATAAAGGCATAAATAAATAATATAGGAGTAAAAATGAGCATAAATAAAAACAGAAAGGACTTTAGATGAAAACTGCATGCCGTACAATGGAAACAAATGGAAAACAAAATTGTTGATTTTATAGAATAAAATTTATCAAAGTGGGGAAAACAAGTAGAAAATTGCAAAATAAATTAACTATAAAAGTAACTAAATGTATAAAAAAAACTTACAGAAAACCTGTCTAAAATATCTTACAGGCCTGATTTCCAAACATTCAAAGAATCACTATTGAAAAAGAAAATCTGGGAATAGAAAGATAGAAGATCTTCTTCAATTTTGGGGGAGATGCTGTATAACCTTGCAACAAAACCAGATTTAAAATGTATGAAACATTTAAGCTGATCTCACAGATAATTACCTACCTCTATGTCTCATATACATTGCAAAGCAAACCTAGCAAAGATATTCAACATGCTTTTAAAAGACGTTCAGCAAACTAGAAGTGGAAGAGAATTCCTCAACTTGATAAAATCTCAAAAGAAAAATGGATTATTACAGAAAACACATATTAAAAATTCCTGTAAGAGCCAAAAATTATCAAAAGAGGAAATCCAAATTTCCAATACATATAAGAACTTATTGTTAACATCAGTAATAAAAAGATATATACAAATTTCATTCATGATAAAATATCATTTATAGTCATCCAGTTGAAAAAAATAGCGAAAGTTCTGACGAATCAATTGAAATCCATGAGATATATTCACATTTTAACAACAAAGCATATATATGTTTACTCATTGTACTAAAGAGGAGGCAAACAACAGTAAAAAAATCAATTAAAAGAAGAATGGATTCATGGTTAGATGAATAAAATGGGACAGCATATAGGAATGAAAAGAAATCAAAGAGAGTCACATGTATCAAGGAAGATAAGTATGTTTACATACCATCAAAAACATGAATTTTACTCTGTATCTTACAGTATAATTATAAATGATAAACACAGTCTCTGAGATTAAGTTAACAATCAACATCTAATAAAATAACAATGTCTAATAAACCGAATGTTGACAGTTTTACATCATGATCCTGAAATACTCCACAATTCCACTCCCTTCAACATATACAAGTTGCTCAAAGAGTATGCAATGGTATAGTTTAACTTTCAAAAGTCAAAATATAGCTTAAGTTTTTTCTTTAATTTTCTATGAGAAAAATGTGGTTGTATCCATCTCTGAGGAGAAAAGTTACTGAAGTGAATGAATTTCTCTAGTTTTAAATTTTTCTACTGAAAAAAAAAAAAAAAAAAAAAACATGAAACATGACCTATGAGTCATGTAAAGACATGGAAGAGCCATGGGATATATTTCTAAGTGAAAAATAAAAAGCCAATCTGAAAAGAATACACACTATATTATTTAATCTACATGACATTCTGGAAATAGAAAAAAAAACAAAAAGAGAAATGAAAAGGTCACTAATTTCCAGGGGTTCTGGGGCAAGGAGGAGCAGGATGAATAGGTAGACCGCAGGGGAGTTTTGAGGAAATGAAATTATTCTGCATGATACGATGGATACATGAAGTTATGCATTGTCAAAACCCATAGAATTGCACAAGCAAAAGAGGGAATTCTAATGTAACCTGACAAGTTAGTGAATAACAATGTGTCAATATTGATTCTTCCATTGTAAAAAATTTACCACATGCATGCAAGATGTTCAAACTAGAAGAAATTTTGTGTGAGATATATGGGAATAAGGGGAACTCTGCACAATATTTCCATAAACCTAAATTGCTGTAACAAACAATCTATTTAATTTTTAAAATCATAAATATAAAATATATTCTAAAGGGTAGACAAATGGACTGTTTTTATGGAATACCATTTAATGGGAATTGGCATTTAAGAGATGGACATGTACTAAAATACTAATACTTACTTTTATAATTTTATCAACAGATATCAGTAAATACTATTTACCCTCATGAAGATTTTGGGTAGTCTTTAAATAATATCCAGATGGAGTGTATTTGAAGATGCTTTGAAATAAAATCTACAATTTCAACATTGAAAAAATATAATAAAATATCTAAAAATGATATGCCTGAGCTGTAGATGAAGAATAAACCCACGCTTATTATTTATGCACACCTAAAACTCTATTACATCAACTAGAAAATGAGCAAGATACAGATATTTATAGATACTGTGCAGATGGCTTTCGCATTCATTTTAAGATCATTTCATTCAATGTGTTCACTTTCTATCTTGGACTCCTTTCTATCCTGCTCCTTAAAGCTTTTTGAAATGTGACTAGCTTTGTTTCTTTTAAAAACTCGTGTCTATCTTTTCAGTAATAGGATTCTTCCTTTATCACCTCAAAATCCTGAAGTAATGTTCTATT
This sequence comes from Papio anubis, assembly GCF_008728515.1. Lineage (NCBI taxonomy): Eukaryota > Metazoa > Chordata > Mammalia > Primates > Cercopithecidae > Papio > Papio anubis. The sequence continues at coordinate 57,357,025 of NC_044978.1, forward strand.
TTTATGTAGATACTATATATATTATATGCATATATAATATATATGTATGTGTGTGTATATATATAAAGTTTCACACACACATGTACTGTTTGAATGACCTAAAAATAAATGAGAATTTATAAAGACTCTGCTTTGTCTTCATGCACCAATTGTCTCATGTCTAGTGTAATCACATTTTTATTTTTTAATGAGTCCTTCTCCTCTATTTCTTTCCCTTCACATGCAGCATATTTCTCTCTTTTCAGACCCTTTCTAAAGTCAGTTGTTTAGCCATTTTCTTACTATCATGTTCACTGATTGCATTACATAATATTCTATATATATTTGCTTGTCGCTAATCATTTAAAATCCTTTATTAGCCTTTCATTTTACGTTGCTTTTCAAATTAGAATAGAAGCATCATCATTTTCCATTTGCTGCCTTTCAATAGGACAGCATTTATTGTTGAAGTTAACAAGCAATATAAAATTAATAAAGATTTTATTTCTTCTTTTAGTGATTTGCTTTAGATTTTCCCTAGAAAATCTCTCCTAAAGCTCTATATACTGACCAAATAATGAAGTAATTATTTTATTCACATGATTGTAATATTTAGATATATATAGCAATACAGAACAGTGGTTAAGAATGACTACAATTTATTTCTTCGAAAAAGAAAAAAAATAACCACAATAAAACCAGAGCTTTTGAGTTAATGTCTGCCTCTGCCACTTTCTCTTGCTTCTTCAGTCAAGTTACTTGCCTTAGTTTGCTTCAGATTCCCTATTATAGCAGCAAATAACAGTATTTACATTTTGAGATATAAAATAAAAATAAAAATTAGGTTTATATATATTTTTAATTATTATTTTTTTTTTTTTTTTTTTTTTTTACTTTAAGTTCTGGGATACATGTGCACAAAGTACAGATTTGTTACATAGGTATGCATGTGCCATGGTGGTTTGCTGCACCTATCAACACCTCATCTAGGTTTGAAGCTCTGCATGCATTAGGTATTTATTCTAATGCTCTCCCTCCCCTTGCCCCCCACCCCTAAGAGGGCCTGGTGTGTGATGTTCCCCTCCCTGGGTCCATGTGGTCCTTGTGTTGTCATTGTTCAACTCCCGTTTTTGAGTGAGAACATGCAGTGTTTGCTTTTCTGTTCCTGTGTTAATTTGCTGAGAATGATGGCTTCCAGTTTCATTCATGTCCCTGCAAAGGACATGAATTCATTCTTTTTTATGGCTGCATAGTATTCCATGGCATGTATGTGCCACATTTTCTTTATACAGTCTATCTTTGATGGGTTTTTGGGTTGGTTCCAAGTCTTTACTACTGTGAATAGTGCTTCAATAATGTGCTTCGCATATTGCCTATCATTGTAAAATTGCTCAATACATGTCTATTTTAAATCTATAGCTATCATTATTATCAAATGCATATTTTATGTGACACAGTATATTGCTTCCTATAATACGTAATATTCTCATTTGTTTTGCAGTATCCAGTTCAGGAGCTTAGATGACTTTTGTGCCCCTCTTTCCCATGAATATTTTGAGAAACACAAGTGAAACACATCCAGAGTTAAACTACCCAGGAATGTTGACTTCTGAGCAAGTAGTTTAGCCTTCATTAAAAAATGTGAATTGTTGATTCAAGTTTATTGGGCTAATGCAAAGTTCTAAACCTGTGAAGACTAAATTTAGCTTCAAACAATAAGTGAAGTGTGTATTACCTTTTTCTTTGCCAAAAAATTAAAATCTGTATGTAGTGAAGCCCGATTTGAAGTTTTAGAGCCCTGATTCTCCAGGCTGTAAGCCATCCATGACACTCTTATGAAAATAAGCATACGAATTCCAAAATTGTAAATCGTTGCAGCATAGCCATGCTAGAAATATAGAAATAATTGTTTATTTTATTTTAATTTATTGACTTTGATCATGACAGACTTTATTCTTAATCCACTAACAAAGTAATAACATTTCTAATCCCCTGGTTTAATTTAGAACTGTGTCACCATCTGTTTTTTTGTTTTTTTTTTTTTTTTTTTTTTGACCCAGGTTCTCACTCTGTCACCCAGGTTGGAGTGCAGTGACATGATCATAGCTAATGGTACATCTTGAACTTCTGGACTCCGGAGATCCTTCCATCTCAGCCTGCCAAGTAGCTAGGACTATAGGCATACACTCCGCTTTCTTTGTTTTGGTAGACAGGGCTTCAACACATTGCTGTTTAACTACACTGTCAGCTGATCTCAAGCTCCTGGCCTCAAGGAATCTTCCCAGTTTGGCCTCCCAAAGTGCTGGGATTGCAGGCATGAGCCACCGAGCCTGGCCAGCCATCCTTTATAAGAGTTTATGGTTATTCTCTATGACAACTTTCCTAGGCATTCTCATATGTAAAAGACTTCTATATTCAAATTATGTGGATAATATTTTTAAGTGCATTAGAAGTGTTATGATATTTTATTTTGACATTACAATTTTAAATCATATTTTAATACTAATCAGTATTAACAGTCTAATATAAATTTTAAAGTCAGTCATTTCTGCCACAATTTTGTATATCCACAATCTAGCCCTCATTTCTTTTTTTTCTGACTCTTATTTCTTTAATAACAACATAATTATTAAGTTATTCTTATGAGAAATCTTTGAATTATCCTCTTCTCCCTTTCCAAAAAAAAAAAAAAAGTTAATCACTAAACCATCTGAGCCATCTACCGTAATCTCTCTATTTACCATTTTTTTGATCTACACCTAGAATACATGTTTCCCACATCTATGCCCCTGCAATGGAACTCTTGTTTCCCAGTCTGCTTTCACATCCTTCTTCCATATCACCAACAGTTCTTAGAATGACTCAGATAAATCATACTGATGACTGTTTTAATGAAAAAAATCATTTAATTGGTTTAGAAGAACTCATATGCTTAATATGCCCAATGATTTAAATTTATTTTTATATCTTCTGTCACATTTATCAGCAATATCTTTACTAGCATTACTAGACTAACATAATCTCTATTTAGTGCTATTGTTCAAAGTTATTTATATGGTCAAGCTCAAAGTCAATAAACAAGGAAGAGCATTGGGTGTTGATGCATAATATTACAAAGAAACTAGTATTGGGGCCTATAATTTATTTTAAAACATTTATAATTGCTATAGACTGAATTGTGTCCCCAAATTCATATAGGCTGAAGTGCTAAACACCTACGCCATAGGATTTGGAGAAGTGACTTTTAAGAGGTAATTAAATTTAAATGAGGTCATGAGGGTGAGGACCTGCTATGACCTGAAGGTTTGTGTTTCCTCCAAAACTCATGTTGAATCCTAATCCTTAATGCAAGAGCATTCAGAAGTGAGGGCTTTTGGTGGTGATTAAGCCATGAATGGATTAGTGCCTCGTAAAAGTACTTGAGGGGAAAAAAATCACCCCTGCTGTTCCTTCTGTCATATGAAGACACAGCATTAATCAACTTCACAGGATGCATCAACAGGCCCCATCTTGGAAGCAGACAGCAGCCGTCACAGGACACTGAATCTGCTGGTCCCCTGATCTTGAACCTCCTAGCCTCCAGAACAGTAGAAAATAGGAAAATAATGTTCTTTTCTTTCCAAGTTACTCAGTCTTAGGTATTTTGTTACAGCAGCACGAATGCATTGAGAAAGACCATTGTGATAGGATTGGGGACCTCATAAGAAAAGACATCAGATCGCTCTTCTTTCTTCTCTCTCTCTCCCTCTTCTCTCTTCTCTCTCTCTCTCTCTCGGTCTGTCTCTCTCTTTATCTCCCTGTCTCTCTTTCTCTTCCTCGTGGACACAGTGAGAAGGTGAGGTTCTATACGCCTGGAAGAGAGCCCTCACCAGAACGATGCTGGCACTGTTATCTTGGAATTCTAGCCTTCAGAACTGTGAGGAAATACATTTCTGCTGTGTAAGCATTCAGCCTACTGTATTTTATTAGGAAGATGATAAAGAAACCCAACATTATTAAAGGATAGAATCAGCCCAAGCAACTGGATTTTTAAAAAATATAAAACAACAAAATATATAGGATAAAAATGTATATAGGGTACTACTATCATTATACTGCTATTAATATCCTAATAATAAGTAATCATTATTGAGTAGTTACTCTATGGCAGACCCTGTACTAATTAATGTTATTACATGTATTATCTTTTCTACTCCTTACAACCTTCTGAGATAAAATAAGTGTTTTTGTTTACCCCATTTTACACATGAGGGATTTGGACACAAAGAAGTTAAGTAACTTGCCTAAAGAGATCAAATTAAAAAAAAAAAAAAAAAAAGTCTTGGAAATGGATAGCCATAATGTGACACAACAGTGGGAATGTGCTTAATGACACTGAATTGTTCACTTAAAAATGGCTAAAATAGTAAAAGTTATGTTACATATATTTTACCAATATAAGAAAAATAAACATTTTTTTAAATTAAAAAAAAAAAAAAAAAAAAAGAGATCAAACAGCTAGTAAATAGTAGAGCCAGGATTCAAATTCAGCCATTGGACTCATATCATCTCTCACATATTATTATTTCATTTGAGATGAATCCACATACTCCACCCTTTCACACAGAGCCATCCGAAAGTACATACAACAGTTCAATGATCATATTAAAACACAGACTCTCATCACATGTGACTTTGAACCATCCAGTGTCCAACAGTTCTCCTTAGTCTTATTTTACTTTTTTCCCGGTGTGCTGTTCTATTTACTATTCCAAAAACGCAAGATTGTTCTTGCCTCAGTATCTGTTTTCTTTGCATAGAACACTTTCTCCAGTCATTTGTAAGCCTCTTCCTTTAAATGATATATGTTCAAAGATTAATTTATTAAAATGAACATGTTAAATATTATAAAATATTAAAACCTTGATTTTCAAAGACACAATCGACCTAGAGATTTTGCCATTCTCTATGCTGTTGGCAAAACTTTATGTTTCTTTACAACACATACTACTATCTAGAACATTGTTTATTTATGTATCTCTGTCTCTCTCTCTACACTAAGGAGCAGTAATTGTGTGTATGCTGTGTTGTTTAATGCCAGAAGCACCTGGAAAAGAGTAGAAATATAGTAAATAATTTTTGAATAAATGAATGTAGGAGGAAAAAAGTGTGTTTTCTTTGTTTATTTTTATCCTCATTAAAATTTAAGTACCATGAGAGTAAGGGATTTTTACAGCTTATTTAATGCCAGGTGCCTATTAAAAAAAAAATGCCTAGTGTATATAGTATAAATTGATCAATATTTAATAAATAATTAAGAAATAAATACTGTATTTTTTGAGAAAAGGCAGCAGAGAGAAGCTATTACTAGCACAAAGTGGAAACAGTATTTGAGTTCAGATCTGGTTCCATACTATTTCCAGGATACAGTTTTGGGTAAAGGAAAGTTTACCTTGGTGAAAAAAAGCCAAAAATAATAACATGTCTCAGAGACTATCACAGCGTCAAGATTTTTAAATTTTTTAATTGCCAGGTAACATTGTATGTATTTATTGTCTACAGCATACTGTTTGAAGTATATCTATATATAGTGGAATGAATAAATACAGCTGATTCACAAATGCATCACCTCACATAGTTACCATTTTTGTGGTAAGAACACTTAACATCCATTCACTCTGTTACCGTTTTTCAAGGATACATGATGTTGTCATAACGACTAGTAATATCTCTTACAGGCAGTGTTTTTGGAACAGGGCATTACCAACAGTAGCCATGAAAAGCTGCTAATGTGTAATGAAGCCTAAGAAAATAAAATGGGGGAAAATGTGAATAGGTCGTTTTAGAAATCTGGTTGTTCTGTTGTATCGCACCAATTTATATATTCAGTTTAACAATTTATTGTTTATCAGGTCAGCCATCATCTGTGCTCCTACTGTTCTACTTACCGTTTGTTTGTTTACTTATTTATTTATTTATTTATTTATTTAATGGAGTCTCGCTCTGTCACCCAGGCTGCAGTGCGGTGGCGCGATCTCCGCTCACTGCAAGTTTCCCCCCCCCCCCCCCCCCCCCCCCCCCCCCCCCCCCCCCCGCCTCAGTCTCCCGAGGAGTCGGGACTACAGGCGCCCGCCACCACGCGCGGCTAATTTTTTTTTGTATTTTTAGTAGAGACAGGGTTTCGCCATGTTAGCCAGGATGGTCTCGATCTCCTGACCTCGTGATCCGCCTGCCTCGTCCTCCCAAAGTGCTGGAATTACAAGCGTGAGCCACCGCGCCCGGCTGTCTACTTACCATATTCTTAATTCATTTTCTTTGTAAAATAATACTTTGGGCCAGGCACGGTGGCTCATGCCTGTAATCCCAGGACTTTGGGAGACCCAGGCAGGAAGATTGCTTGAGCCTAGGAGTTCAAGACTGGCTTGGGCCATATGGTGAGACCTTAGTCTCTACAAAAAAACACAAAAAATTAGCCTAGCATGCTGAGGTACCAGCTTCGTGGAAGGCTGAGGTAGGAGAATTGCTTGAGCCAGGGAGGTCAAGGCTGCAGTAAGCCGAGGTCACACCACTGCACTCCAGACTGGGAGACACAGTGAGACTCTTGTCTCAATAAATATAAATAAATAAATAAATAAATAAATAAATAAAACTTTAAATAGAGAATGCATTTTTTAGTTTTACAAGAAGAAAAACACTTTCTTCTAAATTTAAGTTAATGTAGAGGAGAAAATTGTCTCCTCCCATAATCTTTAATATCAGTAGATGGTGGTATCTGAAGACCCCTATCTTAGTCCGTTTGAGCTGCTCTAACAAAACTACCTTAAGCCAATATTTATCTTACACCTTTTTATTTAAATAAACATATCGCAGTTCTGGACTCTGAAGATCCAAGAACAAGATGCAGGCAGATTTAATATCTGATGACAGCCCTCCTCTTGGTTCATGGCGACTTCTGACTGTGACCTCAGGTGGTGAAAGGGCAAAGGCAGCTCTCTGAACATCTTTTATATGTGCACTAATTCTATTTATGAGGGCTCTACACTCAGGATCCAGTCACCTCCCAAAAGCCTCATCTTACATATCATCATCTTGATGATTAGGTTTCAACAAATAAATTTGGGTTGATACAAATATTCAGACCATAATAAATCCTGATGGTACACATTCCCATATCTTTAATTGCACCCGCCCCTCAATCCTGAGAAGTCTGACCTCTCCTCAGTGAAACATATTTAAAAATAATAAATAACTACTTATTTTTATTTGAAATACTATTTCAAATGATTTCTTCTACATTTTAGGACAGTTTTTTTCTGCTTTTTTTATGCTTTTTGATTTTTTTGAAAAGCGTAAAACTTTTCTGGATGTCTTGGTACCACTATTACAGGATTCTGATAAGTTTTAGTCACTGTAAAAGGTAGCATTGAAATGAGACTAAAAAGAGAAGTGGGCATTTCGGGGGAAACTATCTTGCTAGGGCAAATACACACACCAATATACACACACATGTACACACAAACTATAAATCATAACTCTGATACCTAAAGAGTTCATAAGGTGTGTATAGATAAATTGTATTCTATATTGAACATCACCTGTTCTAAGTAAGTAATACCAAAAATAAGGGCCAAAAGGTGTCAGGGAAGAGACAGACCACTTCAGAGAGGAGAGTCAAAGGAAGCTTCATGAAATATCATATTTTAGCTGTGATTTAAAAGATTTGAGAATTCAAACAGAAGTATCAAATATATATCTAGTAAGTTTAAATAGATTTTTCTCAGTGTTCACTCAGTTCTGCTGTGAGAACTTCAAAGGATCAATGCAATCTGACCCTCTATTATACAAATTTGAAACAAGAAGTGGTTTATGTATAAGGTTATTCATGTTCTGTCAACAGTCGTGAAGAACCAAAGGCATTATACCATCTCAAGTAATATAAATAAGATAATTCTTCCTTCATATTTCATAATATCTATGCCTGCCCTCATAGGAAAGGCATTAGTATACTGAAGTATAAAACATATTTAAAGTCTATCAGTTGAGTAGTTTATTTGGAGACTAATATCAACATTGCATTGTTGTCATTTGTTAAAACAAGTAAAATATTTAATTGTTGATTGGTTTCTGCCAAAAATTGAATACTGAAAGAAAATATTGAACTACCTTTATGTAAAAGAAGAAGAAATATAGAAATACATATACATGTATATTTATATTAAATACCAAAACACATATACTTGTTTATTTATATTAACTATAGAAAAATGTATTTGGCTGAATATTGTTTCTACATTTTTATGTTGAGAAATAGAGAAATAATTGAATACCTCAGCAATGTTTTGAACCACTGTCAGAAGTGTTTTCTCATAATAATAAAAAGTGACTCAGAGGTAGGAGTGCAAATTATAATAATAAGTTCCTGTTCATCCTCATGAACACAAAACAATGGCCACAACACAGAAATGTTTGCTTAGAGAACATTTCATGTAAACAGTGTTCATTTAAATTCAACCAAAGGGACAATTTTGAGAAATTAACACAGGAAACCTATTTTTAAATTTCATGTAAAAATAAACTTGATACTTGCACATAGTTTTTCTTGTGTCTTGCCAAATTAGAAGAAAAATGTTTTGTTGTGAAAATAATTGTACATTTTTAAATAAAAAAGATAAATTATTTGAATGTAACTACAATAATACAGTGTAAATATTTGTAGCAACAATAAATTACATGGTACTAAAGTCATATTCAAACTGACTTTAATTGCTTATAATTAATTGTAGATAAGGTTTAGAGTTTAGCTTGCCAATTACTTGGCAGAAGGAAAAGTGGAGGCTCACAGTAAGCATTTTCTGGCATCATATTTTCTAGGATTCCCTTTTTTTAGAATTCATTAATTGTTACTACCAGATTGTTTTGGCTAACAAGATGTCAGTATCTATGGCACATAAAATCTACATTGGTATTTGCACCATTTTTCTTATGTTGAAATCTTATTTATCTCAATGCCGTCTCTACAAATGCTTGTATAAGGATGGTTAAGTTGCTAACAAGCTCAAATGTCCTCAAATAAGTGTTGTTGTTCATTTAATATACTTAAATAAAATCACCCCCGCATAATTTGTTGTTTTTCTCTGATAATTTTGTTGTATTTCTACAAAGTTTTTTTTCATTTCATATTATATCCAGTTAATTAAAAATATCACATTTCAAAATGAATTTGGAAAGATACAATTTTGACATATCTGTGAGATTTTATTACTATAATCCAGCTCACTTCCTTGAGCAAAAAGGATTAAGTAGAATTACAATCTTAATATTTGATAGGTCATTTGTTTCTGAAAATAAAAATGTTGAAAAGAATGAGAAACAACTAATATATACAACTACTATTAAAAAGAGACAAAAGAGAAATAGACTTTATCTGAATGGAATAATCCATGACACTACTCTAGGTCTTTTCTATTTTTCCTTTGCTTTTTGTTTAACAAATGAATTAAGTAAGTGTACTTCCTCCTTTCTCCTTTTTTAAAAAAAAACATAGATTTCTGTGCACTTACATAGCCTTAGATACAATGCCCTTATATTTGAAATGAAGACAGACAAGCCTAGAAAATGTAAATGTTGTCCTCTAAAACATACATCTATTAGAGTTGTTGAGGATAAAGGTGTGTGGTTAACTATTTTTTTAATAATCCATTTCACTCACAGTGAATTTAGTCCTAGGTTGCCTTCCTTGAACTGGTTGATACAATTATTCCCATTATTTACTAATTACTTTCATGATGCCACTCATCTAGGTAAACAATGCAAAAAGGTGAACATCCTCACTTTTACTGGAAACCACCTTTTTTTATTTGCTTTGTCAATGGGTCATATAGAAACTGATAATGTGGTTTCAATGTTTGTTTTCTTGTGCAGCTTTATTGTTTATGGAGGAGTTGATATTCATATCAATCAACTCTGCAATACATCTAGCATTAAGAATTTATTGTCAAAAAACAATATGGCTTCATTTTTCTTCAAAGAATGACTGAACCTGAATAAATGTAGTTGAACAAAGCAGATTAACAAGGCAATATGAACACCGAGCTATATTTGTGTGACTTAGATGAAAACAATACTTTATAAAATTAGAAAAAATGTAAGTATATAACTTCACTTCTCAATAACAATAACCTCAACCACTAACTCATTGTATAGTATACAAATCCTTTTAGTAAATTTACAATAATAGACCATTATCAATTTTACCACAATAAACCAATATCAATCAAATCAATTAGTAACTGAAATTTACTAGAAAATTCTAATTTGTTATAAAGTCAATCCATATCACACTTTTGTGAAACTTATCTGTTATGGCTGCTTGTTCTTTTTTCAATTTTCATGAAAATGATAGCTACATTTTATATTTTGAATGAAATTATAGACCTTAAATGGTATTTAAACATTATTAATTTTAAATTGACATCTTCTTGCAACTGATTAGTGGAAATGATATAAAAACAACAAAAATGTGTTTAGTAAATAATCACATAAAAGAAGCTGCAAAGATTTAAGAGAATTATGCTAGATTTTAGGAAAAATAAACTCAATGTTTTGAATTACTTGTATGTTGATGCCCCATCAATTTCATATCCCTTATGTTCGAGTCACCTTCAACTTTAAAGAGTTTTTACATGCTACCGTTTTTGACATTTATTAGTTTTTTAAATTACAAACGTCTTTTACAACAATGATGTTCTTTTTTTTTTAAACCTATCTTTAAAGGTAGCATTGATTCAAGTAATGTAGGAAACAATGATGTTGAAATATAATTTTAGATCATAGATGGATTTATAGTAAGTGCAGAGGAATAAAAATGACCAAACATTCTTTGTTATTACCCCTATGGAAAGATGGGGTTTATCTCTCCCTATATTGATGGTAGGCTGGTATTAACTATTTCAACTAATGGAATGCAAGGAACCAACACTTCCCTTGAGTGTCGGTTCTGGTCCTTGCTCTTAGTAGACTTGACCACCTGCTTTCTCTTTCTTAAAATGCTTGCTCTTGAGATGTTCCCTTCCACAACCATAACACCAAGCTGTGAGAAGCACGGCACCTGTGTAAGTGATTGGATTGACAGTCCCATCTAAGCCCAGCCACAGAGCACAACTGCTGGTCATGTGAGTGAGTCATCTTGGAAATGAATTTCCTAGCTCCGGGAGAACTACCCTAACACCACGTGGAGCACAGCAAAGAACTATCCAAATGACAAATTGTAAAAAAAATAAATAATTGTTTGCAGCCACAATATTTGATTTTAAATTTTTTTAGTACTTTAAAAAATCTTTCAGTTTTTCTCAAAACGTATTATAGTAGATAGAGAAAAAAAAATATTCTGTAAGAATAGGGTGTAGGCCTAGTGCGGTGGCTCATCCCTGTAATCCCAGCACTTTGGGAGGCCGAGGCGGGCGGATCACAAGGTCAGGAGATCGAGACCATCCTGGCTAACACGGTGAAACCCCATTTCTACTAAAAATACAAAAAATTAGCAGGGCGCTGTGGCGGGCGTCTGTGGTCCCAGCTACTAGGGAGGCTAAGGCAGGAGAATGGCGTGAACCCAGGAGGCGGAGCTTGCAGTGAGCCGAGATGGTGCCACTGCACTCCAGCCTGGGCGACAGAGCCAGACTCCCTCTCAAAAAAAAAAAAAAAGAGAATAGGGTGTAACTCTTAGTTCTAAAGTCTTTTCCTCCACTCCATCTGATACTATATTATTTTCACCCTAAAATATGTTTTCAATGATACATACCTTTTAAAATTTTATTTTATTTTATTTTAAGTTCTGGGATGTATGTACAGGATATTCTGGTTTGTCACACAGGTAAACATGTGCCATGGTGATTTGCTGCACCTATCAACCCATCACTTAGGTATTAAGCCCCTACATGCATTAGCTGTTTATCCTGATGGCCTCCCTCACCTCCCCCACTGGCCCCAGTGTGTGTTGTTCTCCTCCCTGTGTCCATATGTTTTCATCATTCTGCTCCCAAGTATAAGTTAGAATGTGTGCTGTTTGTGTTTCTGTTCCTGTGTTAGTTTGGTGAGGATAATGGCTTCCAACTCCATCCATGTCTCTGCAAAGAACATGATCTTATACTTTTTATGGCTGCGTAGTATTCCATGGTTTATGTACCACATTTTCTTTATCCACTCTATCATTGATGGGCATTTGACTTGATTCCATGTCTTTGCTATTGTGACTAGTGCCGCAATGAATATACACTTGCAGATATATACTGTTCTTTAATTTTCATCCCTAATGTCTTTTTCCATTCTTTCTTCTTATCCAGATAAATTCTAACTTTGGAGGATAAGTAAAATACCAGCTTAGTATTTAATTTTAGACTTTAAAATATATAAATAATGCAATAATGTACTAAATTTTAGCAGCAGTTAATTTTTGTACTGTCAAAATTTCCATAGCAACAAATGTACATTTGTTATGATCAATAATTCACTACATAGTAATCTCTGATTAAATCTTTATAATATTTACTTTTGTCTTTTACACTGCTGGTGGGAATGTAAACTAGTACAACACTATTGGAAAACAGTATGGAGATTCCTTAAATAACTAAAAGTAGAACTACTATTTGACTCAGCAATCCCACTACTGGGTATCTACCCAGAAGAAAATAAGTCATTGCATGAAAAAGACACTTGCACACACATGTTAACAGCAGCACAATTTATATGAACCAGCCTAAATGTCCATCTACCAACAAGTAGATAAAGAAAATGTGGCATATATACACCATGAAATATTATGCAGCCATAAAAAGGAATGAGATCATGACACCTGCAGCAACCTGGAAGGAATTACAGATAATTATTCTAAACTAGATAACTCAGGAGTGAAAAATCAAACATCTTATGTTCTTACTTATAAGTGGGAGCTAAGCAATGAGGATGCAAAGGTATAAGAATAATGGTCTTCGGAGATGCAGGGAGAATCTGGGGGAGGGTGGCAAAGGATAAAATAATAAATATTCAATACAGTGTACACTTCTTAGGTGATGTGTGCACCAAAATCTTAGTAATTGCCACTAAAGAACTTAGTCTATGTAACCAAAAATCACCTTTAGCCAAAAGATTGTTAAAATAAATAAAAAAAAATAAATATCTAATTTATAGAGACAAATAAAATTTAAACAATTTTTTCAAATACTTTCCAGTCAATATACCAGTTGAAAAAGCAGAATTTTACTTAGTATATTGTTAGATCGACGTGTGTGCTTGATTTTGAGTTTGTTCCTCCTTTATAAGTCAATCAGTAGAATAATAATATTGATACTATGATGAGTTTTTATCTACTTTGTTATCTACCGAGCTGATAAAGAAATAAAGTGAGATGACTAGAATCCCTTTTTCATATCAAAACCATGCTCTCTTAGAACAACACATTTGATTTTCATCGAATAGAAAATTATTGTGAAATATAGATTTTGTTCTAATAAGGCCCTGAACCACTAACTGCTGGAAACACATTATAATATCTAAATAAATCACCCACATTTAGTCAATTAAAGTATAATAATACAAGAAAGGTAATTTCAAAAAAATAAGATCTTTATTGTGTATAATAAATAGACAAAAACCTTAGAGGAAGAATCTATGTACAGTACACAACCTACATAACAACGCATAGGAGTCCGGGGAGTGGCCTGAGGTGAAAACTTATATCCTTAGTGTTAGGTAAATAAGTAGAATGTGCTCTTATTCTAAGCTTTAACTAATGCATACCAAGAGGAGGTGGTATTTTAGTTGAGTTTAATTGAAGCAAATATTTCTTCTTAAAATAATCCCAAACGCAAGGCCCTGAGTAGATGAAGAAAAGAGGGCATGGTTTTGATATGAAAAAGGATTCTGATAATCTCACTACAAAATAACAACACAAAATCAGAGACTCAGTCTCATAAGGTGACAAGTCTTAGCCATCAAATAGAGTAGGTGAAAAATGGTTACATCTTTAAAATCTTTGCTTAAAATCAGGATTTATCTTGAAGCTAAAAAGAGAGCTGGGCTTACAAGTAGGAATCATATTGCCTCATTTTTAGGGTGACAAAATCTTGCAGAATAAATAATTCAGTTAATAATAATAATCAAGGAGATGTGACCCATTGATAACATGTAATATATATTTTTGTTTAATTCCAAGCACATATAATCATTATAATTAACAGCTGATGTATGCTACACACAGGAATTGGCTAGGTTATTTCTCAACTTTGTTTTTATACATCTTCCAGTGCATTTTCTTTTCCGGTCCTTCATATAATCTTGGGCAGCAAATTCCATAATTTTAAGCCACTGTCAAGCACATAAAACAAACAAAGTCTTATTAAACCTTCCATCTCATGCTCAATTAAATAATCCATCTCCTTTATTAGCATTAGTGCTATTGCCCCAAAGTAATTGTAGGGAGATGTAATGCAGTTGGTTCCTCCCCACTCCATTGGCCTATCTTATCTCTAGTGTGTTGGGAGCCAAGGGAAAAAAAGAAAGCACCCTTTGTTGGAAAAAAAAAAAAAAAAAAGAAAAAGTCTTCCTTGTGGTAATCACTGGTTATATACACAAGACTGACCTCTGTCAGGTGCCCGCTGTGTGCCAGATGGCTTTGTATACTACAAGTATAAAGTTTTCAGAGGATTGTGAAGGGGACCTCTTTGCTGCAGAGTCTCTCAATGAAGAATGTCTGCTTTGATTCAATGCCTTCTTGCCCTTCCCTTCCTCTCTTAGCTCCAATTGCAAAAGTACACCTCAAAGTTTTCTTTGGGCGGATGGAGAACATCTAAGAGCTCAAACACCATTGAATGCCATTGAATGCCATGTCATTCCTAGAAAATCTATTCATCCTTGCCAAACCAAATAGGAGGAATGCATGACTCCCCACTTTTGAAATACATATCTTCTCTAACTTACCTCCTCAGCCTTTTTTTTTTTTGTATACTCAGTCATCGTCATCAATTTCTTTCACTTATCATTAACAGAAGCAGTCTATAAGTCTGAGAGTGTGAGGCTGTCCTTTGTGCAGGCACTCCAATTTCTCTAAATAACTACATTGAAGCTTCTTCATTGTGCTGGTATATCGTTTTCAAATTCTTCTCCAGTTTTTCTTTTTTTCTGCTTTTCAGTCAGGTGTGAGGAAATGGAGAAGTTGAATTGGTGGTTGGGAGACTACAGTTCAATTGTTTGCAACTCCCTTCAGAAAATGTGGCCCTTTGTTGTCTCTTCATGTTTAGCTTGTAGTCAGAATAGCCAATGTAAGTGTATTTAGAAGAGTCTCATACTGCATTTTCTTTTATAGTCTAATTATGTAATAAAGAATACTTAATTTCCAATACATTGGTTCTATGTCTTTAATCTGTATTTATCAATTGGCTAATGTAGTTTGAGAGCAACACAATATTCCCTTCTTTCATGAAGCCTATGTTTCAGAGGTAGAAACACAACAACAGCCAATGCAACAAAATACAAATGTATATTGATATTTAACTGGATTAAATTATATGCTATGAAGATATAGATGATGTAATAAAAGATAACTGTGATTTAAGCAAAACACTCTATAGGGTTACCAGTAAAGACCTTCTGAAAGGGATAGCTGATTTGCGATCCAACAATATGAGTAACTGGTTTTATAAAGATAAAAAGATGAAACATAAATGCAAATGCCCAGAAGTAGAAATCCTATTAATATATTGCAGGAAAGTAGAAGACTGAGATGCCAGAGGTTATGGTTTATGGTATGTGGAAGAGAATGAGTTGAGAAGGGATCAGATATGTGAAAAGACTTAGTAGTAATTGACCATGATAAAAAATTCCAATTTTATTTTAAATGCAAGACAAAGTCCTTGAAAAATTTTAGGCAGAGGTATGAAATGTCAGCTTAGGTTTTAAAGAACAGAAAGGATTTTAACAAATAAAGGCAAAAGTAAGGAGGACTTAGGAGGAAAGGGATGATGACTAATGAAGCTAGGAGAGTAAACCAAAGAAAGAAAAAAAATGGATTACAGAATCATTTTGGAGTAAAAACAAATGTTTTTCAATGAATTCGAATGCAGGATTAAAGGAAAGGGAAGCATCAAACATGAGTACTTGAATATTTTTATATTTTTAACTTGAACCTAAGTGTGAGGGTGGTGACATTTACATAGATAGAGATGAGCAGTCTAAGAAGAGATTTATGAGGATATAGAAAAAAATAATAGTTTTCATGTGAACACAGTATATTTGATGTGTCCTTGAAATATTCAAGTAGAGTAACATAACCCAAACAGATGTTTAACTGCAACAGACACTGGCAAATGACATAAATTCCAATAAGAAGATGAAGCTAGAATTTAAAATGATTGACTAAAGGTCAACAGTAATCTACCATGGGAGGGTGAGGCATCTAAGAACTGAAGATATTGATTGTTCACACCCTCTTAGAGTGTTTTCTTCCAAGAAACTCTCTGAGTACCTACAGGGAAGACTAGGGAAAGTGATGAGAACTCTTCCCACGACCTCTAGCCTGGATGGGAAAGGAAAACAACATCCATTAAAGAAACTCCACATCTTACCTACCTTTCAGATGGAACAAAAGCCTAATCTACAATGTGGATATATTAGTCAATGTTCTCCAGAGAAACAGAATCAACATAAAGAATTGATTCACAAGTTTATGGCAGCTGAGAAATTCCAAGATCTGAAGTTAGGAAGCTGATTACTTAGAAGAACTTATTGTGTAGTTCCAGTCTGAGTCCAAAGGCTTTAGAGTCAGGAGAATTGACAGTGTAAATTCCAATAGAAACGCCAATAGTCTCAAGACCTAAGAAGAACTGATATTTTAGTTCTAGTTCAAAGACAAGAAAAGACTAAGGATCCATCTCAGTAGGCATGAAAATTTCCTCTAACTTAAAAGGTTAAAAGGTTAGTCTTTCTTTTTTTTTTTTTTTTCTGTCCAAGTCATCAACTGATTGGATGGCAGCCACTCACATCAGGAAGGGTACTTTGTTTTCCTCAGTCTTCCTATCCAAATGTTAATAGTATCCAAAACCACTATCACAGGCACCTTCAGAATAATGCTTCACCAAATATCTGGTGGTTGTTTTTCCGAGCTTGATTTATTCTGGTGCTACTCCTTGAAGCACAAGAGATGAGTGAGGTGATGCAATGTACTGTAGTTCACTTTCCATTTTTTATATTTTAACATGAGTTATTATAAGAACAAACACACTGGATAATTTTTTTTTATTATTATACTTTAAGTTCTAGGGTACATGTGCACAACATGCAGGTTTGTTACATATGTATACTTGTGCCATGTTGGTGTGCTCCACCCATCAACTCGTCAGCACCCATCAACTCATCATTTACATCAGGTATAACTCCCAATGCCATCCCTCCCCAATACCCCCTCCCCATGTGTGATGTTCCCCTTCCAGAGTCCAAGTGATCTCATTGTTCAATTCCCATCTATGAGTGAGAACATGCGGTGTTTGGTTTTCTGTTCTTGTGATAGTTTGCTGAGAATGATGGTTTCCAGCTGCATCCATGTCCCTACAAAGGACACAAACTCATCCTTTTTTATGACTGCATAGTATTCCATGGTGTATATGTGCCACATTTTCTTAATCCAGTCTGTCACTGATGGACATTTGGGTTGATTCCAAGTCTTTGCTATTGTGAATAGATGCACTGGATAATTATGGGCAGATTCAACAGTCTGCTCTTAGCAGAGGTAGACAGCAAATAACATATCATATATTATCATGCTGATGCTTGTTTTCTCTTTTTGTAATTCAAAACTGCATCCCATTTAAAACTCTTATTTAAATCTTATACATGATAAAATTTTTGGCATGATATTGGGTATTTTATAAATCAAGTACTAATCAAACTGTTACAGTGAAGTTTGGGGATCCTCGGTTTTTGCCTACCTTGGGACAACGATCTTGTCTAACTTGGGCCAAGAGACAATTAATAATGTATGCAAAGGGTTTATTAAGGAGCTAAGAGTACACTCCAAGAGAGGAGCAGGACGACCTGGTTGGAAAACAGCTACAAACTGGCTCAGCTTGAAAAATAGCATGAGCAGGGTTTATTTAAAAAGACAGTAACTCTTAAAGACCAATCAGAGCAGGCTGGTCGACAGAGAGAATGAGCCAGCAGGAGCCCTGAGAGTTCCTGCGTTGGTTTTTATGATGTTGGATTTTTTTCTTGAAGTTTCTGCATTGGTTTTTATGATGTTGGATTTTTTTCTTGAAGTTCTGCCTCTGTCTTAAGTCTCTGACTTCTTTCTTTGTCTAGTTTGTCTGCTTCTGCCCTAAGTCGCTGCCTAGTTTCCACCCAGGCTTGTGGGCCCCTGTCTTACTATTTGTTGGTTCACATGCATAGGCCTGGTGTTCCATACGAATTCTACCTTATGACTGCCTTGCTCATTACCACCACCCCAGGTAGGTTTAACAGCAGCCAAATCTGTACTTGCTGCACTTGTGTATCTCTTAGAAATTTTTCCTTTGCCCTCTTCCCTTCATATCAGCACTTAGCTAGCTACATCCTGACAAGTTAACTACAGAGTCAGCAATTACTGAGTGTCTTAGAGGCATTTATTTCTGCATCGGTATTTCCCCTTATCTCTGCTCATATGTAGCATGTATGATTTGGGTGGTCTCTGGCATATGAGATTTTACAGACCCTTTTTTCAGGGGATCCCCCTCCTGCTCATGTCTAGCTATCTGCCATGTTTTTTATCTACTTTAGTTTTGTTATCTACTTTAACAAAACTTTTTGGTTAATGCTAGTTTTTAAAATATAACAGAGTTACAGCTTTTTCAGTAGAAAACAAAGTTTTATCAGTAGAAAGTCTTTTGGACTTTGATTAGACTCACTTTAGCTTGAACATTAAACATGTAATAATTGTTTTATTAAGACACACTGTTTGATTTTTGGTAAAGATCCGACCAGCATTGTTATGTAGAACTGTCTGGTGTTTATTAAACACTTAAATGTGGCTACAACTATTTTAAAAAGCTTAACTTTAAATGCTATTTATTTTTAATTAATTTATATTTAAATGTAAGTAGCCACTTGTAGCTAATGGATACTATACTGGACAGCACCAATTCATAGAGCACTACTAGAATGCTAGAGGGCTCTATACTAGCTGGAGTGCTATTGAGCCTAGGCCATGGTATATATTGTGTTATTCCTATTATTTAACTTAATTCTACCAACCTTGTTAAATTCCCTAAATAACATAATATTTATTGAAATCTCATTGACCAAAGTTAACTAACAATATATATTCCTTCTAATTATGAGAAGAAAATATAATGAAAAATAAGAAATTTTATTCTATTGCACTATAATATGCATCTTTAGTCTACATCTATATTGAGTGAAAAAATAAGAGAAAACCAACATTGTATTTATAATCCTTCATAAATATAAGACATGTTTAGACATTGTAAAGAGTTTTAAATATTATATATTCTTTCTATGTAATGTTATCCTATATTGCCCTCAAGTGTTTAGTCTATTAACATGTACATGTGTATTTTGTTACTTCTTTATCTGGGATATTAATGTGAAGTTTAAACATTTTTGGTTTATTATGTTTATTGATTGATTTCTATGTTCTAGTTTTCATACAAATATTAAGTATTTTTAAGAGAAAATGTATTTTGAAATTAAAATACATGGCTCAAATGAAAAATGAACAATCAATTCATCTACATAAAAACTACAAAAGTTCAAATTCATTTCCATTTTGCTTGCCAACATTTGGCAAGGACAGAGGACTGAAGGACAGGCCATATCTGGTAAGCTGAAACACAGAAAGCTATAAAAGTGTATGTAATAAACATATGTCATTAACTGTCTGAAAAGATCTCTTATAAGTGATGCTATAATGTTTTAAATCTTCCAAAAGTAGATCATAGTTAGAGTCAGTTGGCAACCACAAGTAGAGAAAGTTACCAATTTTGTCTATTGACCAGCAACCAGTTTTTTATTAAAATGTCATCTAGGAAAATATTCATTACAATTTTTTTAATTTTGTTTTCTCCTCACTGTCTGAGCAAAAATTGTGTTCATAAGACATAGCTGCTAAATTCCCCAAATTTTGGATATTTAGGTATATATTTAATTTGTTAATTTTCTAATTAAATTCACATGTATTTAGTATTATACAATTATGATCTTATATGTGAGGAATATGGACTCTGAAACCATTTAACATATTGCTACTCAATTTTTTATACTATATATTGTAAAAAGAAAAAGCATAAGTAATATTTCTTTTTAGATCTAATTAAAGAACATTGAGTTAACTTTTTATCTCTGTTGAATAAAGGTAGAGCAGCTTTCTAAACACCTACCCTAAATTGTTCTGTATCAGCATATATTTTTTAAAGAGTTCTGAAGAAAACGCATCAATGGGCCTTCACTGTACTAGTTTGCTGTCTCCTCTGCCTTAGAGAAGCAAAGTGCTAGAGAAACACATAACAGTGTTTCTCCCTCAAGATAGTCTCAGTTAAGAAGTAGAGAGGGAACAATTGTTAATTTGTTCTGTACAAAGAGTACGTAAACTCAAAATACATAAGAAGTATATTGGATCTTATCTATATAAATAAGCTATCAAATAAAACACAGGAAATTATAGATGTCAAACACTTGGCAACCGAAAATCATTACAGGAAATGCAAATCTATTAAAACAATAGATAAGTCTAAAGTTATTTCATTTAGCTAATAGAATCTGGAGAATGCTATAGTTTCTTTATTTACACTCACTTTTTTTGGCAAGTCGTATGTTTTTAAGTTGGTAAAAGTAAATTAGTTAAAAGATTAAGATACATAAAGAAAATTTTAAAATAGGAATAGCAAACAGTTTTAGTGCTTAACTCTGCATTAGACATGATTTAGTTCTTTAAGTTAATCATTCAGTTAATCCAAAAAGATATATCAATGTGTTAGTTATTATTACTATTCCCACTGTTTAGATTAGAAAATGGGGTCTAATGTGGTTAGAGCATTTGCAAAACATAACTCTAGTATCGTGGAAGTTCCTAAATTCAAATATAATCAGTGAGACTCTGGGTCCTCATTTATTAAACAGCATTACACAGCTTCATGATCCTCTCCAAATTCCTGTGAACTCTACTAATCTCAATTCTCTATTTCTTCTTCAAGAAATAGTTTGGTAAGTTTTTTCTAACCTAGTTCTCTTTGTCCTGTGTATACATTTGCTAATTAATTTATTCAACACATATTTTTGGAATTAATTATGTAAGAGAATTTTGCTAATCACTGGATACAGAGCACTGAACTAAGCTGCCATTGTATCTGGCCCCAGGAAGCTGGAGAATAGCTGGACAATAGATAATGAGTTGCATGAATATAAAAACTAAAAGAGTTACTGTTTCTATGATAAAGAAAATTAAAAAACTTTGGAAACAAGAAGGTTAACTTGGTAAAATGAATGCAGCAAAATGTTAGAAGATGAATAAAAGATATAAGTTAAAAATCTATTTAAATGTTTGCCTTAAGATTGTTTCAAGTGTATCATTAATGACTAGTTGTACCCTATGATAGCTGTAGCTAGAAATCAACGGTAAAACTCCATGGGTTTTGTTGATGGAAGTAAGATGATGTGGCACTGCTCAGCACATCTGTATTGAAAGGTAATGCCTTGACTGTTTATTAAGAAAATGCAAAAGAATGTATATTTATATGATTTATATAAAATAAAATTTTAAATTATGGAATATTTTTCTTAAGAAACCAACTATGAAAGATGATAAAGCAACATATACATTTTTATTTATTAACAGTCAGCTAGAAATTATGCTTAGCATATGTGTCAGGTATATATTTTTAGATAAAGTCAGATAATCTGCCTTTATCAACTTTTTTTTTTTAATTTTTATTTTTTAGATAGGATCTCACTCTGTGGTCCAGGCTGGAGTGCAGTGGTGTGCTCTCAGCTTACTTGTAGCCTCTGCCTCCCAGGTTAAAGCAATTCCCACACATCAGCTGCCCAACTAGCTGGGACTACAGGCATGCACCACCACATGCAGCTAATTTTTGTATTTTTTTGGTAGAGACATGATTTCACCATGTTGACCAGGCTGGTTTTAAACTCCTGACCTCAGGCGATCTGCCCACCTTGGCCTCCCAAAGTGCTCAGATTACAGGCATGAGCCACTACTTTATCACATTTATTACAATTTTTGTAACTTGCAATATGATCAGTTTCACAAATGCGGAATATATATTTAGACAGAAATTTTATTCACTGAGACACAATATCTGGTGCTAATGCATTTTTTCATTTTTCTGTGGTACATAGTTTTTAATTTTTTGAAAGCTTTTAATATTTTTTTATTTTCCCTCAACATTATGAATTTTTTAGGATATATCTAGACAAGGTCATTCAAAAAAAAAGATCTTTGTTGCTTCCTATGGTCCCAATGAAACTTGTATATTTCAATCTCATACCTTTCTTTTATTCTGAGAAAATAAATTTGATTCACTAAAATGCAAGCACGCATGAACCTAAAATGTCTCAGATGCTGTTGTAGCATCTGGGATGTAACAATGAAAAACAGACTAAAAACCCTGCTTTCAAAAGAGGTTCGTTCCAGCCTTTATTTTTGACTTGATTATGTTATTCTCTTCATTTTTCCCTTCTGTTAGTGAATAAATTATTTCAAAAAACTGATAGAAGTTAGTAGTTACCAAAATAATAATGAGAAATACATTTTCTATCTATGACTCTCTAAAATATACAAACAGATATATAAATTTTTTGTCTTTCAATAATGAATACACACAATGACTCAGGTACATTCATAGGATGGAATATTATTCAACCCTAAAAATAAATGAGCTATTAAGCCATGAAAATATACACAGGAACTGTAAATGCATATTACTAATTGAAAGAAGTCAAAATGAAAGGCTACACCCTATGTTATTACAACTTTTTGACAATCTGAAAGACAAAACCATGGAGATAGTAAAAAGATGAGTGCTTGGCAGTGAAACTGTTCTGTATTATGATATCTTGGTAGGTGCATTTCATGATACATTGTCAAAAGCCATAGAGTATACAAAAGTGGACCCTGTAGTAATCTATGGGTTTTGGTTGACAATAAAGTGTCAATGTTGGGTCACTGATTGTAACAAATGTACCACTCTTGTTGGGGACGTTGACAATGGGGAAGGTTTTGTGTGTGTGTGAGGTCTGAGGGTGTATGGGAACTCTCTGTGCTTTTTGCTCAATTTTGCTGTGAACATAAAATTGCCTTAAAATTAAAATATATTAATTTAAAAAATATTCTGTGATCAGCAAAAGATAAAATAACTGCAAGCACAATGTGAATACTAAGTACAAATAGAATTATGGCTATTTGTTGTTTTTAGTGTAGGTTTCTCTTTTAGGAAAGATTTTAGCACATGAAAGAAAAATAAAACATAATTTTTGAAAAATAAAAACAAAAGATAAGCAAACTTGTCTTATTATTTTTTTCAAACTGTAAGTAAATTTTGAAGAAATTTAAGCATCCTTTAGATATATTGATAAGCAGCCTGCTCTTGGGTGCTCTTGGGAGATAATTCTCCATGGGTATCTTGCATTTCTTCATGTCCTCTAAGGAATAAAAAGCCTTAGGTCTGGACAATCTTTTTAAGAATGTTTGTATAGCAAACAATCTTGAAAGACAGCAAGAGTGTCTTACATCAGGGCAAGAGGAAGATGTGTTTTCTGATCAGGATAATGAAGATAATGTTTTCTATAAGGCAAAAAGAGCACGAGCAACCTCTTTATAAAAGATTCCTCAGCCGTGACACAAACCTACTGTGTGTCCAGCATCTAACTGGGCCACTCTGCATAATCCTGGATAATCTTCAGAGTGAAGGGGAGCCAGCGAAATCCTAAAACATGTACTGCCTACTGATTTGTGAGTTATAAAGTCCTTTGCCTCTGACTCAGAAATCTTGTGTCTTCTTTCAGCATTAATGAAACTGTGGCAGGCTAGCAGGTAGCTTATAATTAGGGTAAAATTTAAGAGGTTTTACAGTTCTTGACTAAGATAGTATTACTCTTTTATTGTGTATTGTCTTACTACTTCTACCAGGTGATACTTGTGAGGTCAAGTCCTTCCATTACATCAAACCACAGTTGGGTAGCAGTATCTCCCATACATATGATAAGGGAGAGTAAGTGTTAGTTAAATTTTTCTACATTGCAGATATTGCACATTTCAACAGAGTTTCTCTTGCTTCTTTTGACATTCAACTATTTAATTTTCCTCTAATGAATATTCTTGTTTAGAAATCATAATTCAATCACAGTTTGTGATACACTGTTATGTATTCCTAGAGATATTATACAAATAATTATTACATAGTAGTTTTAAAATCTAATTGTTCAATCCTTTTCTTACATACAGGCAATACATTCCAAAATATAATAGCAATAATTCGTTTTGTTTTTATATAATTGAAATAATGCATTAAGCATGAATAAAAGAAAGGTTAATAGTTTAATTTGAAACTTTATAATGGTAATAAATAAAATTTAATTGCATCCATTTCATTATTAATAGCCTAGAATTTCATTCTTGATTTCATCATGTGGTATAGTTAACTGTGGTCTCTTGGTTAAATAAATTTAATTTCCTAAGAGATCGAATTACTGCTATTGGCATGCCATACCTGAATACTTCATATTATTATTTCTAATTTCACATCTACTGATTAATTAATGGTTTAGTTTAATTGATTTTATTTTCTAAACTACACAGGCTAACATTTTATTTTTTTAAATACTACTGCTTAAAAAGAAAAAGATAGCGATGAACTTCTAACATAGTGTCATATTGGTAAATATATTGGAAATTTAAAAAATTAATTTTCTCACTGATATTTTTAACTGTGGTCTCAGGTAGCTTTATAAATTAAATAAATATTAAATAAATTATAAATTAAGAGTAAAAATCTGAAAATAAAGTTTACATAGATGTAGAATATAAAATATAATTCTCAGGAAAATTTTCACACAAGTTATAGGACCCAAAATGTTAATCAATTCAATCTGTTTTGACCCATCTTTAGTAAACTCCAGGCAGAATGTATCTATATTTTCCAGTAGCATGCACTGAGTGTTTTTTGAAAAAGCCACTCTTAATTAAACTAATATAATTTCTGAGTCAATGTATCTATAATTTTCTCTATATTTTAACACATTTTGAAATCGAGTATAAATTAATTTTTAAGATAATATAAATAGTGCTGACTCTGGTACTAATCATGCACACCTGCTATATAGTTATGTGTTTGAGTATACACATACACACATACTGGATTTACACATGTTATCTATATATGTGTACACATGCATATGTTTGTTGAATAATTAAAAATACTCCTTAGGATACAATTAAATTTTATTACCATTATAAAGTTTCAAATTAAACTATTAACCTTTCTTTTATTCATGCCTAATGCATTACTTCCATTATATAAAAACAAAACAAATTATTGACATTATTCTTTCTGTTACAACAAAGATGTCTTACTAATGCTTATATTATGTCATTTATTATGGTCTTTTGCAAATGTTATCTGCTTAACATTCAAATAACTGAATTGGGTATGTATTGTTATCACCAATTTATTGATGAGAAAATCAAGGTTCAGAGCTTAGTTATCTAATTTCTGATAGAAAGATAAAGAAATAGCAGTGGATGCAAGAAAGAGCAATGTCTGTGCATACAGGATGATTAGTTCAAAAAGTATTTTGTATTAGGCTGTGCCAGATGCCAAAAATATAATATATAAGTGCTTTAAGCCCTGTCTTATAGATTTATATGAAAACAAATTATTATAGTCTGCACATGTTCTCAATTATAAACTGAAGATAATCTATGAGTATGCAAAGACATACAGAGTGATATAATGAACATTGGAGACTCAGAAGTGGGGAGGGTGGGAAGAGGTTGAGGGATGAAAAATTACCTTCTTGGTTCTATGTATACCATTTGGGTGATGGGTATGCTAAAATTCCAGACCCCATCAATGTACAATTCATCCATGTAACCCCAAACCACTTGTATTCCTAAAGCTATTGAATTTCTTAAATTAAAATAAATAAATGAATTAAAAGTTAAAGTGTAAAATGAATAAATAATAAAAGTAATTGTTATGATCTAGTAAAATGAACGATAAATGATAATATATGCTAAATATACCTTTGCAAGGTAAATGGACATCAGCTTATTCTCAAATCTTAGAAAATACTTTCAATAATAACAATGATGTTTATGATTTCAACATTAGAAACTACAAATATTTATATGTAAATGGGTAGATAGTTAAATACAGACAGACCAATAGGACATATAAGAAAGAAGAGATAAAAAGTGTTACTAGTTTTAAACTCATATTATAAATGATCGAATTTGCTAAATAATAAAAGTTTGTACAAAAATTCTGAAATGAAGCTTATTTAGTTTCTCTTTCCTGATTTAGGAGGGAAATCAATGTTAAGGAGAGGCTCACAAAGATATGAATATAAGGGTCACAATTTATGCTAAAGCTATGACAGATAGCTTCCAAGTACACTGACATTTGCCCTAAACTATTTTTTCTTTCATTTTTATTTTTCTGGAAATTTTTTTCAGAATGGATAGTTCCTTCAACAATCAATAATTGGAGTGACATAATAGGAAACAAATCCTTGAAAAAAACAACATAAAACCAACAAGACAAAATAGAACAGCCTAGTGTGATAAAACAAATAAGTAACACTGGAAAGAACAAAGTTACAAAAATAGGTGAAAAATAAAGTTATAGAATAAATATAATCAACATAAGGAAAGAGACACAATAGGATATTTTAGCTACTTGAGTTAAAAATTATTTATTTAAAATTTTGCTTTTGTAAAAATAAAATCGATTCATATGAATTCTTTGTTGAAAAAAATTACCCAGGAATTTGTAAACTGGTAAAACAAAGTGATAATGTCTAGATAGAAACAAAAATATCTAAACACATAAATGCATAGATAGCTAATAAGTGACAGAGATGAAAAATAGGGAAAAAAAAAAAAAAACCACTTACTTTTATGAAGAACAGACATTCAAATTAATACTCCCACATACTTGGTGTTCCAGAAGAGAGAGAGAGACAGATAGATGAAATGTGCAACTGAAGAGTAAAATTTGCTGAGTGATGTCCATGTTTTCAGTTTGATAATGCTCAAAAAGTGAGTGAAAACTGAATTATTTTGAAAGTTTGCATTGAAGTATTTGCAAATTTTAATATATATAAAGCTTATAAAGAAATTGCAAAACTGACAAGTATAAAAATGGTAAGAAGATGTATTTATATATGATGATTAATTATAAAAAATTAAATAATGATATCTTGTAGGTACAAAATAAACTACAAAATACAATTAAGATATAAATCAACAGTCACATATAAGCATTTATTACAATTTTTGTCACTTGCAATATGATCAGTTTCACAAATTGGAATTGTAAAACACCTGGATTATTCTGAAGAGAAGTACAAATAAAAATTAACTTCAGATAATTATAATTTTAAAGGTGGTTGTAATTTCAAGGGTAAATACTAAAAAAAAAAAAAAAAAAATTATTTTTTGAATCAGAATAGGAAAAATAATGCTGAGATTAAAAACGTATCTAAATGAATACAAGAACTGAAAGATATAGACGAGATAGAGTGATTAAAAAAATGAAAAATAATGCAAGATAAATTTCATGTATCTATGTCTGTAATTAAAATAAAAATCAATTAAAGATTAAAGAGTGGGAAGAATGTATATTCTGTGGCTGTTAGGTAGAATATTCTGTAAAGGTTAGGTGAATTTGGTCTAGAGTTCAATTGGAGCCCAGCGTTTCTTTGTTGATATTCTTCCTCAATAATCTATCTAGTGCTGTCAGTGTGATGTTCAATCCCCTACTCTTATTCTATTGCTGTTTATCTCTTTTCCTACAACTAGTCGTATTTGTTTCATGAATCTAAGTGTTCTGGTGTTGGTTGCATATATATTTAGGATTATCATATCTTCTTGTGAATTGATTTATCATTATATGATAGTCTTCTTTTTTCCAACTTTTGTGGATTTAAACTCTGATCTGATATCATGTCCAGAACTGCTTCTTTCTGGTGGGTTCTTGGTCTCTCTGACTTTAAGAATGAAGCTGTGGACCCTCACCGTGAGTGTTACAGTGCTTAAAGTGGTGTGTTTGGAGTTTGTTCTTTCAGATGTTCAGATGTGTCCGGAGTTTCTTCCTTCTGGTGGGTTCGTGGTCTCGCTGGCTTCAGGAGTGAAGCCACAGATCTTCCCACTGAGTGTTACAGCTCTTAAAGCTGGGCGTCTGGAGTTGTTTGTTTCTCCTGGTGGGTTCATGGCCTTGCTGACTTCCGGAGTGAAGCCACGGGATTTAGCCCCGCCTACATCCTGCTGATTGGTACATTTTACAGAGCACTGATTGGTCCATTTTACAGAGTGCTGATTGGTGCATTTTTACAGAGTGCTGACTGG
The DNA here is from genome assembly GCF_008728515.1 of Papio anubis. Taxonomy (NCBI): domain Eukaryota; kingdom Metazoa; phylum Chordata; class Mammalia; order Primates; family Cercopithecidae; genus Papio; species Papio anubis. The sequence continues at coordinate 57,385,598 of NC_044978.1, forward strand.
TGCATTTACAAACTTTTAGCTAGACACAGAGCGCTGAGTGGTGTGTTTAAAATTCTTTAGCTAGACAGAAAAGTTCTCCCAGTCCCCACCCGACCCAGAAGCCCAGCCAGCTTCACCTCTCAGTATCAGTGTGGCTACTCTGGCTCAGTTTTGTTATCCATTTGTGTGGAATGTCTTTTTCAATTCCTTTACCTGAGTCTATAAATGTCATTACCAGTTAAGTGGGTTTATTTTTTATTTATTTACTTATTTTTTTGAGATGGGATCTCCCTCTGTCACCCAGGCTGGAGGGTAATGGCTCGGTCTCTGCTCACTGCAACTTCCACCTCCCAGGTTCAAGTGATTCTCCAGCCTCAGCCTCCTGAGTAGCTGGGATTACAGGCATGCACCACCACACCCAGCTAATTTTTTTGTTGTTGTTTTTAATAGAGACAGTGTTTCAGCATGTTGGTCAGACTGGTCTCGAACTCCTGACCTTGTGATCCACCCACCTTGACCTCCCAAAGTGCTAGGATTACAGGTGTGAGCCACTGTGCCCGGCCAGGTGGGTTTCTTATAAGCAGCATATGGTTGAATATTTTTATTTATCCAATCTGCTTTTTTTCAATCCACTTATCCATTTTATATATTTTTTCTATTAGTGAAACATTTTATTTTCAAATAGATAACGTAGCGACATAGTGCAAAATCACAAACCAACAAAAGAGCACACAGTGAAAAGGTTTCCTTCCACTTCTGATTCCAGACCCCTATTTTTTTCACTGGAAGCAACTAATGTAACTAATTTTGTGCATGCTCTGCCAGATATATTTAGTGTTTATACAAGCAAACATGTATAAATATTCCCTTCTCTCCTTTTTAAGTTTAATTTTATTTGTTATTATTTTAAAGGGATTTTATTCTTTAAAGCAGTTTTAGGTACATAGCAAAATTAATCAGTAGGTAGAGAGATATCTCATATACTCCCTGTCCCCTTGCACTCACAGCCTCCCCTACTATCAAAATCCCTCACGAGACTGGTGCATTTTGTTACCATCAATGAACCAACACTGACACAATAACATTACCACCCAAAATCCATCATTTAAATTAGAGTTCACTCTTAGTGTTGTGTCTTCCATAGATCTGGAGAAATATACAATGACACATATCCACCATTGTAGTAGTTTCACTGCCCTAAAAAGTCCCTGGTGCTCTGCCTATTCATCCGTCTGTCCTTCTTAACCTCTGGAAACCACTGATCTTTACTGTCTCTATAGTTTTGCCTTTTACAGAATGTCGCATAGTAGGAATCACACAGTATGTAGCCTTTTGAAGCAGAACATGTAGTCCATTTAGGTTCAACGTTAATAATGTTGATATGTGATGTTTTGTTCCACACATAATGTTAATTGTTACCTAGTTGCTTCCTAGTCTCAGTTGTTTAACTGTTTTATAAGATGTGTGAATTTTATCTTATTATTTGTTTCTCTAATGGCGAATATTGTCCTTTTGTTTTCATATATGGAACTCCTTTGAGCAGTTCTTGTGGGACCAGTCTAAGGTTGATAAATTCCTTTAGCATTTCTTTATCTGGAAAATACTTTATTTCTCATTTATGAATCTTACTTCAGCAGAATACAAAATGTTTATATAACAATTTTATTTATTTATTTATTATATATTATTATTATTTTAAGAAGACTTAAAATGGGTACTGAATCTCTTCAGGTTTATAAGGTTTCTGCTGAAAAGTCTGCTCTCAATCTGATGGGATTTCCTTCAGAGGTAATTAAATTCATTTTTTCTTGCTGCTTTTAGGTTTTTTTTTTTTTTTTACATTGACTTTAGATAGTCTGATATGTCTTGGTGCAATTCGTCTTATTGCATATATTCCAGGTCTTCTCTGAACTTCTTGTATCTTGATGTAAATCTGTAGCTTGCTAATACTGTAGTAAACCAGGGAATATTTCCTCAATTATTCCCTCAAATAGGTGTTTCAGATTTTTTAACTATTTACTTTTTCTTGTTTTCTCAGGAATATCTATGCCTCATATGATTGGATGTTTCACATAATCCCATATTTCTCAAAGGCTTTGTTTACGTTTTAAATTCTTTTGAAATTTTTTTGTCAGACTGTGTTAATTCAAAAGACCTGTCAACAGGCTGTAAAATTCTTTCTTCTCCTTTGTCTAATTTATTGTTAAAATTTTCAACATATTTTGTAATTCCTTTGACTTTTTTTTTTTTTCCTGGAAGATTATATTTTTATTTGTTTATTTTTGAGACAGGGTCTTGCTCTGTCACCCAGGCTGAAGTACAGGGTGCAATCATGACTCACGTACCTTCGACTTCCTGGGCTAAAGTGGTTTTCCCACTGCTCGGACTAGCTAGGACTATAGGCATGTGTTACCACATCTGTTACCACATTTTTGTTTGTTTGTTTGTTGGTGGAGATGAAGTCTCACCATGTTGCCTAGGCTGATCTCGAACTCCTGGGTTCAAGTGATCTGCCCATCTTGGCTTCTCAAAGTGCTCATATTACAGACAGCAGTCACTACACCTGACCATTTCCAGAATTATTTTTTTAAAAATATTATCTATCTCTTTAGTAAATGTTTTATTCAAATGCTGAATTATTTTTCTGATGGATTGGTGTTCGTTTTCAACTTTCTCTTGAATGTCATTGAGCTTCCTTACAATCTACATTTTGAATTTTTTTATCTGGCATTTCAGAATTTTCATTTTGGTTAGGCTCCATTGTTGCTGAGATCCTGTGGAGGTATCATAACATTATGTTTCCTCATACTGCCAGAATTTTTATGCTAGTTCATTCTCATGTGGAGAAATTGTTACTTCTTATTTTTAACCTTACTTTCATTTGAATGAAACATCATTTCCTACCTTGAGAGTGTGACTTTAATGTATATTATGGATTTTTTTTTTTTCGGCATTGATTCTGGGTACTTATAGGGGATCAAGGCCCTGTTTGAGTTCTTGGTTATAGACAATCTTTTTGAGGTGGCTTCCGCAAATGCTGGCTGCAGTAGTGATGTACTGTGTATATAATCATGCTCACAACCTTTTGTAGGACTGCAGTTTTGGAGTTCTCAGGATGCTTATCTCATTTGCCAGCACAGCGAACTTCTGTCAGCTGGTCTAGTATTGGGTTGTACAGTTCAACCTTTAGATCAGTAGGTGGTAATTATGGGTAAGAATCAGTTGAAGCAAAAGCAGCTGAATATGTTCTTGATCTTTGTTTAAAAAGAAGGGCTCTCTGTTGTCTCAGGTGATGGGCTAGTCGGTGGAATGCCTAGTTCCCTGCTCAGCTGTGGAGAGGGGAAAGAGCTAGGTGGAGCTGAACTTTTAGCTTGCCCTCAAACACCCAAATGATGAGCACAAGGACCACACTGATGAGAGTGGTTGGGGGAGCTTGTGGTGAAATGTGCTGAGGTCTCCTCTTTAGTGGAGGTGATTGCCTCCCCATCCTGTGATCTACCTTCCTATTACACTCTGTTCCCAGGCTATGATTTTCAGTTCAGACACTGTCATTTATTTCCAACCCACAATGTAGTTGAGGGCTGTGGAGAATGCTTTTCCCATAGCCCTCCATCAAAATGGCCTCAGGAAAGAACATCTTTCTATAGCACAAACAGACAGATTTGAGGCTTACCTGATCTTCACTGCTAAAATGTTGTTGCTCCTTGTAGAGAGGGGTTGGGGCTGTTCCTGTTTAGTGGTAAAATACTAAATATTTTAAAGTGAATTAAACTTTCAAAATGAATCTCCTGGGGCAAGTTATTCAAATACGTGAAGCTCCTAAGACAAGTAGGGGAAAACCCCCAAAAAGACCTGTACACAAGCCCAGGCTCAGTGGACACACCACCAGTGGAGGCACAGCCATGCCTAGTAGCCCTGGAAGGGCCATCCATAAGTGCACCCTCGCCAGCTTCTCAACAGGAACAGCGTCAGTCTCCCTCTCCATGCTTGTGCTGGAATACTTGTCCTGTTCAGCCATTGAGGCAGAAATATATTCCTGCCCTATAGAGCCTAGCACAGCACCCACATCTCTGCTGGAATGGGCACAGTCATCTTAAGCTCACAAATGAGAAGTTCTCAGGCACAGGAGAGTGGGGACTCTGGTTCCCTTTGTCCCACGGGTTACTCCCTTGGTGGGCCACATTCTCCCTTCCTCTACGGGCAGCCCACCTCTAGGGTCAGACCCTTGGGAATCCCACTGCTTTACTGGCTCCCATCAGCCCTTTGTGGTTGCTGCATTCTGTGTGGGTGCTGGGATGTGTTTGTAGGGGATCCAGTGATGTGTAGATACAAGGGCTGAAATTCCCTGTGCAGTATAGAGGTCCAGCAGAGAGGCATATCCAGTATGCTGCCTCCACCTCGTCTTGAGGCAGGGTGAAGGGCAAGTGGCACTGCAGGAAATAGTAACCTGGTTCTCTGACCTCAAGCAGTTCCCAGAGTGCTGCCCACACCAGTGCTTGGGCTTGTGAGAGGAGAGGGCCTTCCAACAGTTCAGAAACCAACAGTCTGCCACAGGGGTGACAGGAGCCAAAGACACCCCCACCTGTGCTTTCCATGGAACACCAAATCCCTCAGAGTATAATCTCTGCCAGATTCTTGCTTCCATATTTTTCTGTGTTCAAGTTTCTTCTTGTGGTTTTCTGAGAGGCTCTAGAACTCTGCCCTCCATATACATATTGGAGTTATGATTATTAATCCATAACTTTTCTTTCTCTTTCTGAGAATAACTGGAATCCAATATCTATAGTCAGTCATACTGAAGAAAAACCTCAGAAATATACTTCTTAGTAACTCAACACCCAAGAGCAAATCATCATGGAAATTATAAAATATTTTTAATTTAAAAATATATACTACTTTATAAAATGTTGCATTTTAGAGGAAAATGTAGAACCCTAAATTCTTATTTTATGAGGACAACAGATTAATATTTAAAATGTTTTGAATTTATTTGAAGAACTTAGAAAAATCAACAGAAATAAAAGGAAATAACAAATACATGCATAGTGATTAAGAATACGGGGAAAGAAAAGTCAAGAAATATGGCCACAACGTTGTTAGTTATTTTAGGAGCCATACAAGCAACAAAACTCTGGAGAAATGGCTTGATAAAAATAAGAGAAGAAACAAGTAGGCAACCTCAGGAATCAAAATAGGAAATAATTATACATCAGGTGTCAATAATTTTTTTTTTTTTTTTTTTTTTTGAGATGGAATCTCACTCTGTTGCCCAGGCTGGAGTGCAGTGGCGACATCTCGGCTCACTGCAAGCTCCGCCTCCTGGGTTCACACCTTTCTCCTGCCTCAGCCTCCCAAGTAGCTGGGACTATAGGCACCTGCCACCACGCCCGGTTAAATTTTGTGTTTTTTAGTAAAGACGGAGTTTAACCGTGTTAACCAGGATGGTCTCGATCTCCTGACCTCGTAATCCACCTGCCTCGGCCTCTCAAAGTGCTGGGATTACAGCCACCACACCCAGTCTTTTTTTTTTTTTTTTTTTTTGTAAAGGATCAGATGGTAAATATTTTCGACTTTTGGGCTATATGGTTTGTTGCAACTAATCAATTCTATTGTTGTAGCATAAAATTGACAATATGTCAGTGAATGAGCATGACAGTGTTCCAGTAATACTTTATTTATAAATACTGTCTGGCTTATTGGCCACAATTTGTTGAGTTTTGTTATAGATAATACAAATATCAATAAAGTAAATTGGTGTAGTGTGAAAACTTTTAATTCAGTAAGTTTGGAAATCTATGTAAAATGTGTACAGTTACTTGAAACAGGCATCCAAAAGTAACCTAAAGTGAAAAACAAAATCTGAATTGTGTTACAACAAATGCATTTAATCAGTAGTCAGAAACCATCTCAAAAAGATAATTTCAAGCCATGATGACTTTACTGGCAGGTTGTTTCAAACATGAAACAAAACAATAATTCCAATCTTACCTACAATTCTTTCTGAGCATGAAACAGGAAAGAACACACTCTACTTCATTTTATTATGCTATTATTGACTCTGATATTATAACCTGACCAGGATAGTAAAGGGAAAGTAAATTAAACACCAATGTAATTTATGAAAATAATGAAGGAAAAGTTAAAAAACTACCATGCAGAAATAAGCAATGTATTAAAATGTAAGACATCGTGGCCAATGTTTATTCTAAGAAACGCTGGAAAGCAATAACGGCCTCATATAAAGGTATCAATTAAGATGATATACCACAACAAATAACTTAACAATATCATAAGCATATTTAATTTTATTTCCTTAAAAAATCATACATTTTAACAACCAGAAATTAAAAGAGAACCTAGTTTAACTGATAACATATGGTTTCAAAAATTCTATTGAAATTATGACAGTTAACAATGGAATGTTAAAATATTTCCTTTGTGATTGGGAACAAAATAAACATAGATGGTGCAAGCAATTTTATTTATCCTTTTGCAGGTCTTAGACACTAGGGTAGGATTGTAAATATTAAAAACATTAAGAATTATGAAAGATAAAACAAATTGCTATATGACAGGTGATATTAAGTACACATAAAATTCAAAATGATTGTAAGATACATTATACTAATGAATATGAGAATTTAGCAAGATGCTTTGACACAAACCTATTGAAATGCATTTCAAATAATTAGAGAACTTTATTTAGATGTCTCAATGTGACTCACTCTCACAAACATAATATGTAGTGGTATGATTAAGTCACAAAATAATATGCACAGTATAACTCAGTTTAAATAAAGTTCAAATAAATATAGACATAACATTGACATAAATATATTCTTGAATTGAAAGGCCTTAATGAAATCACTTCTCCCCAAAATTAACCTTTGTCATTAATGCATCCAAAGTAAAACCCAGTAAGAGTTGATTTAGATATTGACAAGCTAATTCTAGAATATATGTAAACTCTAAAAATATTAAAGTTCAGTTAATAATTTATTGAGGAAGAAAGAATAAATTACAGGGAATATCATAAGACTTAATTAATGCAATATGGTATTAGCAAAGTAATAAATAATCAATGAAATGGAATAAGTAGACTACAGTAAGGAAAAATTTATAAGAACCGATGATATGTAAGAAAACTAGTATTATAGATCAATGGTGGAAAAATAGATTTGCCAACAAATTAGAGTGAGAAAACTGGTTATACAGTTTTATATATGGAAAATAATTAAAGTGATGCTTTACCTTATATAATACGTAACAATCAATTCCTTGGAGAATTAATATTTAAATGTAAAGCCGGGCAAAAATTACAGAAAACCTGACAGAAAAACAAAGAAAATGGCTTGCACATGTGCTTTATAAAATACACAATCTAAATGTCCACCATACACATTTAGAATTCCTTTAACTTATTTTTAACAGAAAAATGCAAATGAAAATATTCTATATATACATTATTACATATACAACAGATTGACCAAAAAAAGTCTGACAAGAAAAGCTTTTGGTAAAGATATAGAGCAACAATAATTTCATATGTTTTCCTGGAAATGGAAATTATATCCATTTTAAAAAGAGGCTTGTATTACCCAGTAATATTGAAGATGACCATATATTCTGATCAAGAATTGACTTTCACTCCTAGGTTTGTATGTACATGGTTGGCCGTTAAGAAATGTGATCCCAAATATTTGCAGGCTCAGTTAAGTACTATAAACAATGCAAAAGTTCAACAACAGTAGAATGTGGTAGATTCATACAGTGGAATACTACACTTTAGAAAAAGAAATAGAGAACTTTATTTAGACGTGTTAATGTGGCTTACTCTCACAAATGTAATATGTAGTGGTATGATTAAAGCACAAAAGGATATGTACAATATAATTCAGTTTAAATAAAGTTCAAGAACACAAAACAGCAAGTTGGATTGTTAATAAAAGGTTTACTGGACACTAAATCTATAAAGATAATAACAGAAATTATTTTAACACATCCTTCAATTACCTTTCATTCCTCCAGAAATTTGTTGAAACCTCTTGAACGCCTATGACCTTTCTCATTTCCTCCACTGTTTAATTTCCTTTTATACCTTGTTTAAAACTTTGAATGGACATATGAGAGATGAAGTCATTTTTCTAAATAAATTCAAAAATACTTTGCTTTAAAATATAAGTAGTGATTAAATTTCTAACAATTGAGCAATAGTTGAATGTTATAAATTTAGTTTTCATGAATATTTATCTCTTTGCATTTCTTCTCAACTTTCTCATATCCCTTCAAATGACAAAATACTTAGAAATGTTTGAGTCAAGTTAGATATATTTTTGAAGATGTTATTTGCTTATTTATCTATGAAAAGTCAACAACTTCCATGAAAATTAGGCAAGCAAATGTCTATAGCTCTATTCACTTCAATATTTAATTCACCTATATCTGAAATTTAAATGTCAGTGATCAGACTCACAGAACGTGGAACTTTCTTTAGGTAACATAGCACTAAGTGGCAATACTTTAATATTGTCACGATTACATTTTTCAGGGACACAATATATACTTTACCAAGAATCCTAGTCTATCATGTTCTAAGGATGAACTGTCTTTATATAAACTCACAATAAATAGCTGCGTAAATAAGAGTTACCATTTTTATTTTATAGCATAAAATGCATGTCAAATAGTTGTACAAATCAGATATGTTATAAAGGAAACATCTTTCCTATTATCAGTGTTTTCCTTGGCTATGCTAGGAAATAAATTAGATTGAATTATCCAAAGTTGCTTACATAACATGGAATCTCGTGGAGGAAAATAGGCCAATGAAATTCAGGGATTATTCATTAGGATCAAAGTGATTAGTACAGAAATCTCTGTGACTATTCTGTGCAGTGTCTTTTCTTTGACACTATTTTGTAATCATTCTTATCTTTCACTTTCTGTAGACGAGTCCTCTCTTGCTTTACCTCCATTTAAGTACTTTTGAAATTATAAAAGTATGTAGTAAAAACATTTGCACACAAAACTATTCAGTTGGTATACTTAATTTTGTTAGAATAGATTTAGTCCAGGTATATTCTAATTGTTTCTTACTGAGAGTCCATCCTAGTCCCCTGATTGTTACTTGAGTGTTCGATGATGGTTTTTCCTTCTTGTTAACAGGAAATAGTTTTGGTTTCTGCTAAAAATGGCAGTTGCCACCATTACGTGTGGGTTTTATGTCTAAGAAAATAACTATATTTCATATTTGGTGAATATCTTAGTTTTGCATTTAATTTGCTAAGCAGAATTAGTGCAATCACTATCATATTTTATAGTTTTTCCTAGGAGACTGACTTAGTAAAATGTATGGTGTTTAAATTTTTAGCATGTGTGTCCAATAAAATGACTTTATATATGTATTTTTTCTTGTTTGTTCAATTCTTTTCTAGTCAGAATTTCTTCTTTAGTTTCTCATCTAATTGATTCAAAACTCCTAAGTGATGATCACAGTAACCTTAGGTATTTCTTAATTCTCCATAATAAATAAAGCATCTGACTCCAATTTCTTCTGGGAGATTTATTAACTTTTAAGATAGCATGTATCACTCACATAATCTAACAATGCATTTTGCATACTAAAATGATGAAACATTCTTAATGAATTTAAATAGCTACTTTATCAGAAACAGGAGTCATAGATTGGATTTTTATGTGAGTAGTAGAGCTAAGAATATTTGTAAAAACAGCTCTCCATGATGGGCTCCAACAGGATGAAGTAAGACCACCTATCAAGCAAGTAAGATCAATCCCAAAATGAACTGTACATGAAATTCTGCTCTAAGATCTTTTTGTCTTTTAACATGATTTCAGAAAAGGCTAATTTTTGTAATGGACTATAATACTTGTTTTGTTACATAAGTTTTCAGTATTTTTTTCTTTTATTTTTATTTTAAAATTAATTTTTGAGCAGCATTCTTGACTGCAAGACAGCTTCTGTCAGTTTCCTAAATTACTCAAATAACACGTATTTTACACTGAAAATCATGAGCTCCTTAACTCAAAGCTTTTCCTTGCTGTTTTTGTAACTATTTACCATACGATTACTTGTAAGTGAAAGGTATAATATAAATATGCACTACCATAAAGCTAAATGTTTAAATATTTTTTAAACTTCTGAAAAAAAGATAAAACTCTCAGTTTTTAAGAACATTGTATGTTTCATTTTATCCTTCTTTCTCGTCCAAATATATTAATAACTAACCTTCTATTTGTTACACTCTTTTACTTAAAGGGACCAAAGTGTAAATCAGGCAATTAATAGACAAAAGTTTATTCTGTCCCTTGCTTCTAGCACTACTTTATTCCAGTTTCCTCAGAGTTTATTATATAAATCAGGCAGATTTGTAAATACATATTTTACCATCTACATTTATTTGATTATGAAAATGGAAACAGAATAAAATGTGAACAGATAATAAGCTTTACTTGTGTGTTTCTCCATCTTTCCTAGTTGATCAGGTATATGGATGGCATTTTAAATAATGTGTTAAATTTGGAGAACACATTAAATAGAACAAAAAATTGTGGGAAATAGGAAAGCCTTTCCATTAAGTGTTTAGATATAAAATGTTCTATTCTGTCACAAGTAAACCTAAAAGGAGAGATTTTTTTGTTTAACTGAAAGAGCTAGAGAGTAATTAAAGGTAATTGGCATCTTATTATTCTTAAAAAGGTTCACTTTTCTGTTCTAAGAATACCGGGGAACAATTGAATAGATAAAAAGCAAGCTATAAATTGCCAGATAGATCTTTTGTATAATAATACATCTCCGAAGACAAAAGATATTTCAGACTCATAAAAAATAAGGGAAGTGTATTTGCCTAACCAGTCTTGCATCTTGCCTGACCACAATGAATTTGCATCAGATTTTAAATTCACAGTTATAAAATATCTTAATGTGTTAAGAGGGAATCAAAAGTGAATGTGGTTAACTTGAAGGAACTGGTTGGCAGACTTTAACATTAGGCTAGTAGAAACTAACAAATAAAACTCAAAGCAGAAAAATACTTATCTTAAATAATTATTAATGGCAGATTGATACTGTTAATATTATTGATTCAATCTGGGAAGTCCTCCCTCTTACCCTTTCTCTATCCGGATCGTGCATACTTTTTCAAAATAAGAACAATACAAACTCATTATTAAGTCATTTATTTACTACTGTATTCCACAATGAACTCTTTTGTAGACTTCTACCCTACCTATAACCAATGCAGTGGTACTCCTCCCGCTCATATTTAGTTTCTCAGCTCAAGTAAGACTTCCTCAGAGATTTAATCTAATCAACATTAATCTAATTAAAATATAAACCCTTACCCATTTATTCTGTCCAAAGCAACATGTTTCCCCTCCCCTCTCCTTCCCTTCCCCTTGCCTTCCCTTTCCTTCCCTTCCCTTCCCTTCCCTTCCCCTTCCCTTCCACTTCCCTTCCACTTCCTTTCCTTCCCCTTCTTCCCCCTTGCCTTCCTTCCTGCCTTCTTTCTTTTCCTTCTTTCTGTTTTTTTTTTTTTCTAATACAAGGCTTGACCACTGAGGTAAAATTGTTAAAATGTAAAAAGAAGATAATTAAAAAATAAATAGTACCTAAGTGGTATGCTAAAATATACACAGAGCAAGATAATCTTTGTATCTTTGTATTTTATCCTTGGGTGCATTCTGGACCACCTTAATCTTTTTTTTTTTTTTTTTTCCCTAAGACAGAGTCTCTCTCTGTCACACAGACTGGAATGCAGTGGCACCATGATGTCTCACTACAGCCTCCATCTCCCAGGCTCAAGTGATTAATCTTAAATACTGAAATTATTGTTTCTATTTAATCACAAACGTCAGCATCTCTTTTCTTTAGTTTTGGCACATGATTTCCACCTTTTATCCCCTCTCTCTCTCTCTCTCTCTCTCTGTCTCTCTCTCTCTCTCTCCATGCTTCATTATATTAGCTCCCTAGGCCATCACAACAAATTGACACAAACTAAATGACTTCAACAACAGCAATGTATTCTAAAACAGTTCTAGAGACTAGAAGTCCTAAATACAGTGGGGCCACACTCGCTCTGAGATCCCTAGAGTGAACCCATTCTGTGGATCTTCCAGCTTCTGGAGGCTGCCGGCATTCCTTTACTCATGGCTGCACCATTCCAATCTCTGCTTCCTGGTCACATTGCCTCCTCTTCTGTGTGTCAAGTCTCCCTCTGGCTCACTCTTAAAAGAACATTTGTCAGGCCAGACTCAGTGGCTCATGTCTGTAATCCCAGCAATGTGGGAGGCCCAAGCGGGCAGACGACCTGAGGTCAGGAGTTCGAGACCAGCCTGGCTAACATGGTGAAACCCTTCCTCTAATAAAAATACAGAAATTATCTGGGCATGATGGCAGGCACTTGTAATCCCAGCTCCCTGGGAGGCTGAGGCAGGAGAATTGCTTGAACCCGGGAGGCAGAGGTTGCAGTGAGCAGAGATCGTACCACTGCACTCCAGCCTGGGAGAGCGAGACTCCATATCAGAAAAAAATAAAATAAAAAAAAAAACTCATGAGTATAATTCAGAATAAACCCCTTCCCTTAAAGTCCTTAACTTAATCACAAGTTTTGCCATATAAGGTAATATTCACTGCTTAACCTGTCATTATATTCAAAGATCCCAAGGATTAACGCATCACATATCTTTTAGAAAAAACTATACAGCCTACTAAATTCGATGAGTCTTCATCTGCTGAGACTTAGCCAGAGTCAGATAAAAAGCTTTACAATATTCCACCCCTCTCTCTGCAAGTGTTAAAAACAAGGAGAAAGAGTTTCTCTTAAAATTTTAAGTATTTTAAGTTCACTAAAAATAGAACAAAAGCAAAAACAATTTAGATTTTTGTGGTTGTTGCTGTTTGTGTCTTTATTTTTGAAGATTCCACTTTGTATCACATACGCATGGTAAATTATTCATTATCATACCTGCTCCTTTTTTTTTTATTTGAAGTAATTACATTCCATGGAAAATATTTAAATTCCCAGGCATTGTTAGTTGTAGAGCTCATAAAATGTTCAATGCTTCAGTGAGTTGCAAATTGAAAACAGAAATAAATTCTTGGAGAAAAACTTGACAGTATTCTATACCCTTTGCTCTTGATTGATGTCATGTGGTGATGCCAATAAATGACTTTTTTCAAACAATTGAAACTATAACTGATTTGAGTATACGGAGGTGCAATGGTTCTTTCTTGTAGATCTCATCTGGTGAGATGCTATACATAGAATTTCAATCATCTTACCCTAAGATTTTTCAAAGGTGTGTAAGAATGAATAATAATATTATGATTCATTTTTATTTATTCTAAAATAAAATTATTTTTATTCTAAAAATAAAAATGAATCATAATATTCATTTATTCTAAAAATAAGTTCGTATTTATTATTATTAATAAAATAACATAAGGATACATTTATTTATTACAATCATGAAAATAGAATGTACCATTTTCTAGGTAGTAATCTAGTGCTTCATATATTTTTATTTAATCTTTATTTTTACAAAGTCAACAACTATATATATTGTTTTATGTTATTTATACTTTATAAAATATAATATAAAATATATATTATTGAGTATTACATTCTAAAATACTATATTTTATAAAGTGATGAATATATGCAGCCATTATATAGATGAGTAAACTGAGGCATATTGTTTCTATAAAAACCTCAAGATCACACAAAAAATAAATGCTGCAGATAATGAGTCAAAATATCATATTAAGGATTTTGCTTCCAGAAGCTGCAATCTTAACTACTAGGCTCTAATGCCTCTTTTTATATAAATGGTATCATACAGTTTGTTCTCTTTTAATCTGGCTTCTATTAATTAGCATATTTGAGATTCATCTATTTTATAGTATGGATGAAAGTTTCATTTATTTTATTGCTGTGTAGTATTTCAAAATATGGATATATCAAAGCTTGCTTATTCATTTATCTGTTAATGAATATTTGGTTGTTATATGTTCTGAACTATTAGCCCCTCTCCCCCATAAAAAAAAGTGCTGTGAATGTTTTGGTACAAGTTTTTTATGTACATATACTTTCATTTCCCTACAAATTGATTGGCAGTCATGTGATAGGTGCATACTTCATAACATTTTAAAAACTAACAAGCCTTTTTCCAGAGTCATTGTACTAATTTCCATTACCACTGGCAGTGCATGTGTGTTGGTTGTCCTCTATAGTTTTGCCAACACTTTGCATGGCCAGCCTTTTTAATTAACCATTCTTTTTTCTTTCCTTTTTTTTTTTTTTTTTTTTGAGACTAAGGTTCTCTCTTGATGCCCAGGCTGGAGTGCAATGGCACGATCTCGGCTCACTGCAATCTCCACCTCCCAGATTCAAACAATTCTCCTGCTTCCGCCTCCCAAGTGGCTGGGATTACAGGCACGTGCCACCATGCCCAGCTAATTTTTATATTTTTAGTAGAGATGGGGTTTCACCATGTTGATCAGGCTGGTCTCAATCTCTTGACCTCAGGTGATCCACCCACCTTGACCTCCCAGAGTGCCGCGATTATAAGGGTGAGCCACCGCACCTGACCTCTTTTTACTTTTTTGAGATGGGTTCTTGCTCTGTCATGCAGGCTGGAGCACATTGGCACAACCATAGTTTACTGAAGGCTCCACCTCCTGGGCCTAAGTGATTCTCCCATCTCAGCTTCTGAGTAGCTGGTATTACAGGCATGTGCCACCATGCCCAGCTAAATAGAGACACCATGACATGTCTCCTTTATTTGTAGAGACAGGATCTCACTATGTTGCCCAGGCTGCTCTCTAACTCCTGGGCTCAAGAAATCCTGCTGCCTTGGCCTTCCAAAGGGCTGGGATTACAGGCTTGAGCCACCGTGCCCAACCCATTCTTGACAGACACAGATTAATTCCCTAATGACTAATGATATTCAGGATCTTTCCATGTATTTACTTTCTATCTATATATGTTCTTTAGAGAAATATTAATTTAAGTTATTTGCCTACTTTTATTACAGGTCTTAGATTTATTACCAAGTTTTGAGAGTTCTTATATTTTCTGGACACAACTTTTTTGCCAGATACATATTTTGCAAATATTGTCCTCATTAGTGTCTTATATTTCTATTTGTTTTACAGTGTTTTCTGAGGAATGGATGTTTTAAATTTTGATGAACTCCAGTTGTCAATTTCTACTTTGATGAAACATGGTGTTTGTATCATGTCTAAGTAGTGTTTACTAACCTGAGGTCAAAGACTTTTCCATGTTTTCTCCTATATGTACTTTTTCTTCTTTTTTTTTTTCCTTTGGTTTTACGTTTCACATTTAGGCATATGATCTGTACTAAATTAATTTTTGTATAATGAGTTACATGTTAAAGTTCTGCTTTTTGCATATGAGCATCGAATTGTTCCAGCAGAATTTGTTGAAGGGCTATCCTTTATTCACTGAATTACCTTTGTATCTTCGGAGAACAGCAATTTACCAAAATTCTGTAGGCATATTTCTGAATTTTCTATCCTCTTCCAATGACCTTTCTGTCTATCTTTATGCCAATATCACACTATTTTAATTACTGTAGGTATTTATTTAATTGCTGTAAGCTTTGGTATTAGATTGTGCTAATCCCTCAAAATATTCTTATTTTTAAGAATTCTTTGACTATTTTAGACTCTTTGCATTTCTACTTTTAACATTTGACTGCATTTTACATTTTAAAATTAGCGTGTAATTTTACTGCATTTCTGCATTTTACATTTTAAAATTAGTGTGTAAATTTCTATAAAACGCCTAATAATATTTTAATTGGGATTATATTGAATCTATAATTAGGGATAATCACATTTTACCATGTAAATTTTCTAACCCATATACATATTACATCTCTCCATTTATTTAGGTCTTCTTTAACTTTCTGCAGTATTTTGAGTTTTAGTGTACCAGACTCTCACATCATTTAATAGATTAGTTCCTAATTCTTCTACATTTTTGATGATACTATTAATAGTGCTTTTAACTTTTTATTGTTCATTGCTGGTATATGGAAATATTAGTTTAATATGTTGCTTTTTTTTTCCTTTTTATGTTGCTACTCACTTATTATAGCCAGCAGTGTTTTTGTAGATTTTGGTGGACTTGCTACATAGACATGCCGTCTATAAATAAAACCAATTTATGTTTTCCTTTCCTGTCTGGAATTATTTTGTTTATGTTTTTTGTCTATTGTACTTGGTAGAATATCTAGTGGCATGTTGAAATAAAGTGCTAAGAGTTAACGAACTCGTCTTGTTCCTGAAATAGGGGGAAATAAACTAGTTTTTAATCATTAAGTCTGATGCCAGCTATTGTTTCTACATAGATATCCTTTATTAGATATTCTTGCATTTCTTCTAGACAGTAAGTATTTACATCTTGTTTTATTGATCCAATCTGTTGTTACATTGGTATATTTAGACTATTTATATGTAATGTGGTTATGTATATTTTTAGTTTAGTTTTTCTTTTTTTGAGACAATCTTGCTCTGTTGCCCAGGCTGGAGTGCAATGTCGTGATCTTGGCTCACTGCAACCTCTGCCTCCTAGGTTCAAGCCATTTTCCTGCCTCAGCCTTCTGAGTAGCTGGCATTACAGGTGCCTGCCACCACACGTGGCTAATTTTTTGTATTTTTAGTAGAGATGGGGTTTCACTATGTTAGCCAGGCTGGTCTCAAACTCCTGACCTCGTGATCCGCCCACTTCAGCCTCCCAAAGTGCTGGGATTACAGGCATAAGCCTCCGCGCCCTGCTATTTTTAGTTTTAAACCTATCATTTTTCTTTTGCTTTCTATCTTTCCTGAAGGAATTCAGAGCCAGATGCTCCCAAACATGCCACTTTGGCATATTGATTTTTTTGAGTTAAAGACACTTGAAAAACAGCAGATGCAAGAAAAGCACTTTGATTTTCCTTTTTCTTAAAAGTAGGAGGTAAAATTTCTACATGAAAGCTGCCCTCTATACAAGAAGGAAAGTAACAGTCTCATCACACAGGATGAGAAGTTGAGTCAAGGGAAACCTGTACAAACAGACCTTGTTAAACCAACACTTATTCTGTTAATCACCTCTCCACCCAATTAACTACACTAGTTCCAGCTCCTTTGTCTTGTCATATTTCACAATTTACTACTCTGTATCTAATTCAGAACATAAGTGATAATGTCATTGGGTCTTCCTTTCCTTAATGAATCTCTCATGCCACATAATACATATATTAAATAAAATTGTATGCATTTTCCTGTTGATCTGTCTTATATCAATGTAATTCTCAGGCCTAGCAGAGGAAAAAAAAAACTAAGAAGATGGTAATACAATTTTGCTTCCCCTATCATCCCATCTGTTTTTCACTTATTTTCCTTCTTGTTTTCCTTCTTTTCTATGAATTAAATATATTTTATGGTTTCATCTTCTCTCTTTTTTTACTTGGTAATTAAAGCTCTTTATATTGTTATTTTTAACGGTTGCTTTTGAGTTTGTAGTATACATCTTTAACTCATCACGTTCTACCTTCAAATCATGATATACTACTTTACATACAGTATAATGAAAGTAACAATATTTTCATTATTTTATCCTAACTGTTGTTCTGTTATTGTCATGTAATTTATTTTTATGTATGTTGTAAACTCATTATATATTATTATTCTTGTTTAAATTAGGGGTTAATAATGTTGTTTCCATCTCTCTCTCTCTTTTTATTTTTGATGGAGTCTACTTCTGTCACCAGGTTGGAGTGCAGTGGTGCCATCTCGGCTTACTGCAACCTCCGCCTCCCGGGTTCAAGTAATTCTCCTGCCTCAGCCTCCCGAGTAGCTGGGATTACAGGCATGCGCCGCCACACCCAGCTAGTGTTTGTATTTTTAGTAGATAGAGGGTTTCATCATGTTGCCCAGGATGGTCTCAATCTCCTGACCTCGTGATCTGCCCACCTCGGCCTCCCAAAGTGCTGGGATTACAGGCATGAACCACCAGAACTGGACATGCTTTTCTAAAAAGCTAAATATTTTAGGCTTGTGTGCCATTAGGCTGTGTTACAATGACTTAATTACACTTTTGTAATTCTATAGCACCCATTGACAATACATAAAAAAATGAGCATGAATGTGTCTTAGTAAAAATTTGTTCACATAAACAGGCAGTCCAACCATGAAGCTATAGCTTGCTGACCCCTTGTTTAAACAATCAATTGAATTCAAACAGAAATAAAAGGATCTTACATATTTAATCATGTTGACACCATTTCCAGTGCTTTTTATTCTTCTATGTAGATTCAGATTTCCTTTTGATATTCTTTTACTTCTGCCTGAAACATTTTCTTTAACATTTTTTTTTTTTAATGGTGGTGTTTTACTGGTGATGATTTCTTTCAGCTTCTGAGTGCCTGAACAAAATCTTTATTTCACCTGCACATTGAAAGATAGTTTCTCTGGGTCTACAATTTCTAGCTGACAATGTTTATCTTCCAGTACTTTAAAGATGTTGCTTCATTATCTTCTAATTTTCTTTGTTTCCAGTACAATGTTTGCTGGCATTTTTTGTTCCTCTGTGCAAACTGTGTTTTTGCAATTGGCTGCTTTGAGAATTTTTCTTTATCACTAGTTTTGAGCAATTTTATTTTAGTGTATTTTGTGCTTGAAGTTAATTGATCTTTTTGCATATGTGGTTTCATTATTTACATTAGATTTTTTAAATTTTAGCTATAATTTATTCAAATATTTTTCTGCACTCTTGTTTATAGAATTGCAATTATCTGCATATTATGCTGTTTAAGTTGTTCAGTCACTCACACATGCTGTGTTCACTTTCTTTTCTTTCCAACTTCAATATTTTTCTGTTTCATTTTAAATTCCTTCTGTTGCTATATCTTCAAGTTTATAAATATTTTCCTCTACAAATTCTATTCTACCACTGATTCAACTAAGTATATTTCTTACTCATAGTTTTTGTTTTCATTCCTAGAAGTTGGATTTGGGTCTTTTATTGTATTCCATATCTACTTGTAAATATATACATCTTAGATAAAATATTTTATTAATCTTGAATGCTAAATCCAATCTCTGTCAAATCTACGTGGATTTTGTTGATTCACTTTTCTCATTATGTCTTAGATTTTCCTGCTACATGACTTGACAGTTAATGTTTTGTTTGGTTACAGACATTGTTAGTTTTACATTGTTGGATGATGGGTTTTCTATAATTCTATAAATATTTTTGAAATGTTTTTCTTGTATAAAGTGAAGTTACTTGAAAAGGGATCATTTTTATCTTCCTTTTTAGATTTATAAGCAGTACATGAGCCATACTTAATGGGTGGCTAATTATTCCCCACTACCGAGGCAAAAATTTTCCATGTACTCTACCTATTTATTACCTTAAGAATATTTAGGTTCTCCAGTTTAACTAATGAAAATTGATATTACTCCTGGCCCTGTCATAGCTTTGGATATTGTAATTATAATTTTTGTTGAATATTCTTTCTCTAGTTTTAGGTAGCTTAGTCACACAAAAATCACTTATTGATATCCAACTACAATTTTAGGGCGAACGTCTAGAAGTCTCCAGAGTTCTCTCTCTGTAAGCTTTTCCTTTACTTTATCCTTTACATTCTAACAACTTTAGATTTTCTGGACTCTGAGATCTGCCTCCTAAATTCAGGGAGTCAAGGAGGCTTTACTTAGGATTCCCCTCTGCACTGTAACTTCAAAATCCTCTGAAGTCAGTAAGATAGGAAATCATACACTTCAGTTCATGTACTTCGTATCTTACAGATTGTGTGACCCTTGTTCCCAGATGACAAGTGTTTTGAAGAGCAATTTTTATGTGTATATTTATTTTTGCTTGTTTGGTTGCATCTAATGAGAAGATAAATCTGGTTCTTCTATATTCCATCTTGGCCAGAAGTGGAAATCTGTGATCTTTTCTTCCAATTGCCGGGTAAATTGTGTTTTCATTATCCCTTTTAATATAAAAATATTTTCATTTCATAAAAGAAAAAAGTATTTTTATGGATACTTTAAAGGAGCATAACACAGTATTAGAATCCTTTTTAAATCAAGTGTCATTATTTTTAATAAAACCTTAAGAGATAATGGGCTTCCTTCAGTTACAGATCTTTATCAGCTTACTATATTTTCAGTATTAAAATCTAGGGTGCATTAAAAACACTGAATTTATACCTGAGAGGTGGAATATGAGTCAATTAGATAGCAAGAAATTTTGGTAACTCAACTAAAAAGAAAAGTTGATTTTTATTTTTGAGACAGGGTCTCGCTCTGTCCCCCAGTCTGGAGTGCAGTGGTGCGATCTCGGCTCACTGCAAGCTCTACCTCCCCAGTTCAGGCCATTCTTCTCCCTCAGCCTCCCCAGTAGCTGGGACTACAGGCACCCACCATCACGTCCGGCCATTTTTTTGTATTTTTAGTAGAGACGGGGTTTCACCGTGTTAGCCAGAATGGTCTCGATCTCTCAACCTCATGATCCGCCTGCCTCGGCCCCCAAAGTGCTGGGATTACAGACATGAGCCACAGCGCATGGTCGAATTTTTAATGAATTCATGAAGAAATTTCTAAGAACACAATTTTATATGCATAAACATGTATATTAGTGTATAACTCCAATTCTACGCCAAATGTTGCAATCAAAAGTGATTTTGCCAACCTGAGGAACAAAGCAAGACGTAGACTCTACAAAATATATTACAACTTAGCCAAGTGCTGTGGTGGGACCTTTGCTTCCAGCTACTTAGGAGACTGAGTTAGGAGGAGCCTTTGAGCCCAGGAGTTTGAGGCTGTAGTGAGTTATGATCATGCCCCTGCATTCCAGCCTGGACAACAGAGTGAGACCCTATCTATTAAAAAACAAAGAAACAAACAAAAAAATGTAATTTTACCTATTCCTTTCCTCCCTCCCTTAGGAGGTATTCAAATACTCTGATTAATTACAGAGTACTTACAGATAATCACAGTAACCAGACAATTATTCTGGTTAATTATTTTCAACTGGAGAAATTTTTGTATCCAGCTGTCTTTGCTAGGCAATCTAAGACAATTTTGCTCATATTCATGTTAAATTTAAAGATGAAACAATGACTCTAGTACTTTATGAAAATACTTTATTACACTGACAATCATCATGCTGAATATGAGTATAATTACAAATTCTATAATTTGTAATAAAACATAATATATGATAACTTGCCAACTTAAAAAAAGTTTTGGTCTTAATTTTTGTAACCTATACCCTCTTTAATAATATTTTCCTTTATATAATTTCTTATGAAATACCATTCCAAAACTAGGAATTAATATGTATTAAACTCTTGGTGGTGTGTCTATGCATATCTATTTATTTGTTTCCCTCTCACTGAGAAGTGTTTCAAAATAAGCCTCTAAAGAGTTAGAAATATATTATTACCGACCGGGCATGGTGGCTCATGCCTGTAATCCCAGCACTTTGGGAGGCCGAGATGGGTGGATCACCTGAAGTCAGGAGTTTGAGACCATCCTGGCCAACATGGCGAAATCCCGTCTCTAGTAAAAATACAAAAATTAGCCGGGCTTAATGGTATGCACATGTGGTTCCAGCTACTTGGGAGGCTGAGGCACAAGAATCACTTGAACCTAGGAGGCGGAGGTTCCAGTGAGTCAAGATCATGCCACTGCACTCCAGCCTGGGGGACAGAGTGAAACTTGGTCTCAAAAAAATGATATATATATATGTAACCTAAACAATAACCTTGATTTTATTGTTTTGGATATATAAAAAAAAAAAAAAAAACAATGCAAGCACTTCTAATACATGGTAGAAAGTGATAGAAAATCATTTCAGGACATGCAGAACTTAATTTAATAATATCAAATGAATAATTGTTTTTGACATTTTATATTAGAATACAATGTATTTTATGCTACATTAAATAATGTTAACATGTTTGTATTTTTATTTATTATGACATTTATGCTTATTGGTTCAACATTGAATGATTCCTTCTTTGGGAACATCAAAAATAAACATCTTGTCTCCCAGGTCCTAGTTGAATTCTGCTACTGTATTAAAGACATTTATTATTGGTCTATTTCCAGAAAAATATACATTTTAAAACTGGACTTTAGGGTAAAATTGGAATTCATTTAGAGGAGAACAAACAAATATATCCACATAAATAAACCACAAACAAATAATTTTGTAGTAGGGTAATGTTAAAAAAATGGAAAGGGATCAAAATTCCTCTGGAGGAGTTTTGTTTTTGAGATGAGCTTTGGCCATGTAAGAACTATGGATAAAACTATTTTTTCATATTTTATTTTGACTTCTGTACTTCATCCTTGTTAATAATCATAAAATCCAACTGGACTTTACCCTTTGTAGATCTATTTACTTAACATGTTTTTTAAAGGGGTATCTGGGTGGAGACATTATTAAGTAGCTTATCTCTGGATTATAAACATAAAAATAATTAAAATACATGACATACTATATTTTATCTTATTTTGTGATTTTAATCATTCTGGAGAAGAAAATGTCATTCATAAAAATATGAATTACATTATAGTATATAACTTTTTAATTTTATTTTTGTAAGTTTTATTTAAATATGCACAAAAATGCACAGATCATAAATATAGAGGTTATAAAATTTTGCAAACAGAGCACACTCACATATTCAGTATAAATATCAATAAACATTAGCCAACACTCCAGATATCTCCTTTTTTCTGTATTCCACTCTCTATTACCCCTCTACTCTTGAGGGTAAACATATTCACTGCACTAGATGTATATTTTATGTTTCTAACTACTTTTGCTCAATATTATAATTGTAAGATTTATCTCTGTTGTTACCTGTTGTAGATGACTATTCATTCTCCCTGCTATATAGTGTTCCATTGTGTAAATATACCACAATGTATTAATCATTCTATCAGAAATAGACATTCAGATATTTTTTGATATTTTAGCTGTTACAAACAGTACAGTGGTGAACAAGATAGTACATGTGTTTTGATAGTTATCTGTACATATTTATCTCAGTATATATTTAGGATTGGAATTACATTTATTTAAGTGCAATTTACCTTGAAAGAAATGAAATGGGGAAAAGCATTTTATTTTTGATTCTATATTTATAATTTAAAATATACTTCCTTTCTTTGTGCTTCTACCTGATATTTTCCTTTAGCATAAAGAACTCCTTTTAACACTTCCGATGCAAATCTATTGGTGACAAATCTTTTCAGCTTTCCTACATCTGAAAAAAAAAAATTAGGCTAAATTATAAATTATTTGTACTGGATATAAAATTCTAGTTTGATAACTATTGTTTTTTTTCTTTTTTTCTTGAAGCAGTTATTATTTTTTTTAATTGAGATTTTATTTGTGAGGTTTCTCTAAAGAAGTCTACCTTGCTTATCTCTGTTCCTGTCTTTTATCTACTGGTTGTTTTAAGTTTTTCTCTTAAGTTTTCAGCAGTTTAATTCTGTTGTATATCATTTACTTTTATTTTCCTTTTCTGATTTTTTTGTTTATGTTTGCTGAACTTTTTTGACCTTAATAATTTTCACAAAATTTGAAAAAAATTAGCCATAATTTTTTCCGAATATTGTTCTGTCTCTTCCTTCTGAATTCATTCTTCTGAATTCCAAAACACTTATGTTAACTTACTTGATATTTTCCCACAAGACACCAAATATCTGTTCACAACTTTTCCAAGATTTTTTTTTTCTCTATGTTCTTCAGGATGGAAAATTTCTATTGCTGGAACACTAAAAACAATCAGTTAAAACAAGGCAGGAGAAGAGGAACAAAAGGAAAAATAACACACATAGAAGAAAGTAAAATAAAATAAATTATAGTGTTAAATGCAATCATAAAAAATACTACATTTAATTTAAATGAGCTAATTATGAGACAGACATTATGATTTGATTAATTAAAAAGAGGTACAACCAATGCTAAGAAAGATGTACTGTAAGCATAAAAACCCAAAAATATTAAAAGTAAAATTATAGCAAATGCTATAAGCTATAAATACAGGATATGATCCTAGGGTTATATTCACATTACAAAACACATTCTGGAAAACTAGCTGCCGTATAATGAGATATAAAGACACATTTTATAATAATATGGTGGTGTCATGAAGAATAAAAAACAATCGTAAATGTGTAAGTATCTCATAACAGAACTTCAAAATACGTCAAGGAAAATTGATATATAAGTAAACAAACATAGTTGTAGATTTTACTACTCTCTCATCTTTTGATAGAAAAGATAGAACAAAATCCGTGTAGATATAGAAGGTTTCAAAAACACTGTCAAACAACTTGATACGATTGACTTATATAGAACACTTACCATGTACCAAATGCATATTTGCTGAAGTTCATAGGGATCTTTTATAAATACTGGGGCATTATATGAGTGTTAATAAGTTTTAGTGATTGCATTATATGGAGTAGGTCCTTTGCTCATAAGAGAATTAAATTAGAAGCAAATCATAATAAGATACACAGAAAATAATTAAGGAATTCTTAAGAAAAAGGGGAAATGCCAAAGAGTAATATGTTATTAACAGTAATCGAATTCTACAGCTAACACAAATGTTGATATAAAGACTCAAGATTCATACAATGACCATTTGTATCATGTTGGATCATATTTCAGATTTTTGATTTTATTCTGTTTCATACATAACTAATATTGCATTTGATTATTATAAGCTATTTTTTATTATACTTAATCAGAATTTTGCTTTTATTGCCTTGTAGGTATTTTCAATTTCTCACTTCTCTTCTCTTCTCCCATTATTTCATAGCTGACTTTTAATATCACACCTCTCTCTTTGAATGTTTTAATTTAATGATTTGAAATTATGACATATTTTTCTATTCCTTCTAATTGCCCTCCCTCTCAATCCATAATTGTATACCTTTAGATTTTTTCTTGACTGGTTTGATAATTTTGCTCCTATGCAAGTTATAGTAGTTACTGTTAAAATTTGACCAAACTGCCTATATTTTACCCACATCTAGATAATGCCTATAATCTTTGCCTGTCTTTATTTTATTTTTCATTAACTTTTATTTCAAGTTCAGGGGTACGTGTACAGGTTTGTTACATAGGTAAACTCATGTCATGGAGCTTTGTTGTACAGATTATTTTATCATCCAGGTATTAAGCCTAGTACCCATTAGTTATTTTTCCTGATCCTCTCCTTCCTCTCACCTTCTACTCTCCAGTAAGCCTCAGGGTCTGTTGTTCTACTTTAGGCGTCCTTGTGCTCTCATAATTTATCTCCTACTTTTAAGTGAGAAAATGCAGTATTTGGTTTCCTGTTCCTGCATTAGTTTGCTGAGGATAATGGCCTTGAGCTCCATCCATATTCCTGCAAAGACATGATCTCATCTCTTTTCATGGCTGCATAGTATTCCATGGTGTATATGTACCACATTTCTTTATCCAATCTACCATTGATGGCCATTTAGGTTGATTTTCTGTCTTTGCTATTGTGAATAGTGCTGCAATAAACGTACACATGCATGTGTCTTTATGATAGAATGATTTATATTCCCCTGGGTATATACCCAACAATGGAATTGCTGGGCTGAATGGTAGTCCTATTTTTAGGTCTTTGAGGAATCACCATACTTTTTTCCACAATGGTTGAACTAGTTTACATTCCCACCAACAGTATGTAAGTGTCCCTTTTGCTCCAAAACCTCACAAACATCTGTTTTGTTTTTACTTTTTAATAGTGATTCTGACTGGTGTGAGATGGTATCTCACTGTTGTTTTGAATTGCATCTCTCTAATACTCAGTGATATTGAGCTCTTTTTCATTTGCTTGTTGACTGCCTGCATGTCTTCTTTTGAAAAGTGTCTGTTCATGTTGTTTGCCCACTTTTTAATGGGGATTTTTTTTTTCTTGCTAATTTGTTTAAGTTCCTTGTAGATGCTCGATATTAGATCTTTGTCAGATGCACAGTTTGCAAAAATGTTCATTCTGTAGGTTATTTACTTTGTTGATAGGTTCTTTTGTTGTGCAGAATCTCTAGTTTAATTAGATCCCACTTGTCAATTTTTGTTTTTGTTGTAATTGCTTTTGGCTTCTTCATCATAAAATCTTTGCCCACTCCTATGACCAGAATGATATTGTCTGGGCTGTTTTCCAAGATTTTTATAGCTTTTGAGTTAATTCTTATATATGGTATAAGGAACGTGTCCACTTTCAGTCTTCTGCATATGGTTAGCCAGTTATCCCAGCACTATTTATTTAACAGAAGATCGTTTCCCCATTGCTTATTTTTGCAATTTTATCAAAGATTAGATAGTTGTAGGTATACAGCCTTATATTTGGGATCTCTGTTCTGTTTCATTGATCTAAATGTCTTTTTTTGTACCAGTACCATGCTGTTTTAGTTACTGTAGCCCTGGAGTGTAGTTTGAAATCAGGTAGTGTGATGCCTCCAGGTTTTTTATGTTTTGTTTTGTTTTGTTTTGTTTTTTTTTGTTTTGTTTTTGCTTAGGATCATCTTGTTTATTTGGTCTTTTAAAAATACTATTTACATTTTAATATAGTTTTTTTTTAAATATATATTTCTGTGAAGAATGTCATTGGTACTTTCTTCAGGCTAACATCCTTGATAAACACCAGCACAAAAATTCTTAAGTTACTGGCAAATGGAACAACAGTATATCAAAAAACTTATCCACCTCAAGTTGGCTTTATCCTTATGATGCAAAGTTGGTTCAACATATGCAAATGAATAAATATTATTTATCACATAAACAGAACTAAAGACAAAAACCACATAATTATCTCAACAGATGGAAAAAATGCTTTCAATAAAATTCAACACCTCGTCAGGTTAAAAACTCTCAATAAACTAGGTATTGAATGAACCTCAAAATATTAAGAGCCATCTGTGACAAACCCATAGCCAACATCATACTAAAGAGGCAAAAGCTGGAAGAATTTCCCTCGAAAACCAGCACAAGAAAAGGATGCCCTCACCACTTCTGTTCAACATAGTATTGGAAGTCCTTGCCAGGACAATTAGGCAAGAGAAAGAAATGAAGGGTACCCAAATAGGAAGAAAGGATGTCAAACTATCCCTGTTTGCAGATTACATGATCCTATATATAGAAAACTTTATAGGCCTAAAAGCTTAAGTCCCAAAACCTCGTGAAGCTGAAAAAACACTTTCGGCAGAGTCTCAGGATACAAAAACAGCATACAAAAATTACTAGCATTCCCATACGCCAACAACAGTTAAGCGGAGAGCCAAATCAGGAATGCAATCTCAGTCACAATTCCTGCAAAAAGAATCAAATACCTAGGAATACAGCTAACTAGTCAGGTGAAAGATCTCTGTAAGAACTAAAAAATACCAAAGACATCAGAGATGATTAAACAAATGAAAAAACATTCTATGCTCATGGATAGGAAGAATCAATATCATTAAAATGGCCATATGGTCCTTATTTTCAAGTATTCTATTGCTCTCTATGACTGATCCAAACTCCTGCCAGATATAATTCTAAAAATTTATTTGTTAATTTTATTATTTTATTTTTGGATTTTTAAATGCTTCGGAATTGGGAGATATGCACCATTGTCTTTGCTTTGTCCACAAAATTAAATGCTTGTTTGGGTATTCATAGGACACTATTTGAAAATACATTTATTTCTTCAGAAATTGATGGTCTTGTCCCAGTTATTAACAACATCTACATGTTTAAGAATAAATTTTCTTTTCTATGTCTTGTTCCATGGAAAATTACATTTCTATCCTCCTACTCTGGAAGCCTTTATGATTCTGTCCTAATCATTAGTATCTGATTGCTTCTTCAAGAGATGTCTATCAGTAGAATTTCTCCATTAATATAAGTTGATACTTCTATGAAAACTTTAAATCTCAAGTCTACAATATTTCTAGTTCTAAAACAATCTTTACATTAGTTATTTAATTATTTCCATCTTTATGTTTACTTTCCTTTTTTTTCTAGTATTTTCAACAACTTTATGTCAACAATTCTTTATCTTCACTTTACCTCTCTTTACCTTTCTTAATTTTTCCCTAGCCATTGAATTCAGAGAGAATTGTTCAACTCTTAAACTTCAAACTTGCTAGACCAATATTTAACCATGTCTATTGTTCTCTTTAGAGCATCTGTTGAGTTTTTAATCCAAGAGCTGTTATTAGTATTTTCTAAAACGCAACCTCTTCTTGAATGTCTCTGAAGATGAAAATTATACTTACTATAATTACATTTGTTTCTGGTCTTAATTCTGATTCTCTGAAATTACTTCTTCTGTTTGCTAAGTTTTGTATCTTCTTTCTTGTTTTGCTTAAGAGTTTGGTGACAATATTTTACATGGGTGGTTTCTCTGTTAATCATGCTTATCTCCAATGCTTAGGAAAATAACAGCTATGAAGTAGGATGAAGTAACCTGCTTTCTTGTGTTTTCGCATTGCTGCTCCCTGTTCCTTCCTGGTTTTGTTAATTACCTGTGACTCTGCCCTGTTGATGTTAGATTCCTTAGAAAGCACTGCTTTGCTATTCCAAAGTGAAATTCTTTCGTACTTTGTCTGGAAAGCAGTCTCTGAATCTTTTATCTCATTGTTATTTCCCTCCTTTCATATTATGTTTCTTCCTTTACCAATTTTAATGCAGCTTCCCCTTTTTGTCTGTAAGATCTTCTTCACTATCTCAAAAGCAAAACAAACAAACATTATCAGCAACAACAAATACAACAGAGATCTTCATTGATATGGTTTGGCTGTGTCCCCACCTAAATCTCATCTTGGATTCCCATATGTTGTGGGAGGAACCTGGTGGGAGGTAATTGAATCATGGGGGTAGGCTTTTCCTGTGCTGTTTTCCTGATAGTGAGTAAGTCTCATGAGGTCTGATGGTTATCATAAGGGGGAGTTTTCCTGCATAAGCTCTCTTTGCCTGCTGCCATTCATGTAAGATGTGACTTACTCCTCTTTGCCTTCCACTATGATTGTGAGGATTCCCCAGATAGATGAAACTGTAAGTCCAATTAAAACTTTTTTCTTTTGTCAATTGCCCAGTCTTGGGTGTATCTTTATGAGCAGCATTAAAACAGACTAAATACAGTAAATTGGTATCAGTAGAGTGGGATGCTGCTGTAAAGATACCTGAAAATGTGGAAGCAACTTTGGAACTGGATAACAGGCAGAGGTTGGAATAGTTTGAAGGGCTCAGAAGAAGACAGGAGAATGTAGGAAAGTTTGGAAATTCCTAGAGATGTTTTGAATGGCTTTGACCAAAATGCTGATAATGACATGGACAATGAGATCCAGGCTGATGTGGTCTCAGATGGAGTTGAGGGACTTGTTTGAAACTACAGCAAAGTTGACTCTTGTTATGTTTTAGCAAAGAGACTAGCAGCATGTTCCCCATCTCCTAAAGATTTGTGAAACTGAGAACTTCAGAGAGATTAGTGTGTCTGACAGAATAAATTTCTTAACAGCAAAGCACTGAAGAAGTGACTTGGGTGCTTTTAAAGGCATTCAGTTTATAAGGGAAGCAGAGCACAAAAGTTCAGAAAATTTGCAGCCTGATAATATGATAGAAGAGAAAAACCCATTTTCTGAGGAGAAATTTAAGCTTGCTGCAGAAATTTGCATAAGTAATGAGGAGCTGAATGTCAATCCCCAATACAATGGTGAAAATGTCTCCTGGGCATGTCAGAGGTCTTCACAGCAGCCCTTCCCATTGGTCCCAGAGGCCTAGAAGAAAATGGTTTCACTGGGCCCAAGGTCCCTGTGCTGTGTGCAGTCTAGGGTCTTGGTGCCCTGCATCCCAGCTACTCCAGCTGTGACTAAAAGGGACCAAAGTACAGCTTAGGCTGTTGCTTCAGAGGGTGGAAGCCCCAAGCCTTGGCAGCTTCCATGTGGTGTTGAGCCTGTGGGTTCACAGAAGTCAAGAATTGAGGTTTGGGAACATCTGCCTAGATTTCAGAAGATATATGGAAACACCTGGATGCCCATGCAAAAGTTTGCTGCAAGGATGGGGCTTTCATGGACAACCTCTACTATGGCAGTGAGGAAGGGAAATGTGTAGTGGGAACACCCACACAGAGTCCCTGCTATTGAGTTCCCCAATAGAATAAATAGAAAAGTACTCAAACTCTGGGTAATATTTTTCATAAAATGAATTAGTTACACTTATTCAAGTTGAATTATTCTAGTTCCACAATTTTATATTCCAGAAAAATATATGTTGACTGTATTTTTAATTGTTTTTTATTACAGAGGTTTGTTTATTGATATGTACATTACTTTTACT
The DNA here is from genome assembly GCF_008728515.1 of Papio anubis. Taxonomy (NCBI): domain Eukaryota; kingdom Metazoa; phylum Chordata; class Mammalia; order Primates; family Cercopithecidae; genus Papio; species Papio anubis. The sequence goes on from NC_044978.1 coordinate 57,415,966, forward strand.
AATTCAGTTTTGAGAAGGGTGTGCTCTTCATTCAATTTTCTGAAGAGTTCCAAACCAAAACTTGTGGATTTCCAGTTGATCTGCTTATCACCTTGCCACCCCTAGCTTTTTTCTCTCTAATACAGCTATAGGAATAACATTTAACAATAAATGATTTGTGAAGCCAATTGAAAAATGTTCATGCTATATTAGTCAACTTGATAAAAATGCATTAAATTTATGAATTTCTACAGATTTGTTAGTGCCTGGAATCTATAGGTAGAAACACCCGTAAGAAGAGTCTTATAAGCTATATAACTTAGTGAAAAATCAGTAAGGCATACTAATGTTTGCATAGGATGACAATCTGGTTATATTAATTTTTCTGAGAAAATAATCTCAAATGAAAGATTACTTCCCTAAAGCATTATTTGTTTTATATCAGATTTATTTCAGTTCAACCAACATTTATTGCATACTCTAAGTATTAGATATTGTGATTGGTCCTGGGAATGCTAAGATAAAAATTTCTCCTTTTCTAACCTTGAATTCACAAAGAGGTAGAAGCAAGAGAAGCATAAACATATAATTTCAATGCAATATGGTAAATAAAATGATAGTGGAACTTTTTCTGAGTTTTCAGATATCAATTATTTATTTATAAACAGTTCTTTAGAGGGTAATTTATCTTGTCTATAGACATCACCAAGATATACTTGCCTTGTATGGCAAAAATAAATTAATTTTAGCTTTGTACAGATATATCCTATTAAGTTACAAGGTGATGCTATCAAACACCATTGACAACAACAAATTCAAATTCAGGATTTATGACTCTCTTTGTCTCTGTCTCTCTCTCCTTCTCTGTGTGTGTGTGTGTGTGTATACACATATATATATGTATATGTATATTACACACATATAGTTTATGATACATGTGTATTTATATGATTTTATGTTTTAGAACAAAATTAAAAATTAAAAATTTTAAAAATAATGCATCTTTAATCTGAAGTCTGTGGTTGTAACACAACCTTATGACATCAGCATTAAAAAGGCTATTCAGGACACTTCCTCATATTGAAACTATTACCAATACTGAGTTAAATATTTTAAGACTACTTCATTATCTAGGAAGTTTGAGAAGCAAATTACCTCTTTGCTCAGAGTATTGTGATACCATATCTTTTCTTGTAAAATAACATATTGTTTAATTATAAAATATTGTCAAATTTCTGACAAACTGTTTATATAAGTGTCAGGAATATGTTTAGCCCTGGGAGCCATGTATTACTTATCACTGTACAGATCTTCTTGATGACACAACTGGATATGGTAGACGGCCTGACAGGATTAACTGCAAGTAAAGCAGAATTTATTAAAAACAATATTGAAGCCAGGCACAGTGGCTCATGCCTGTAATCCCAGCACTTTGAGAGATTGAGGCGGGTGGATCACTAAGTTAGGCATGTAATACTGGCCTGACCAAGATGATGAAACCCTGTCTCTACTAAAAATACAAAAATTAGGTGGGCATGGTGGCAGATTCCTGTAATCCCAGGCTGAGGCAGAGAATTGCTTGAACCCAGGAGGTGGAGGTGGAGGTTGCAGTGAGCCAAGATTACACCACTGCACTCCAGCCTGGATGACAGAGTGGGACAACATCTCAAAACAAAACAAAATGAAGCAAAACAAAAAACAAACAAAACAACAACAACAAAAATTAAATTAACTGAATATTAAATGTGGCTTCTTTACCTTTACCAGAATTTCAGTCAAGGTCCTAATGGCCCCAATAATAGGTGCTGCATTATCAAGCAGATATATCAAGAGATTGTGATAATGCAAACGAAACCCCTTTGCTCATCACTCATTTCCAAAACTTATATTTTCAAAGGGAATTTTGTACAGAGCTCCTAAAGAAGGGATCATGATGCCCGTGTGTTTGCCTCACTGATTGCTAAATGAAAGGGACTATAATAAAGCACTCAAAGAATGTGACTTGCCTCTGGGGCAACTGAAGAATTGATATCTGCCTTATGCCTTTAAAACCTTCGAAGAGGAAGTTTGTCTGGAATGACTTAGGCAAACAGACTGGGTTGGATTAAGAATTGAATGTATACATAAAATGTGGTTTGATCAGATGAGAACACCAAATGTGGTAGCTAGATCACTGTGATTTATTAGATTTTTGTTGGGTTGGTTTTTCTTTCTTTTTTTTTTTTTTTTTTTTTTTTTTTGAGACGGAGTCTCACTGTGTCTCCCAGGCTGGAGTGCAGTGGCGCGATCTCGGCTCACTGCAAGCTCCGCCCCCCGGGTTCACGCCATTCTCCCGCCTCAGCCTCCCAAGTAGCTTGGACTACAGGCGCCCGCTACCGCGCCCGGCTAGTTTTTTGTATTTTTTTTAGTAGAGACGGGGTTTCACCATGTTAGCCAGGATAGTCTCGATCTCCTGACCTTGTGATCCACCCGCCTCGGCCTCCCAAAGTGCTGGGATTACAGGCTTGAGCCACCGCGCCCGGCGGGTTGGTTTTTCTTGAAAGGATCAAATCTAAGAGAAGTGTTTGGAATGGTTAGATGATCCTAACAGAAGAAATCTTACATGTCTTTACTGCTGAACCTAAGGAGATGAGGGTAAACAGTAAGTGGCCAACTCAAAGAAACATGGACTATGTTGAAACATGGACTATAGTTGCAGTTTCCAGTCGTGCAGTTTTCAAGTATTTGCCCCATGAAAGAAAAATAAATAAATAAAAAGTAGCCATTTCACCATTCAGAGGATACTGTTGCCCAGTGAAAACTACATAAGTTGAGTAATAGTTTTATGCTGGTCTCCCCCACTCATTCGTATACTATAAGACTTCAAGATAGCACATGAGGTATGAAAATTTAACAGCACATAAAAAAATAGTGAACATTCTATCCCCACACTTCATTGCCATTACTAAGGATAAGGCAAGACTGAGCTTGGAATACAGCAAAGCTTAGAAATTAACAAGAGATAATATCTCTAACATTCAAATGCATGATAAACTCAAAACTTAGAATCAATCCTATTTTTTAAATACTGAATGTGACAAGAAACCTTATAAAATTTTCAAGATATCAGTATATGATAGAAAGATAAATGTTGTTTTAGCACAAATCATTCTACATAAAATGATTGTTTCTAAAATAAATTACTTATCCATCTCCTACAAATTTTCTTTTCTCTTTTCTTTTCTTTCTTTCTTTTCTTTTTTTTTTTTTTTTTGAGACAGAGTTTTGCTCTTGTTTCCCAAGCTGTAGTGCAGTGACTCAATCTCAGCTTATTGCAACCTCTGCCTCCCAAGTTCAAGCGATTCTCCTGCCTCAGCCTACTGAGTAGCTGGGATTACAGGTGCCAGCCACCACCCTCAGCTATTTTTTTGTATTTTGAGTAGAGATGGGGTTTTACTGTCTTGGCTAGGCTGGTCTTGAACTCCTGACTTCAGGTTATCCACCTGCCTTGGCCTCCCAAAATGCTGGGATTGCAGGCGTGAGTCACCGTGCCCATCCACAAATTTTCATTTAACTTGGACAAGATACATGCAAATATACTTGTCAACTATCTGACAGAGGTCTTAGGTATTTACCTATGGATTCATTGAACATTGTTTGTTTTTACATAAAGAATATTTTATGATTTTTAGCTTTGGTTTTTTGAAATGAACCAATAAGTTGAAGAGACACAGAAGTAATATGTGTGTAAATGCCAGCACACCTACCCCCTCGAATAGACCTCTTACAGATGTCTGACTCTTAAATCCAACTGACATTTTTTCACAACTTGTCTTTATCAATTATTTACATTCTGTTTTGTTTTCTGATTTTTTACTTTCATACTAATTTATCATTGTTTTACACAACAGTTGTTTACTACAGTAACACTTATATCTGACATAAATGTACTGAGGAACAAAACAACCATCTTATGGCATACAAATTAACAGTGGGAGAAGAAATTTGTGAGCATATGAAAGAAGACTAACCCCAAACATATGCCAAGCCAGGGGCCAGGAAATCCAGCGATGCTGTTAGGCAGAAACTGGGAAGATACTTTATAGTGCTTCCTATCTTTGTTACAGACATCAAGGACATAAATTATAGTATGAAAAAAATGGCCCTCCCAGTCCTAAAGAGATTAACTAAAAGTCTAGTACCTTTTAAAAATCTGAATAGTAAACATTTGTCATTTATTTTCTCTAAGGGCAACCACTATAAGACTTCAAAAGAACCTTGGTCTCCACAATCTTCTATCTTAACCTGAACATTCCCTTTCTATCAATCCCAGGTCTTGAAACAAACTTAACCAATTATCAACAAAAAAAAATGTTTAAATTCACCTATAGCCTGGAATCAACCCCCAAACCCCAATACCCACCCATCCCCCAACCCCCCTCTGCTACTCCCAACCTCTCCTACCCCCACTCCCTCTGCTTTGAGTTGTCCCACCTTTCTGGATCAATCCCATGTATTTCTTAAGTGTATTTGATTGATGTCGCATGCCTCTCTAAAATGTATAAAAGCAAGCTGCATCCCGATGACCTTGGGCACACGTTCTCAGGACCTCCTGAGGGCTGTGTCACTGGCTATGGTCACTCATATTTGGCTTAGAATAAATCTCTTCCTTTTTTTTTTTTTTTTTTTTTTAAGAAGAAAGAAAAAGGAAAAACAGATACTTTTGCAGAAGCCAAGAAAAAAGTGAAGTGAAATAAACTAGAGTGGAAAAATGAGAGATCAATTGCGGTGAGATATGCTTTTTTTGGCAATTAATTGCAACAAGTGCCCAAAATGCCAATTATACCATAGTTTGCTATCTACCATTGCTTTATTTAACTGAAGTATTCAATCATAGATATGGGAAAAAGACTGACCTAGTTTAGAACAGTTCTATCCTGATAAATGTAAGCACTAGAGAGTATACACAAATAAAAACACAAACTTATTTTTCTTAAAAAACTTTTACTGAGTCAAATATTAAAAGAGAACACTTGTTGTACAGCACCATAAAGATGGTTTTTGATTTTTCAGTCTTTCAGTAACTAATAATCTTTATTTTGACATAGACGGCTATCTGATGGAAGAATAACTGCTAGATATGAATAATAGAAACCATTTGCGTCAGCTGGGTACAGTGGTTCATTCCTGTAATCCCAACACACTGGGAGGCCAAGGTGGGCATATCACTTCAGCCCACGAGTTGGAGACCAGCCTGGGCAATGTGGCAAAACCTTGTTTCTACTAAAGATACAAAAATTAGCTGGGCATGGCGGCATGTGCCTGTAGTCCCAGCTACTCAGGAGGCTGAGATGGGAGGATTGCATGAGCACACTGCACTTTAGCCTGGGCAACATAGTAAGATCCTGTTTCCCCCCCAAAAAAAAAGAAAGAAAGAAAAAAAAAATCATTGGTGTCAAATGATTTTTGTGTCAAAGCTTTCAGAGAAAGGAGTGAAAAGAAAATTTAAAAAGCTTTTGTCCCTCACTCTTAGATGTAATATTCAATTAAATGTTTCTTCAGACTTAATAAAGAAATTGAACAATAATAACAAGCATGATTTTATTTCCATTAATCTGAAATTTACTGCTATTTCAAATTCTACTCAATTTAGAGTTTTTAAGATTAAAAATAAGAAATATTAAATAGAAGTTACAATATTTTTTGAAGTAATTGGTGAGAATTTGTTTAATAATGCCTACGTGTTTGGTAATTTTATCTTAGTTCTACAAATTTCACTATCACAAACTCTTCCCTGTCAGCTACCTCAGCTACCAGATGTATCAGACAGTCAGTGATAACTATGTCACATATGGTAGTACCCTTTGCTTTAATGAGGGTGATTAGCTAAAATTGATGTTCATTGCCTTAATACAGACATACTGTATTTACATATATTTAACTCTATTACACATACTGCAAACACATACACTTGTTGTCTTCTACACTGTTATATATTTCACTTGTTATAGCAGATATTTATTTTTGATGAGTAACTAAGTATAATAAAATAGATAGCAGAGGAATTAATTATCTCATACGGATATCATTTCATCTGATCTTGATGAAGAAGGAAATGAATGATTTACCCAGGAATAAATGTGAAGTTCTGTATGGTTTGGAAAGCACAAACGGTCACCTAATTTTGAAACACTTTAGGTAAACTGCCATTCAGAAAAACATTTGTCACTTGTATAACTAATGAAATGCTTAGGGGAAAGTGTTTTGGCTGACAAAGAACCATACTTTGCTTTTAGAGACTATGTTTGTATTTGAATATTTCATAAAAACTATATCTAAGCCAAGGAGAAAAAAAACTAAATAAAAAGGCAAAGATCTATTTTTGAAAGTGAAATATTTACATATAACCATAGTTAGAAAAGAAGTGGAAATCAGTATGCGATTTCAGATGATTGCGTATTTTATAACTATTAAGGATAAAGTGCATTAGAGCTTCCTGTTGCCAGTTGCAGAGAGGCTTAGATTCAGAGGTAGCATCTGTACAAAAAGATGCTGCCATTTTTATGGTAAATGCTTTTTAAATGGAACTAGAAAGTAAATAATCACACATTTTGAAAAAATATGACTTTTTAAAAGTCTGTGTTTGAACATCAGTAAAGAAACCAACATAACAACGTAAATACAGTTTCTAAACCAACGTATAGAAATCTAGAAGTACTTTATTAAGCAAAAACATTGCAAACATTTATTTCATAATATTTACTTTCTTAAAATAAAAACAAAAGCAGTTGGAGATTTAATTCACTATAAGAAAGAAAAGTTTTTGTACAGAATATTTTCTAAAGTAGTAAATGTAAACCTAAGTAACGTAGCATGGAATGAAAATAAATTACTGGGAATGACTTTGTATTGATTACATATGTTCTGAAATTTTTCCGTATTGAAACAAATCTACACAGTGGAGGAAGATATGTACTTAAAACTGGCATCTGATATGATTAGTGTACATACTTACAAATTTGCAATAGTCTCTGAAGAGAATATGAGATTTCTACCTTTTCCATTTCCAATTCAGTCCAGTCATTTTGGTATATTTCTCTGATAGTGTCTCTATTAAAATGTAATTTATTTTACTTTATTTCTATAAATTTATGGAGTGTAATTGTAATTTTGTTACATCCATAGTTGCATAGTGAAGTCAGGATGTTCAGCGTATTCATCACCTGAAAAGCATACCTTGTACTCATTAAGTAATTTCTTATCATTTACTCCCCTCTCACTCTCCCCAAACCCTTCCAAGTCTTCATGTCCAAGTCTCTATCATTCCACACTCTATGTCAATGTGAACACATTAATTATCTCCCATTTATAAATGAGAACACGCAGTATCTGTCTTTCTGTGTCTGAGTTTCATCTAAGATAATGTCCTCCAGTTCCATCCAAATTGCCCCAAAATACATGAGTTTCATGAGTATATTATTTTTAAAGGCTGAAGTGTATTCCATTGTGTATATCGTTGTATTTTCTTTTTTTTTTTTAGACAGAAATATTTTTCATTATACTTTAAGTTCTGGGGTACATGTGCAGAACGTGCAGGTTTGTTACATAGGTATACACATGCCATAGTGGTTTGCTGCACCCATCAACCCGTCATCTACATTGGGTCTTTCTCCTGATGCTATCCCTCCCCAGTCCCCCACCCTCCAACAGCCACGGTGTGTGATGTTCCACTTGTTGTGTTCATTTATTCTCATTGTTCAATTCCCACTTATGAGTGCGAACATGCAGTGTTTGGTTTTCTGTTCTTGTGCTAGCTTGCTGAGAATGATGGTTTCCACTTTCATTCATGTCCCTGCAAAGGACATGAACTCATCCTTTTCTATGGCTGCATAGTATTCCATGATGTATATGTGCTCCATTTTCTTTATCCAGTCTATCATTGGTGGGCATTTGGGTTGGTTCCAAGTCTTTGCTATTGTGAACAGTGCTTCAATAAATATATGTGTGCACGTGTCTTTATAGTAGGATGATTTATAATCCTTTGGGTATATACCCAGTAATGGGATTGCTGGGTCAAATGATATTTCTAGTTCTAGATCCTTGAAGAATCGCCACACTGTCTTCCACAATGATTAAACTAATTTACACTCCCACCAACAGTGTAAAAGTATTCCTGTTGCTCCACATCCTCTCCAGTATCTGTTGTTTCCTGATTTTTTAATGATCGCCATTCTAACTGGAGTGAGATGGTACCATCTCACATTTTCTTCATCAAATCATCTATTGGTGGACACTTAGGTTGATTCAGTGTCTTTGCTACTGTGAATAGTACTGTGATAAACAAGTTCTGGTATGTTTATTATATAAGGATTTCAAACAGACTGTAAGAGTGTAAAAAGTTTCTACTGAACTTTGGACGGAAATATGATAAGAGAAGATTCTTTCACTAATAGAGGCAGAGCATAAGAGATAAAATCAATAACTAATTTTATGCTGCACTAAACTGGGAAGGAAGAGAAAGTGAGTAAAAAGCAAATTTTATGGTTGACCAGGTTTTGGATTACATAACAAAAAGAGACAAACATACTTTATTAAGCATGTTGCATGACCTATGCTAGTTTCTGCAGATTTATCTTCATTTAATCCCTCATTCAATTTAATATCATATCCTCCTTTCCTTCCTGGCTTTTTACCTGCCTGTTCTCATTCATTAACTTATTTTAGCTAATGATTCATGAGTAACTACTCTGTTCAGGCATTGCTCTCAGTTCTAATGATGCAGTAGTATACAATTATAACAAAATCTCTGCCCTCGTGAAGCTACATTTTAGAGGAAGGAACTCAGTGGACAAGTCAACAGAAATATATAAAATATTTTAGAATACAAATAATTGGTATGAAGGAAAACCAGTCAAATGAGGGGTAAGACATAATCAAGGTAGAGAAAAATCTACAATTACATTGAGCCCTGAACAAAGAGAGAAAATAAACTATATGTAAATTTGGGGAAGAACATTTCAAGAAGAGGAAGGGTACAGGCTCTGATGATATCACAAGGCTAGTGTATTCCAAAAAGAGCAAAAAATCACTTTGCCTGAAATTGAATTGAATGACCAATGAGAAGAATAGTAAAAACTAGGTCAAACAATAATCTAGAGCCAGATCAGATAAAGGTCTGAAAGCTAAAATGAAGAATGCATCTTATTCTAAAGTGCGAAGAGATCTGATCAGGAGAACTACATGAGCTGATTCCTGTTTCAAAATAAGGATTCTTGATGCTATTTGGAAAATGATTGCCTACTATAATGATAAGAAATTATTTTAAATATGTAGCAATGACCTAAGATATGACATGAATGTATGTTTTTATTTATAATGAGCATACCAGTGTATAGCCTCTTTAGTACTTTTATACTTGGAAGCAGTTTATTCTCTGAAGTATTTTAAAATTACTTCTTCTCTAACTTGTTTATTCTTTTTAAATTTAATGTCAATATAATATGTTTTAACTTTAAAAATTTAAGTGCTTTATGAGTGGAATCTCAGTTGGAAAATGTTATTATTCAGTAGGTATTAAATTGAGTTTGCTGTTTTACCCTACAAGCCAAGCACCATAGGTTATTACAGAAAATCATTATGAGTTAATTTTTTTAAAGTTTCTTCAGTGAAGTAGACATTACAAAAGTTATATTTAAACACAACACTATGAACTCAAGTCACAGAGGCAAAGAGAAACAATTGCATTTGCTTTGAGCATCTACACATTGTAATAAAGGATATTGAATGCAATTCAAATCTAACTTCATTTGATGATAACCCCAGGCACTTTGTGTCTGTATTTCTTGTAGTTTTGTACTGACTATTGGAAACTCATTCGGTTTTGCCTTAAAGCACCCAGTAACCTATGAACAAAATGTGTAAAAACTATTACATGATGTTTAGCCTCTGTAAACCAAACACAACAGGTATATTCAATTGGATAGTGTTGATGATTCACAGAAAGAAAGCAAACAAACAACAAACTCTGTCTTCAGGCTGATTTGTGAAAATAATTATTCAATCTAAAAATAAACTAAAGAGTGAAAATGAGAATCAGCAAATAGAGTTGAAGGTGTGTGCCAAAATGGATTGTATTTTATTTAGCCTTTTACTATAATTATTCTTATAACACGGCTTGTTTTCCTCTATTAGACTGCAAATGTTTTGGTTACTGAGGCAGTTGCACTTGTTTTTGTATCGCTTATGACACCTAATATAGTACTTTGTATTACAATAATCATTTATTTGATATGATATGGATGATTTGAATTATATTTCGTAGTAGCTCAGTTAGTTTTGATGAATAAATGAATGTAATACAAACGTATATACTATTAGTAAGGAACTTAATAATATCATGAAGTACCTTTAACCAAAGTAATAATTAAAAAGTAGGAGTAAACAATAATAAGTTAAAATTTAGAATTTGATAGATGGTGGAGATTACATTTTAGGCCTTAATATTGAAGGATAGACGTTTATGAAGCTTTGAGGTCCAAATTATTTGTAGAAATGTTTATTTAATATTATATTCAAGATAGTAAAATGTTTGACAACAATTGGAAAATGTATAAGAAATTTGTTAAACACATCCTGAAAGCATGAAAATAAGCATATATTTTAGCCTAATGCATGAAATAGTATAGCAAATATAAGCAGGATGTTTTTATTTCTATTTTAAAATTGTGTTTATTGTTGGAGAGGGATAATCAATTTATTATATTTATTTTTTGCTGTTAAACATACATTTTAAAAAACCAAACACATTTGTTTCTGCAGTGGATGGAAATATGTTTGTCACAGGTAAAATTGTCACTTGGGTAAATTTTATCTCGAGCAACTCCTTTTTAGTTTTAATACTTTCTATGTTGCCAAAATCAAGTCTTATTTCCATGAATCACTGTTTTATGTAATAATTTTCTTGGTGAGTCAATTTACATGGTTCTGGTACTTTCATATCAGATTGCAAAGGTAGTATAAATTAGAGGAAGAATTTCTACACAGATCTTGCAATTGCCTCTTCATTATATATCAGGATAAAATCTATAAAAAACAAAATTGGTTTGAGGACAAAGCTGTCATTACTTGCAAGATGAAAACAGAAAAATTACATGTGTTTATTAAAACACAGAAGTATATTCCTGTGCAAATTAACTCAGATTCTGAAGTGAAAGACGGGACTTTTGAGAGATTTTGAGTCTCAGGGGTCACCTCTTCTATACACAACTGAAAAAAGTCTCATTATTTCATTTTTTAAATCTAATCAGTTTATATATGCCCAGGTCCAGCAAAAAAAAAGCTGGATTGATGATGTGTTTTGCAGTTATTCATGCTAGTCTGAAAGAGTACCTGGCAGTGATTGTGAAGACCAATGATTATGCTACTAAGGTCTCTCAATTGCCAGACCCTCAGAAAGTAGTTTTTTTAAATATGCTATTGTGTTTTGAAACTCAAAACTTCATATTTTTGTTAATCTAGTTACCTGCCAAACCAAACAGGAATCCAAGATTTCACAACTCTGCTGTGTTCTCTGGTTACTAGAAATAAGCATACTTTTGATCTTTTAACAGCCTTTTAAAATAATAATTTCTAATAATGAAATAGAATATTTCTGTTTTAAGTAGCTATTGGGTATATCTTTACATAACTAGATGATTATATTAAATGGATTTTTGAGATGAACGATGTGCATGGGTAGATATTTTTAAAACAAAATATGTTTTTTTTCTGTTTTTACTTAAATTTCTTTTTAGAACATACTGTTATGAACATTAACATTTACTCAAGTCCTTGAGACAATTCTTCTTCAGTTACCCAGTTAAAATTTTCATGATTTCTGCAAAACAGAGATTAGAAACATAAAATAACATAAATTTTAGAATATAGGGAGATGACTTACACAACAATTTGATAATATTTTATATAATATTTTATGATTAACCAGTTAACTGAAACCTAAAAACCTGTATTAACTGATTAATATTGTAGCAAAATGGCAGTTCATGCTATTGTATCAATCACTTGTGGATACATGATACATTATGTGTCCACATAAATAATGTTCATGGTACATTATGCTGTCCTGATATGATTTCTAACAATTGTCTTGTCATTTTTAGCTTTTAATATAATAATTTTAATTATAATATATTAAAGTCATTATATCATAATAGACTTTATATTGTGCCATGTAGTCCTATTGCTCTTTTGTTTCAAATATCATATAGTCTAAAGCAATGATTCTCATTAAATGCATGCATCAAAATCAACTACAGTTACTACATGCTAATTCAAACTTACAAAATCAAGCTCTCTGAGATCCTGGTTAATACATCTAAGTACTTGAGCCAATAATCCAAGTAATTTAGGGGGTTGAGGTGGGAGGATAGTGTGTGGTCAGAAGTTTAAGACCAGCCTGAGCAACATAGCGAGACTCCATCTCCGCAAAAAAGTGTTAAAAATTAGCCAGGCACGATGGTGCATGCCTTAGTTCTAACTACTCAGGAGGCTGAGAAACGATGATTACTTTAGCTCAGGACTTCAAAGGTACAGTGAGCTGTGATTGCACTCCAGCTCATCTCAAAAAAAAAAAGGAAAGAAAATAAATAAATGAATAAAAAGATACACGCTTTTTTTTTTTTTTTTTTTCTGAAGTGGATGGAAATATGTCATGTCAGAGGTAGAATTGTGTCTTGAGTAAGTTTTATGTTGAGCAACTCTTTTTTGTTTACATTTTCTATGTTGCCCAAATAAAGGCTTATTTTCATAACACACTGCTTTATGTAACAACTTTTCCTGCAGCCCTGGGTGTGGTGACACATGGTTATAGTCCCAGCTACACTGGACGCTGAGGCAGAAGGACCATTTAAACCCAGAACTTCAAGGTCAATCTGGGCAACATAGTGAGATCCCATCTGTACCAAAAAATTATTAATGATAATTCTCATGCAAAATTCAGTTTGTGCTGTTTTAAAACATGAAACACTTATAAGAGCATGGTCATAATAAGGCAATTCTGACATGATATCAAGCCATTTAAACTTAGATATAACCTAAGATTTAGGATCCTTGCTATTGTTTACACAGTAAGTCCTCATTTAATGTCAATAGATTATTGGAAACTAAAACTATAAGCAAAATGGTGAACAATTAAACAAATTTTACCACAGGCCAATTGGTACAACAACACTTAAGTTCATATGGCATATTTCTGGTCATAATATTATCACTGTACTTCTAAACGAAGACTAAAACACAACGTTCAACATTGAAATAAGTGTGAGGTGTACATACATTTTTAAAAAGATTAATAAAAACAAGTAAGATGATTGTTTACCCAATTATTCCAGTTCAGAGTCTCGGGTGGCAAGAGCCTATTCTTACTCAGTATGCAATGCAGGAACAAACCCTGGACAGGATGCTATTCCATGGCAGGGCATAACCACATTCACTCACATTGGGACACACAGTGGGGAAATGCCAATTAACCTGACTTGCACATCTTGGGGATGTGAGAAGAAACAGGAGTTCCTGGGGAAAACCCATACAGACATGGGGAGAACATGCAAACTCTACACAGACGGTAACCCTGTCCAGGAATCAATGTTTATTCTCATCTACGTTATAGCAAAACAACATTGAACAAAACAACTTTATTTGAGGACCTTTTTTACTTGTACATCTTTGGGAAAATCTTTTAACTTCTATTACCCATAATGTTCTTCTCAATAAAAGTGTGTTAAGAACACATATTTCAGGAGGTTTTTTGAGACAATCAAATGTGGCAATGCATGCAGAATTAATAACCCATAAGGCATTTTATACAGTATGTTCTTAGTAATCTATTTTTAATTGCTAATTGCTTTATAAAATAATCTGATTACATTCAGCATAAAGGATGACACATTTCACTAATACTGTGAAGTTCCAGTGATATAAACACTTAGAAATTGTCTGCTCTGTTATTGCAGAAAACATCTAGAAGTATCTTGCGGATTGAAAAATGTTTTTAAGGTGCTGGAATACTGCTACCTCTTGCAGATTTGTCTAGCATTACCCAGTGTTTGTGATTGTGGAGTAATATTAGTGCAATAAGTATGCAAATCTTTTAATAACTGAATAGAATCCTTCCCTGAACAATTTCCCAGGTGTTATTGCCGTTGCTATCTTATTAAATATTCAATGCCATCTATTATAGCCTATACAGAGTCAAATAATAAGCTTACATAAACTAATATTTAATATAATACTAATAAATTTAAGATGATATAAAGCAGAATAAAATAATATTTCAGAAAAAAAAAGACTGAAGCTTCCCTGTATTACTTGATAAGATTTAGGTACAGTCTCAAGAAAACATTTTTTTCCCTTCTTCTGCATCAGCTCATCTACAAACCAATTTATTTCTGAAATAGGCCCCAGGGGTAGGCTGGTTGGTGACTGTAATGGGGGATATCTGACTGGCCACTCAAGGAAATTGCTATGGACTTTTAATCTTATTTTGATTAAGTTCCGTGCAGATTGTGTCTGCCAGGCTAGCACTAAGATTACTGTTTCTGAGATCTTTTGGCTGCTATCAGACTGGACTCAATTTTTTTTTTTCTATGTTTTCAAGGTTAAGTTGAAACAGTATTACCCCATTATATATAAATAGTAAAGGTTTAGGTTTTGCCTTGTGTTACAAACTAGAATGTTAACAAAAATACTATATTTAACAAGTTGCAAGTTTATGAAAGTCATTGTTTTTGAAAGAAAGTTTTAGATTAAAAAAAACAAAACAAAGGAAAAGAAAAATCCTTTAAGGGGAAACAATATCTTTATGTGTTTAAAGTTTCAAAAGATAATTTATAAGGAAATCAAATATAGTTAAAAATAACTAATCAAAGATGAATATTTAGTGTAGAAGAACATGGATATGGATAAACTGTAGGATATTTTATTTATTATTTTCTTTCAGCAAAGATCTAATCGAAATTAGAGAAATGATGTGCTTTTTTCCAGAACCATCACAATAGAAACAATAATATGTTGCTTTTCATCTTGTATTGGATAAACAGTATTCATCCCATCAATCCATTCCTCTTTGCTTCTTCAATTAAAATTCTTGATATTATATGAATATCTCCCTTTCCCCTCTGCAGTGTAGGAGAATCAGGGAAATCTCATCCCATCTCCTGAAACAGAGATATACCCTGCATGGACCTTGCCAATGATGGCAACTTCTTTTCCTTTGTCTAGATATAATAGAAACCCCAGGCTGACAACATTTAGTTCATGATATCACTTCCAGATTGATATTGGTGGAAAGGTGACTTAATCTGGCTAAATCAGATGCAAGAGATGTACTTGTGTTCTATTATTAGAATATAAATTTATTGTCTTTCTGAATATGAATAGCAAAGCATGCTGCAACAATTGTTCTTATCAGCAAAGAAAACTTCTGATAAGCACCTGGAAATAAGGCATCTGGAAGCCCTCATTCCTCAGGACATGATAAAAGAATTCATTATTATTTAAAAATGTTAAGAGCCAGGATTACTGTTACTTGTCTTGAAAGCATGTTGACATTTCCATTGTTCCATATGCCTTGTCAGGATGATCTCTGGCTTAGGGAAAACTTTTCAGCTATCTGCTCTAGCACACTGGTGTGAAAGATGTGTTAAGAGAGAGATGATAGCTTGATACTTAGTGCTGTTAGACATCAGGTGGTTCTTAGGTAGCTAGAATCATCGGGTCACTTGTTTTCAGCCATGAGTAGTATGCTCTACAGTAGTTATTAATTTATATAAATGCTGTAGATTTGAAAATGATAGTGAAGTGCTAATCCAGAGTGTCTGATTTATAATTAAGAGCAATTTAATGGATCATAGTTAAGTTGGCAGGAGTATTCTAGTTATCTCTCCAAATATAATAATTTTAAATATTGTCCACACTAGGAAAAAAACCTAACATCTTTCTCCATATCTTGAAAACTCCACATATGAATGAGATCATGCAGTGCTTGTCTTTCTGTGCCTGGCTTATTTCACTTAACAAAATGTCCTCCAAGTTCATCCACGTTGCTAAAAATAACAGTATTTTATGGCTGAATATTGTTCTAGTGTGTGTGTGTGTGGGGTGGGGGTGGATAGATAGATGATATATAGATAGATAGATAGATAGATAGATAGATAGATAGATAGATAGACACATAGATAGATATATATTTATACACCAGATTTTCTTTATCAGTTTATTGTTACATGAGCATTTAGGCTGATTCCATATCTTGGCTATTTTGAATGATGCTGGTAACCATGGGTGCAGATATCTCTTTGACATACTAATTTTGTTTTCTTTGATTATGTACCTAGTAGTGGGATTGCTGGGTCATATAATAATTCTCTTTTTTATTTTTTGTGGAATCTCCATACTATTTTTCATAATGGCTATACTATTTTATATTCTCATCAACAGTGTATAGGATTCCTCTTTCTCCACATTATCGTTCCATTTGTTATATTTTGTCTTCTTGATAATATCTATCTAAACCGGGATGAGGTAATATCACATTGTGGTTTTGTTTTGCATTTTTCTGAGGGTTAATGATGTTGAACATTTAATAATATATGTATTTTTGGCCATTTGTATGTCTTCCTTTGTCCATTTTTAAATCAACTTTTTCTTTTGCTATTGAGTTTTTTGAGTTCCATATATATTCTGGATATTAAACCTTGTTAAATACATAGTTTGCAAACACCTTATCCTGTTTTCTAATTGTCTCTTCATTTTATTGATTGAGAAGAAATAGGTTAATTGTGCTATATAAGTGCAATCTTTGTCTAGAGGAGAATATGTGTTCTTTGAAGACAAATGTCCATTTGTCAAGCTCCCCAGTACTTTCTTTTATGTGGGAAAGCCAATATAGGACCTTTCCATTTTGAAGTTGTTTGTGAGTAGATTTTTCTCCTCCCACCACCTGGAGGCTAAAATGTAAACCAGAGACTCAAGAATGGTTGATCATTCATTCATTCCTTGCATTTTTAACCTTTCAAGGTAAAAAGTAGGCACAGAGTCTGAAATTATTCCTGTCAGACGGACAGATTTTTGGAATCCAGTGGTAAAGCAGGAAGTGACAAGTTAAGCAGAGCCCAGCAGCATTCTGGAAAGTGCCTGTGCATGCTTTGCTGGCAGTGGCCAGTGGTCATGATTGACAGGACAGCAGCCACATGAAAAGCAGAACTTCCTTTTTCTGATATTGGCTCTGACTTGCTCTCTAATTCCTGCCTTAGCCTGGTTCACCTGCTTTTTTGTCAATTCTAAGAGCTGTGTTGTGCTTTTCCAGTGCATTCATTTTTTGCTTGATTAAAATTCCTAGTAATTTATATTGTCTTCAAACTACCACCTAGCCAAAATAATGATCAAATATAGCTAAAACACTAAATTAAATAAATGTGCATTGTTTTCCTTGAGGTAAGAATTCTCTAAGCCTTTCTTATTTTAATATGCATCATGAACCTCCAGTTGAGGCAATGTGCAACACATTTTGAGAGACATGATCTACCTGTTGGAATCTTAACATTTAGAACAGATATATTTATCAGTGTATAATTTTTGGATTATCAAATCTGGGAGTAAAATTGAACTCTTATATGAAATAAGAGGATTTCTATGTGCTTGTTTTTTTACTCCCCATCTCACCAGCTACTTCTTTATGGATGACAGTTATCCCATTTCATGGAACTTTTCTCTTTTCATCCATTCTTTTTTTATTTAAAGTATTCCCTCTCCTAGGATGTAAGTTTCTACAGACTGAAAGGTTGTTATTTAACGGTAATAAGTCCTATTTTCAGGCTGCTTTACAGAGTTTTGCTTTGTCTCTTGTTTTCTTCATTGTACTTTCCTTACTCCACTCAGAATTTGTTGACCTGCTTAAATCTGCTTATATCTGTCTTTAATCAGTAGCAAAAACATTCTCTATTATCGCCTTAGTTATTGCCTTTGTCTCTCTTTTCCTGGTAAAGTTTAGACATATATTAACGTTTAACTCTATCCTTTATATCTTGAAACTTTTCTTCAATAATTTGTTTTCTTTCTTCCTACTGCACTTGGTTAATTTTCTAGTAGTTCTCTGTTACTTCTGGCAGGTATTTCCTTTCTAAATCTACCATGATCATATTTGTATTTCCCTGTGCGCATCTTTAAGCATATATTTTGTTCTTTAACTTCTGTCTGATAATTTTATTATTTAAATTGTTTTTCTTGTCTTTCAATTTGTTTCTGAATGTTCAGTTATCCTTAACAATATGCTGATTCTTCTCTGTGTATGTGTGTCTCTCTCTCCATCTCTCTCTAAACAGATGCACACAAACTCTCTCTCTCTCTCATGCACACTATATTGCATACAAATGATTTACCAAAATAATTGACTTCATTTTAAATACAGACCTACAAGTTAGTTACTTTTATATTCACGTTACAGTTAAGGAAACTGAGATTCACAGGGAATAAATGACTTGGTAAAGTTATATACCCAAATAGTGTCAGGATAGTTTAAGATTACCTTGTTGTCTACTATGGAGATAAGTTCCTCCAGAAACTTTGCTTATGCAGGCATTACCCATACCAGATCATCTTAAATCAAGGAGAAAATATGAGTGTCTGAAAAACTCAGATTTGGTCCCAGTCTTCAAGTATGTTCAAGGGCTGGTTCTTGTTTTCTCCTTCATTGGTGTATATGAACCTTATGATTCTGGCTTAGAATAGCAAAAGTCTCTGGGCAGACTCTCTGTATTTTGTCAGCCATAGGCTTTAATTTCTGTTTTTGTTGTTGTTGGTGGTGGTGGTGGTGGTGGTGGTGGTTTTTTTTTTATCTGACTATTCTATCTGAACAAAAGTTAACTTGGCTTGCAAGGAAAAGTTCCTCAAATTCAGTGATAGTTTTCCTCTTTGAGCTCCCATCTTCTTTAACTCTTATCATTGTTTTCTGGTAGCTCTGTTCTGCTTCTTCTTTTGACTTCCATTGAATTGGGTAACTTTTTTTTTTTCCTCTTCCTGATGTAAGTAAATGACATAAAGTATATCAATATCACTATATTCTCTATAACACACAAATAACTAGCATAAGTAACTTGCATTTAGACAGTTTAGTCTAAATACAAGTTCCCTGCCCTATTTTGTAGGTATTTGAATGTTGTTTAAAAAAATACAACTAAGATATGTTAAATTTAACTAAGTTTATTTGACCAAGAAAAAGTTTTGAGAAATAGGCACCATCCCAGAACAAAGATTGTTCAGTGTGAGTCCACTTCCAGAGGGGTGAGATGTATTTATAACCAGAACATAGAAAATTATATTAAGTTTCCCTGATTGGTACAATTCAATATTTGCCTTATTTGGGTATAATTTGGCAGCATTCAGCCTGGAACTGACTAAGGGTTTGGTTGCTATGATTGGTTGAGGCTCAGTTGCTTGGTTACAAGGCTACACATCTATGTTAGCTTACAACTTGTTTACACATCAAGTTAGGGTACAGTCACTATGTATGGATGCCACTTTGGGCCAAACTTCATTATGATAGTAAAATGGACACTCTGAGCCAAACTTAGCTCAGCTTAACAATGTTCTCTAGTATTTGTTTTACTGTATTGTGTTTGTTTGATTCAATATAGCAAATGCTTCTTTAAACTTACCCACATGTTTATATATATATTACTGTTTTGCCTCCATTGAATAAGCCTTCTACTTCCTAATTTGTACCAGAATTGACTAGTAGACCCTGTGAAAACATCATGCTCTTTGACCCATTTTGAACACTCAGGTATGTCTGTGCTTTTAGTTCCTCTGTTCATCATTGCTTCTACAGTTCCCTCATGCTTTAAAAAATATGTGACTTTTGTAATTTATCCAGCTTTTTCTTGTCATTTTAATAAGAGTATGTATCTTATAAAACTACACCATTCATCCCAGAAGTAGAAGCAAATTATTATAATCCCATTATTTTTATTCTTACTGTTCTCTTTCTAGAATTTCTTTTAGATATTTCTTGGATAGTTTATTCAATCCTCCATGTCTTTCAGCTTATCTTATGCTCTATCTTTTTGTTCATATTCTGCATTCAGGATAATTCTTCATCTTCACGTTCTAGTTTGTTGAAATCCCTTTTGGTGACTATAAGCTGCTCTTTAAAATGGTCCATAATGCCTAAGATGTTTATTATCTTGCCCTTTGCAGAAAAAAAATTTCAGCTTTTGCTCTGGAATGATTTTGCACCTCTTGCCCCAAACTTCCGGTGTATCAATGGACAGAAAATAATCTATATGTTAATTTGTTAATTTGATGGTTCATGGTTCAAGGCTGTGCAATTTGTAAGTTTGAAGCCAAACAACACATGATGGATAGCCTTGATGTTACAGATTCTCAGGGGAGAATATATATTTGTTTTTGTACCAATTGTTCTAGTATTTACAGACAAACTTCTTAATTATACTGTGTGGGTTAATAAGTATTTACTCTTTCAATCTAGGTCCAGCTATGCATCACCTCTTCACTGATGAGCTTTAATAAAATCCAAATTTATAAATTGCTGGGTCTGTCTCTCTTGCCATCCAGAAAACTCAGAGCAACGGGTCTTGCTGCTTTTAAGTGTTGCCTGTGTTTCTGGCATTGGTGATTTTCTTTGTTTTCCTATAGTTTTAGGTATACATATGTAATGACATCTCCAAAATTCATCAGTATTAGCATTTATTATTAAGATTTTTCTGGTACCTGTCTTACCATATGGCCTAAATCTGATTCTAAAGTCCAAGTTTTACTTTCTAAAATTTAAAAACTGTTTGCTAATAAGCATTAGAAAAATATTTCAAAGAAGAACATTTTGATAAATATGATTATACAACATTCACTGCAGTAAATAACCATTGCATAATCAAAGGAGTTTCATTTGCATATATACCATGAGATGAAAGCCCATAATAAATGCTGACTTTTAATAAAATAGATCAGAAATAGTATCTTGTGCAAATAATCTGATTCGAGAATAAGTACCCCTTAATTAGTAAAATTCAATGAGAAGGCAGGATTTTCATTTACATGTGATCAAATAACTTTTTTTTACAATATCTTTCTCGTTTGAATTCTTTAATAAAATACGTCAGAAATAGTGTCTTGAACAAACAATCTGATGTAACAATAAGTACCCCTCTAGTAAAATTCAATGAGAGGGTAGGATTCTCATTTACATATGATCAAATACCTTTTTTTTATGATCCTTTTTGCCTTTTGAATTCTTTATTGTTTGCATTTAAGAAATGTGGAAATCTGTAACAAACTATATTCTCAATCATGTTAGAAAAAGTATATGTAATATGTAGTTTTTTAAAGTCCAGTGGGTAATAATTTGACTGAGTTTTGAAACAATAATTTCCTAACAGTTTCTCAGTATGTTTCCTCTAGACAAGAGAAAACTCTGTAATTGTAAGATTCTTAATTGACCCTGGTAATTTCATAAGAAAAATGATTAATTACTTTGAGCAATCAGTTATACAGATAATCGTGGTTCTTTATTTAAACCACAAAAAATAGAAAGAAAGCAGAGAAGCTTATGCATAAAACATAAAGAAAAATTCAGTCATTTAGTAAAAATGAAATCAGTGTTAAAATATTTCTTTTGACACAGTCAGTTAACATCTTTCTATTTTTGCTGAGTAACTATTAATTATATTTTAAGTTCAACTAACTCTTGACACAGCAATGGAATTTGAAGTGAATATAGTATTTTAAAAAATAAATGGTGTATTTAGAGTGTTGACCTTTAGAAAATGCTAGTTTTGTGAAATTTGCAATGTGTTTTAGAAAGATAAATGCTAAAGTAAATGAATGCATGATTATATTTAATATAATAAAAATAGAGTAATTTTTTACGTTTTGACGACCCAAGGCAGGGTTCTGTTATAAGTATTCCCTTTTCAATCAATTTTACAGCTATCCTAACTCAAAACTGCTTCAACTAATAATGTGTATTTATATTAAAAATGTAATCTATGGCTCTGAACCCTGGCTTCCTAGTAGAATCACATGGTAAGATTTTAAGTAATACTCATTTCTTGGCTCTACTAAAGTCCAATTAAAACTTCAGAACTTCAGTTTTTAGAAAGAGGTGTGGGTAGCTTGAAATGTTCCACATTATTCTAAGATGTGGGTAAGATTAAGAACCAGTAAGCACAGCAGTCAGAACGGCTATTATTAAAAAGTCAAAAAATAACAGGTGCTGGCAAGGTTGCAGAGAAAAAGAAACACTATACACTGTTAATGAGAATGTAAGTTAATTCAGCCATTGTGGAAAACAGTGTGGTGATTCCTCAAAGACCTAAAAACCGAACTACCATTAGACCCAGCAATCCCATTACTGAGTACATACCTAAAGGAATATAAATTGTTCTGTTATAAAGACACATGCACACATATGTTCACTGCAGCACTATTCACAATAACAAAGAGATGGAATAGACCTAAATGGTCGTCAATAGTAAAGACTGGATAAATAAAATGTGTAACATGTATGCCAGGGAATACGATGCAGCCATAAAAAAGAACAAGATCATGTGTTTTGAAGGAATGTGGATGGAATTGAAGGCCATTATTCTTTGCAAATGAATGCAGAAACAGAAAAAACAAATGCCACATGCTCTAACTTACAAGTGAAAGCTAAATGATGAGAACACATGCACACAAAGAAGGGAATAATAGAATTGGGGCCTACAAGAGGGTAGAAGGTGGGGAGAGGTAGATGATCTGGAAAAATAACTAATGAGTACTAGGCTTAATGCCTGGGTAATGAAGTAATCTGTAAAACAAACCCCCATGACTTAAATTTATTTATATAACAAACCTGCACATGTACCCCTGAAATTAAAGGTTAAACAAAAAGAACCAGTGAATATATCTAGGCTATATTTAGTAAGCACCAACTGCACGTACTTAACCTGTATAAAATGCCTAAAATATAGATGGTAAAAAATATGCACAAGAGTGATATAGAACAATAATTCAGACATAGCAGTTGTTTTTATTTGTTTAAGAATAAATTCAAAATTCAGAATTATAATTTTATACTCTTAAAGAAAACATGATCAGATTAATTTTGTATAAAATATGTTGTGCTAATTTACACACTTTTTTGATCCCTAATAATAAATACAACTCTGTTAGATGGCTTAAAAACAATCTTTACATTGCTTAGAGAAAGTTCAATATCAATTGTGTATTTAAATTTTCTACTTATATGACAAAATGCTATTTTTCTGTAACTTCGGGTAAATAATTTTATGGTGTGATGAAACTGATCTGATGTTTTGAAAAAGGGCATGATTTTTAATGAAATATAGAAGAGTTGTAATTTTAGTTATTCACTGTTGAACAAACCTGGCTTCATTGGAAAAAGGCTGTTGGATAACCTTTATCTTTTACCAGCAACTTCTTATTCCGATCCAAAATATTTGGCTTTTAAAATTCTCCTGATTTAATTATTTGTCTTCATATTTAAAATACTTTCTGTGATATTTCACCTCTGATTTTTTAAATATTTTTACATAAAAAGAGATGAAAACTGATATCCCTGATTTGTAAGAGAGGATTTTTATTGCCCTGTTAATTTGGAAATAAAAACATGCAATAATATGATTTTAAAATGCTGAAGTGAAGCTCTAGTAATTCAACTGAAAATAGCATTATGAATAAACTAGACCGTGGCAACTCTTTAACATAATAAAGGAGGACATCAACAGACCAGAAAATTGATGAATTTTGGAATATATGAAGCATGTTGTATCGAATTGCCAGAGAAACTAATGATTTTCTGTTACTGAACTTAAGTCACAAAGCCTACTGCCTGCTAATCGGCAAGTGGACCTCTTTCTCTAAGTATGGCCCGAAACTTCACAATATCAAAGAAGAAATCATTGCCAGCAAAAGCATTTATGGGTAGTAGGAAAGAATACAAGTGAATAGTATTAGTCCAGAAGTTTTAATAATATTCTTTGCTGGTTGAAATTCATGTTCAACATGATGTAAATTACTTGATAAGCAAATTAAGAACTATGCTACTACAGACCCCAAATAAGAAGCAAGAAAAATGAGAAGTAGTACATTAAAGGAAAATCTTAAAAAACAGCTGCACAGAAGATAAATTATTTTTCCAGGGGTTTTAACTATAGTTGCTTTTGTTTGTTTGCTTTGCTGCTTTTTTCTTAATAATTGTTTTAGTAAGCTCAGTCTGTTATGTAAAAATAAAATAGGCGCTGGCCTGAACAATAGACATTTATTTCTTAGAGTTCTTGAACCTGGCAAGTTTGAGGAGGGTCGTATTCCCAGCTTTCAAAGGGCTGCTCTTTTCCTGTGTACTTACATAGCGAACAGAAAGTGTTAGCTCTCTGGTCTCTTCCTATAAGAGCACTAATCCCATCATGAAGACCCCATCCTCATGAGCTCATCTAAACATAATTGCTTCCAAAGGCCCCACCTCCAAATACTAAAACATTGAGAGTTAAGGCTTCAATATATTAATTTTGGGGAAACAAGATGCTGTCCATAACAAATATATGTAGCGTGTACATAAATAAACACGCTACAAAAGCAATGGAATGTAGGCATACTTCAATTGATTGTGCTTTGCTTCACTTGGCTTCACAAATAATGTGTTTTTCACAAATTGAAGGTTTGTGACAACCCTGCATCAAGCAATTGTATCGGCACCACTTTTTAATAGCAGGTATTCATATGTGCCATATCTGGGTACATCTCATTAGATTTCAAACTTTTAAATTATAATGATATTTGATATGATAATCTGTAACCAGTGACCTTTGATGTTACTATTGTAATTGTTTTGGGCACCATGAACCACATTCATACAAGACAGTGAATTTAATCAATAAATGGGTGTGTTCTGACTGCTCCGCCAACTTAGACAATTAGTTTTAGATCTTTTATTTAGACTATGAGAAAATTTAAACTATAAATATGCCAGGCCTGGTGGCTCATGACTGGAATCCCAGCACTTTCGGAGGCTGAGGGGGGAGGCTTACTGGAGGCCAGGAGTTCAAGATCAGCCTGGGCAACATAGTGAGATCTTAACTCCACAATTGAAAAAAAAAAATAGCTAGGTGTGGGCATGGTGGCACCTGTCTGTATTCCAGCCACTTGGGAGGCTGAGGCAGGAAGTTTGCTTGAGCCCAGGAGTTTGAGGTTGCAGTGCGCTATACAATGAGCTATGGTGGCACTACTACACTCCAGCCTGGGCCATAGAGGAAGGCCCTATCTCTAACTGGAAGTCCAAAGAGGGGTCTACTCCCAAGACTATTAATTTAATAGCACAATAAATTAATCAAGAGTAGAATTTTTTTCTCATCTTTCTTTGTAGTCATATTTTATGTGGACTTTTTGTTTAAGTAATCTCTCCTTATGGACAGACAATGATTCCAGATATACCACAAATTATTCTCAAGGAGAAAAGAAGAGGTTTTTGTTTTCATTTTTTTTTTTTTAGAAAATGTTACTCCTTTCAGCAGCTCTTGGCAGACCTACCCTCACATTTTCTTGACTAAAAATAGTCATAAATAAAGTCAATCACAAGCAGGTGAATTTAAATTGTCATGGTTTACTTACACTTAACAAGCTTTACCCTCAGAGGTAAGGATAGGGTTACTTTCCTGAATTTTAGATATGTGGAAATATTTGGAGTTCTGTCAATAAATGAACAAGTATGATGGATATAGTGCTTACCATGGAATATATCAAAGACACATATTCTGAAAACTCTAAGTTCAATAATATGCCAGGGGTTCCCAAGACCACTTGAGACCTGGTAATTTATTAGAAGTATCTAAGGAAATCAGAAGCTGTTGTACTCATTGTTATAGTTTATTATAGTGAAAACAGTACAGAGAGAAGTCAGCTAAGAGAAAAGACAAATGAAGTGAACTCCAGTAGAAACCAAGTCCAAGCTCTCAGGTGTCCCCTCCCAGAGCAGTTGCATGGGGACGTGTTTAATTATCCCAGCAACAATGTGTAAAGTGCAAAGCGTTGACAACCAGGAAAACTCGCTGGAGCCTAGTTGTCCAAGGTGTTTACTGGGATCAGTCACGTAGTCATGTAACGCCCATATGATTGACCTCGGCTCCACGACATTTTAGCACAACTTTCTTCCTACACCCCGAGTAAAAACAGGTGTTCACATAAGTCACGTTGATAACATAACCTTGTCTGGTCGAACTGGGAGAGTATGGCCCAAGACTTCAGGAATACAAGAACACTTTTATCAAGCAAAATACTCCAAGGGCTCAGAGATGAACCCCTAGACTAAGGTCTAGTCCTGCAGAGGGACCCCTCTTTGAAATGTACAGTATTTGAGCAATTCAGGCTAGTCAGGTTAAACCTTTTCATCCATTCCTAAATACTATGTAAGAAATGTAAATAGCAATGACAAGATAGTTTATTAAATGTTTTTATTGAAATATAGAAGTAGTACACAGTTAATTAATTTTAACAAAGTGATTGTACATATTTCACAGTCAAATTCCCTTAAATTGCCATCTGCTTCATCTGCAAGTAGCTATTATTCTGATTGCTAATAACATATATTTTTTTAACCTATTTTTGAACTTTTATGATAGAATTAAACAATATATACTCTTTTCTGGATGGCTTCTCTTACTCAAAAGTGTATTTGGGAGAGTCATCAAAGGTCTCTTGGGTATACCATTTATCTTTCTTGCTGGATAATACTCCATATATGTATGTGTGTATATATATGTGTATATATGTATATGTATGTGTGTATATATGTATATATGTATGTATGTATATATGTATGTGCATGTATGTGTATATATGTATATGTACATATGTGTGTGTGTATATATATGCTATGATGTGTTTATTTTACTCTTGATGGATAACTGCAAAACTTCCAATTTAAGCCATTATGAATAATTCTTTAATAAACAATTTTGTACATTTGCTGAATATATTTATGTGTTCATGTTGGATGATAGTAGCAGAATTATTGGGTCATAGGGTATGCATATACTTAATTTTAACAGATAAGGTCAAATACTTTCCAAATTCATTTTAACAACTATAGTCAACCAGCATTGTTTTAGAGTCCTGATTGCAGGGTCATTTTGGATTAGTTTGTCTTTCTCTTATTGATTTTAATGGGTCATGTTAGGCTGTAAATAAAGTTATTTATGCATAGTAAGAACTTTCTCAGCAAATTTTACTCAAACTTTGGCTCTGTGCTAAGAACTAGTCCTGGAAATTAATTCACAGAAAGAACATGGTTAAGGGCCATCCTGAGGGATTTATCTCACTAGGGATATATATTTACATTTCAAGAGAAGATGAGACCCAGTAGATACATGCCAGTAGTTACAAAGCTGGAGACTCTACTGTTATCTTTCCCTTGGAGACATTTATTTTTATCCAAATGGTTAGAGTAAGAACTCAGAATTTTTTCCATTTTGTGACTATGGAGACACACTCAGAAGGGGGTCAGAGCAACTGGGTCACTCTTCCACAAAAATGCTCAGGCTCCTTTTTCTAGAGTTCTTTGCCTACAGCAGATCCCCTTACATGTAGGACATCTGGTTCTGACCACATCACCATTGCAGAATTAGGGGAAAGGAGAGCTTGGTTAAGGGTAGCTGTTTATTTCCTTCTCTACAGCCTCTGGAACCAAGTACTGCATGGCATGCATCTCACAGCATTCTCTGCCTCTGCATCTTTGTGCTATGACACTGGATGAATCTATGGAGCGAGCAGTGGAAATACTCTGAACTGCTAGAAACAACTTCATTTTACATGGAAGTGGCTTTAAATCAAACACATTAACCTCAATGAACCGAAATTAAATATGTTTCTATTCAACTTCCCCTTAGCTGAATACTAAAAGTGCTTTAGGCTGGACCCGCACTACCTAATAGGGAGATAAATGACTAAAGGGAAATGAGAGTCAAAATAGGTGTAGCCTTTATTATTTTTAATTAAAACCTCGTACATAGCAAATTTTGCAAAACTCATATGACCCTGAGAAAGATCCATACACGTGAAAGGTCTTAAAGATTTAACTTTCTTAGCTTTAAGGTAAACTTGCCACTGGATTTTCCCATTATGCCCATTCCATAAAGAAATTAAATAATCATATATTTCACTGTATAATTACACTAAATTGATCTCAACACATTTTCTTTTTTTTGACTTATTTATTATTATTATACCTGTAAGCTGTAGGCACATGCATAACGTGCAGGTTTGTTACATATGTATACTTGTGCTATGTTGGTGTGTTGCACCCATCAACTCGCTATTTATATCAGGTATAATCTCTAATGCAATCCTCCTCCCCCTCCCCATGCTAGGGCCCCCGTGTGTGCATGTTGTGTTCTCCCGCAGTCCAAGTGATTCATTGTTCAGTTCCCCACCTATGAGTGAGAACATGTGTTTGGTTTTCTGTTCTTGTGATAGTTTGCTAAGAATGATGGATTCCAGCTGCATCCAAGTGTCCTACAGACACACAAACTCATCCTTTTTTATGGCTGCATAGTATTCCATGGTGTATATGCCACATTTTCTTTAATCCAGTCTTCGTCACGACACATTTGGGTTGATTCCAAGTCTTTGCTATTAGAATAGTGCTGCAATAAACATACGTGGTGCATGCGGGTTCTTTAGAGCAGCATACTCTTAATTCGGGTATATAGCATCAGCAACATGGTTGGTCATATGGTACATCTAGTTCTAGATCTCTGAGGAACGGCCATACTATTCTATAATGGTTAATTGCTGCATCCCAAATCAAGCGTCTCTCATTCAACTCCCCACTTTTACCATCCCATTCAACCGGGTGTGAAGGCATTCCATTGTGGTTTTGATTTGCATTTCTGAGGCCATGATGAGATGCCATGTGGTTGAGCTGGGCTGTATGAATGTCTTTGAGAAATGCTCATTCTATCTCGCCCCACTTTTTTGATGGGGTTGTTTGCTTCTGTAAAATTTGTTTGAGCTGCCTCGTGGTAGTTCTGGATATTAGCCCTTTGGCTAGATGAGAGGGTGATTGCAAAATTTTCCCATTCTGTAGGTTGCCTGTTCACTCTGATGGTAGCTTTGCTGTGCAGAAGCCTTTAGCTTAGAGATCCTACTTGTCAATTTTGGCTTTTGCTGCCATTGGTGTTTTAGATGAAGTTCCTTTGCCCATGCCTATGTCCTGAATGGTACTACTTGTATTTTCCATTTCTTTTATAGTTAGGGTCCAACATTTAAGTCTCTAATCCATCTTGAATTAATTTTCTTTATAAGGAGTAAGGAAAGGATCCAGTTTCAGCTTTCTACTCTTATGGCTTAAAGCCAATTTTCCTAGCACCATTTATTAAATAGGGAATCTTTTCTATTTCTTTTGTTTCTAGGTTTATTAAAGATCAGATGGCTAGGGGATGCGTGTGGTATTATTTTTGAGACCTTGTCCCCGTCCATGGCCCATATCTCTGCCTTTGGCACCATTGCCTTGGTCATCAGCCCTGGTAGCATAGTCAAGCCGGTGTGTTTGACATTACCAAAATTGTCTTTGACTTGTGATCGTCTCGGGAGATGGCCCTTTGTCCCATATGAACTCGAAAGCAGTTTTTCCAATCTCCGTGAAGAAACCTCATTGGTGTTTGACGGGGACCCGCATTGAATCCATAAATCACCCTAAAGCAGCATGGCCATCTTCACCATATTGATTTTTCCTTATCCATATATGGTATGTTCTTTTCCATTTGCTTGTAGTCCTCTTTATTTTCAGTGAGCAGTGGTTTGTAGTTCCTCTTGAAGAGGTCCCTTTACATCCCTTTGTAAGTTGGATTCCTAGGTATTTGATTCTCTTTGAAGCAATTGTGAATGGAATTATTCATGATTTGGCTCTCTGTTTGTCTGTTGTGTATAAGAATGCTTTGTGATTTTTGCACATTAATTTTGTATCCTGAGACTTTGCTGAAGTTGCTTATCAGCTATGAGATTTTGGGCTGGAGACAATGGGGGCTTTCTAAATATACAATCATGTCATCTGCAAACAGGGACAATTTGACTTCTTCTTTTCCTAACTGAATACCCTGATTTCTTTCTGCCTGATTGCTCCCAGCCAGAACTTCCAACACTATGTTGAATAGGGAGTGAGGAGAGAGGGCATCCCTGTCTTGCTGCCAAAGGGAATTTTTCCAGTTTTTGGCTCCATTCAGTATGATATTGACTGTGGGTTTGTCATAAATAGCCTGGTTATTTTATAAATGCTCCATCAATACCTCCTAATTTATTGAGCCGCTTTTAGCATGAAGGGCTGCTGAATTTTGTCAAAAGCCTTTTCTGCATCTATATTTGAGATAAATCTATGTGGTTCCTTGTCTTTGGTTCTGTTTATATGCTACTATGTTTATTGATTTTGCTTAATGCCGAACCAGCCTTGGCATCCCAGGAATGAAGCCTAATTTGGATCATGGTGGATAAGCTTTTTGATGTAAGGCTGAATCCGTTTGCCAGTATTTCTATTGGAGGATTTGCATCTATGTTCATCAGGATATTATTCAGTACCCTTTCTTTTTTGTTGTATCTCTGCCAGGCTTTGATATCAGGATGATGGCCCCATAAAATGAGTTAGGAGGACTTCTTTTCTATTGATTGGAATAGTTTCAGAAGGAATGGTACCAACTCCTCCTTGTACCTCTGGTAGAATTCAGCTGTGAATCCATCTGGTCCTGGACTTTGGTTGGTAGGCTATTAATTGTTGCCTCAATTTCAGAGCCTGCTATTGGTCTATTCAGGATTCAACTTCTCCTGGTTTAGTTCCTGGAAGAAGGAAAACTATATCCATTTCTTCAGATTTTCCAGCTTTATTTCCATGAGAGGTGTTTATAGTATTCTCTGATGGTAGTTTGTATTTCTGTGGGGTCGGTGGTGATATCCCCTTTATCATTTGACCATATTGATTTGATTCTTTCTTTTTCTTATTGTCTTGTTAGTGGTTCGTCAATTTTGTTATCTTTTTTCAAAACCAACTCCTGATCTATTGATTTTTTGAGGGTTTTGTGTTCGGTCTCTCTGTTCTACTTGATCTTAGTTATTTCTAGCCTTTCTGTTAGCTTCTCTCTAATGTGCTCTGTTCTTGCTTCCTCTAATCTTTTTAATTATGCATGTTAGAGTGTCACTCTTTAGATCTTTCCTGCTTTCTCTCTTGTGGCATTTAGTGCTATGTTCTCTCACACACTGCTTTAAATGTGTCCCAGAGATTCTGGTATGTTGTATCTTTGTTCTCATTGGTTTCAAAGAACATCTTTTATTTCTGCCTCTTCATTTCTGTGATGCCCAGCAGTCATTCAGGAGCAGGTTGTTCAGTTTCCATGTAGTTGATGGTTTTGATTGAGTTTCTTAGTCCTTATTCTATTTTGATTGCACTGTATCTGAGAGACAGTTTGTTATAATTTCTGTTCTTGTACATTTGTTGAGGAGTGCTTTACTTCCACCACGTGGTCAATTTTGGAATAAGTAATGATGTGGTGCTGAGAAGAATGTATATTCTGTTGATTTGGGTGGAGAGTTCTATAGATGTTCATTAGGTCTGCTTGCTGCAGAGATGAGTTCAATTCCTGGATATCCTTTGTTAACTTTCTTGTCTGGCTGGATCTGTCTAGCTGTTGATTAGGGAGGTTGAAGTCTCCCATTATTATTGTATGGGAGTCTAAGTTCTTTGTAAGTCTCTAAGGACTTGCTTTATGAATCTGTTCTTGTATTGGGTGTATGTGTATATTTAGGATAGTTAGCCTTCCTGTTGAATTGATCCCTACCATTATGTAATGGCCTTCTTGTCTTTTGGATTTTTGATGGTTTAAAAGTCTGTTTTATCAGAGACTAGTATTGCAACCTTTTGTTCTCCATTTGCTGTGCACCTTCCTCCATCCTTTTATTTTGCTTCTATATGCCTCATGTGAGATGGGTCTCCTGAATACAGCAGAGACTGATGGGTCTCTGACTCCTTTATCCAGCTTTCCAGTCTGTGTCCCCACTGGAGCATTTAGTCCACTTCACATTTGCCAAGCCAAGAGATTGCCATGTGAACTTGATCCTGCCATTATGATATTAACTGGTTATGGCTCGCTTAGTTGATATGCTTCTTCCTAGCTCATGGTCTTTACATTTTGGCATGTTTGGAGATGGCTGGTACTGGTTGTTCCTTTCCATGTTTAGTACTTCCTCTCAGGGTCTCTTGTAAGGCAGGCCTAGGTGGTGACAAAATCTCTAAGCATTTGCTTATCTGTAAAGGATTTTATTTCTCCTTCACTTATGAAACTTAGTTTGGCTGGATATGAAATTCTGGGTTTAAAATTCTTTTCTTAAGCAATGGAATCTCACTCTTCTTGGCTTGTAGAGTTTCTGCCGAGATCTGCTGTTAGTCTGATGGGCTTCCCTTTGTGGGTAACCTGACCTTTTCTGGCTGCCCTTAAGATTTTTTCCTTCATTTCAACTTTGTGAATCTGGCAGTTATGTGTCTTGGAGTTGTTGTTCTCAAGGGTATTCTGTGGTTTCTGTATTTCCTGATTTTAATGCTGGCCTCGCCCCTATTAGGTTAGAAGTTCTCCTGCTATCCTCAAGAGTGTTTTCCAACTTGCCCTGAGATTTTCCCTCACTTTCAGGCACCCCAATCAGACGTGAGATTTGGTCTTTTACATAATCCCATACTTTGCAGGCTTTGTTCATTTTTTCTTCTTTTTAGGTTTCTCTTTCTTGCTTCATTTCTTATCTATATTTGATCCTCAATCGCTGATACTCTTTCTTCCAGTTGATCGAAATGGTTACTGAAGCTTGTGCATTTGTCACATATTTCTTGTGTCGTTTTCATCTCTGTCACCTGCTTGTGCTTCGCATTAATTATTCTAGTTATCAATTCTTCCACTTTTTTCAAGATTTTAGTTTCTTTGCGCTAGCAGCTGTAATTCTCCTTTTAGCTCTGAGAAGTTTGATGGACTGCCTTCTTTCTGCTCTGAGTCTCATCAAAGTCATTCCTCCGGCCCAGCTTTGATCAGTTGCTGAAGGATGAGCTGTGTCTTTGCAGGGGGAGATGTGCTCTCTTATTTTTGAATTTCCAGTTTTTTCTACCCTTCTTTTTTTCCCATCTCTGTGGTCTGGCTCTGGTCTTTGATGATAGTGATGTATCATTGATGGGTTTTGTGTGTGGGTGTCCTTTCCTGTTTGTTGTTTTTCTTCTAATTAAGGTCAGGACCCTCAGCTGTAGGTCTGTTGAGATTGCTTGCAGGTCCACTCCAGACCTTGTTTGTTTCAGATCAGTAGCAGAGACTGCAGAAGAGGAACATTTCCGGAACAAGCTGCGTACCGTCCGACTCTGGGAAGCCTCCTCAGGGGTGTGCCCACCCCTGTGAGGTGCAAAGTCAGACTGCCCTAGTGGGGATGTCTCCTGTTAGGCCACTCAGGGTCAGGACCCGCTGAGCAGGAGTCTTCATCCCCTCAGATCTCAACCTCCGCGGTTGGGTGATCCACTGCCTCTCTCAAAGCCGTCAGACAGAGTTCTTGGTCTGCAGGTATCTACAGCTGTTGCTGTTTACTGTGCCCTGCCTCGGTGAGGTGGGAGCTCCACAGAGACAGGCAGGCTCTCCTTGAGCTGCTGTGAGCTCCACCCAGTCTCGAGCTTCCCAGCAGCTTTGTTTACCTACTTAAGCCTCAGCAATACATGGAGCCCCCAGCCTCGGCTAAGCTGCCTTGCCGGTAGATCACAGACTGCTGTGATAGCAATGAGGGAGGCTCCGTGGGTGTGGGACCTCCCAGCCAGGTGAGAGACTCCTGGTGTGCCTGCTTGCTCAAAGCTTAGCATTGGGGTGGGAGTTCGACCTCCCAGTGTGTTGTGTGTTCCAGTTCCCTGGCTAGGGAAAGTGGATTCCCTTCCCTTTATGCTTCCCAGGAGGCAATGCCCGCCCCTGCTTCAGCTGGTCGGGCTGCAGCAGTTGACCAGTAATTGATTCTTTCCCAGACTTCTAGTGAGATGAACCCAGACTCAGTTGAAATGCCTAAATCACCTGTCTCTAGGTCATTGGAGCGCTTGAGTTGAAGAAGACTGAGCTGTCTTATCTGGCCATCTGGTTCGCCCCCCACAAAATCATTACTTCTGAAATTTCCGATGTATACCGACGCTTCCATCAGCCTTGCTGCCTATTGAAGTTTTGTAGAAATCTTTATACCTCGAACCCCGGTGTGTGCGTGGTAAAATTTTTGCTCTGTGTACTGATTTTGGTTTACTTGTGGGAGATCTCGGTATGGAAACTTGTTATAAAATAGAGGCATGGCGAAGCCAGTGCAAGAGGAATGAAACAACATTGTTTCCAAGTTTTTGTTCCCTTACAATCCTTGCCATTTGACAATTTCTCAAAATCCCATGTTGCTTAACATTTAGTAGCTTAGTAATTATTTTAAATCTCAGAGATTTTACCTAACTGATACCAGGGTTTTAAAAATTTGTTTATATAGATTTTTGCTTCCCTTAAGTGTCTTTGAAGAAATAACAGTATGAAAAAGTATCGTTGTTCTTCTTCATGTTAAAACTATCTTAAACTCTTTTCCAGAGGAAAAAATAAAATAGAAGCCAGTGAAGGTCTTTTGCTTGGTTATTACATATATTGAATACCTGTGTAAGTTAAATACATTGGGAGAAGGAAATATCCATAATTGTACCTAGATTATATCATGACATCATGTATACATGTAAATATGTTAAGTTTTGCAATCGCAACATAGAGAAAATGTTATTTTAAATGAATAAAAAGTAAATAGAACATAAAATAATATTTCAACATATTAAATTTAGAAGTAAAAACCTTAGACATCCCTGAAAATCTTTGATAAAAAGTCCAGATTATGATAACTTGGCTTTAATAAACTAGGAAAGAAATGGATAATAGTATACAAATTTTCAGCATTGTAGGTATTATTTTCACTGGTTGTACAATCAACGCACTTGGTTTAAATAATGGCTCTGATAATTTAATTAATTAATTAAATTCTTTTTTTTAGGAAAATAAATTCATTTCTAGACACAGGATATTTTACAATTGAATCATATTTCAAAAAAGAATCACTGTTTTTAATGAACAAATGTCACATAAAGTAATCTTTTCAAAAAATGCTTCAAAAACTTAAATTTTAAATATAACCAATGGATCCACAAGGTATCTAATAATTTTTATTTTTACCAAGCTCATGAGTAAGTTAGTTAGCCCTGACACAGTTTTGGAGAAAAAAACAAAGTGTTATAGTTTCTTCATCTGTAAAATATGTATGTGGTAAATGATTGAGCAAATATATAAACTTAAGCAGTTTGATCCTAGAGCTTGTTACCTTTAAGAAGATGGATTATTGAGAAGTACTTCACCAAGTATTCATCACACAGTATGTCCTTATTTAAGATTAACTATAGTTGTAATCATAATAAAGTATTTTGAAAATTCTTTTGAAAACTCTGTTTTAATAAATTATAGATTGAACACTGAGATAAGATGGAGTTATCCATGATCTTTAAGACAGTAAAATTAGGTCTTGAAATTAAAATTGAAATGAGTATAATACACATATATTGATTTTATGTCGATCTTTTATAATCAAATGTGATTAGAAAAAGGAAATTGGTATAAAAGTTCTCCACATCTTCTCAGCCACCCTACTTCATTTTCTAAGGGAATTTCATTATGTACTTTTATTTTATTTCTTGTTATATAGGAGTATCCTTTCCTCAATTGCTTGACTTGCTTCTGCTCTCTTCTGCTATGCCTATCCATCAATTTCCAGGGCTCAGTTTTTAACAGCCTAATGTGTGTTTTTGGCAATTTTCTCCCATACCTATGACTTAATATTCATGGCTATATATAAGGGTATAAAATATTTTGTACTCAGTTTATACACATTTTCTTTATATCACTTTATCGTTCATCCATAAGTCAATGGAAATCCCTTTAAGAGAATATGAATGGCTCTAGTTGATTTTCAATGTCTGCCTAACATTTCATGTTGAAAGTTATCAAAAATTATTCAATAGAAGAATTTTGCTAGCAATATATCATTAACATTCTAAAATATTTTTGTATAATCTAGACTTTGATGGGAACAAACCATGGAACAAACTGGTTCCAAGGTTTCTTGAAGGGGAGTTGTGAAAAAGAAATGAGGAAATTTACACTTTTTGAATTTGTCAACTTATTGAGGAGGGGTAAGTAGAGAAATTAACTAATTTGCTGAAAGAACAGATGGTATCTTTATTTCAAATAGTATTTGAAAATTATGCATCTAATTGTGAGGTCAAAAAGTTGAAGATACCCCTTAATAAAGAAAAAAAAGATAGATCTTCCAAAATAACAAGGATGTAGTAGAATGAATTAAAAAAAATGTATCAAATAAGCAGCAATAAAGTAAAAATATTAGAAAAGTAATGTTGAATAGTTGTCAGATGGAAGGATATATTTGAGCAAATATTTTGTTAACTAGATGACAAAAAGGTAATATTTATACATTACATAGATGTGTTTGTACTTATTTATTTATTTAGAGATATAGCCTTGCTTGTCGCCCAGGCTGGAGTGCAGTGGTGTGATCTCGGTTCACTGCAACCTCCGCCTCCCGGGTTCAGACAATTCTCCTGCCTCAGCCTCCTGAGTAGCTGGAATTACAGGCAACCTCCACCACATCCAGATAGTTTTGTTTTTTTTTCTTTCTTTCTTTCTTTCTTTTCTTTTTGTAGCAATGAGGTTTCACCATGTTGGCCAGGCTGGTCTTGAACTCCTGACCTCGTGATTCACCCGCCTCTGCCTCCCAAAGTGCTGGGATTACAGGCATGAGCCACCATGCCTGGTCACATAGAGGTCTTAAAATTCACCTGATAAAGTTAGGAGCCTCAAGAAAAAGTAGCAGAGGAAAATAATAGGTAGTTACTATTTAGGGTAAACTAAACTGTTCTAAGGAATACAAAATAAAAATTCCATGTCTTAAAAAATAGTTCTCCCTTCTCAGTCTCTCTCAATTAATATCTGATAAAAGTATTCAGGTCAGAGAAATAACTACCATTAGTCACTCAGAGGCTTACAGTAGTTCTACTAACTTTAACATTTGGCAACCAAAATTACTCTGAGAATCATCACCCAAGTTAGACAAACATGTAAGAGAACAAGAAAAAGTGCTTGTATAAGGATTTAAGACTAAGGCTCAGGGACAGCAAATATTCTATTTGCTAAAACTAAGCCACATGCACACACCAAGCAAGGAGCCGGGGAAGTGGATAGGCACAGGCAGTCCACAGAAGAATGAATCAAAGTGCTGAACTTGCACAGAAAAATCTGTTAATATTCATGGGTAGAAAAGAAAATGCAAATTAAAATAACATGGGAATGTCACCAGAAAAACCATCAAATAGGTAACATTTAAAGATAACTATAGGATTTATTGTTTCTAGTGTTCTCTCACATATTTCTGGTGAAGACTAATTTATTATAGACCTTTTTGAAATAATCTGACAATTTATATTGCAATTAATTGTACTTATGCCATCTGACCAAACAATGTAACTCCTAGGCTTTTTGCCTATATGGCTAAAATCATATGCACAATAGTGGTTATTACATTCTTTAGTCCAATCGCCATTAAATTCCTTGTACCCTTAAAATCTAAAAGTTCACAGAGAGAGGACTTCTCACTGACTTGTAGAATCTCAGTACTACTTATCTTGAAATTTCACTAAGTGTTAGGTGAAAGAGTTCATTTGGGATTATCACAGTATGATAGTCTTTAGCTGTTGAATTGGAATTCAAATTTTAGTTTAGAACCGCAAAGTTTGCTCCCAAGATTTCATGAAGTAAAAATACTAATCGTGATTATGTATAAATATTTGCACATCTAGAATTATCTTTTACCTATAACCAGAATAAATGATAACTCTATTTTTTAAAAAAAGAAGAGTAATTTATTTAGAAAATGAAAAATTTATGCTAAAATGGTGACTTAAGTAATTTAAATGGCTATAATTTAAATGGCTATTGATTTATAAAATCAAACTGTATTTCTCAATTTTCAGAGAAAAAATCAAGGAAATCAAATATGCCATCTCTTTCTTTTGCCAAGAGATGTATGCTGACTTAATTGATGCTTAATTTATTTTTCCATTAAATAATTTTTAATATTGTAATAATTATAACAAGAGACACAAAATGAAATTTCTGTATATTCATGAAAAATGCTAAAATTGTAAAGCTATTTAAATGTAAAGATTTAACTTCTAATTCGTATGATTTAAAATGTTATGTCATTTTATTTTATTTCTTAATTGTTGCTATAATTAAATGTTAATAAAATAAAGTATTTAAAAATTCTGATTTGGCCTTGCAACATGCGATTAGGACACAAGTAAACATGCAAACATATAAATAATGCAAAAATAATATTTGAAAAATGTAATCGTTCTTAAAGTTATTGAACTTTCAAAAGTTATTGATTAAGTATTTGGAAACATTTTAGATTATTGTAAAATATTATTTAAATTATATTTAATTAAAAAATGATACACATTACTCAGTAAAAAGAAAAATAGATAATGCTAGTATCAAGAAAAGCAAAACTGAAAAGATGGAAACGTTTTAATATTCAAGAAGCAATCCTGTCTTTTTTACTGAATTAAGGGCCTTTCCTGAAATAAAATCAATTATGCTCACATAATAAAGGTGTATCTTAATAATTTAAGTGAAGAAATAAAATCTGTAATCACTTTCACTTTCATTTGGAAAATAGTACCTCGTAAGTTTTTCCAATTGCAGACTATAAACATAGAAGCAAATTTATTAACTTGGCACTATTATATAAGGTGCATAGTGAGAGTTTGTAAAATGGCAAAATCGTTTTTTCTAGTCCTGTAATTAATTTATCATCAGAATAGCCTCAAACTCTATACGGATTAATTCTATAAGCAGTATTGGTGAAAAATCAGATGTGCTTCTATTTTTTGTTTGTTTGTTTGTTTGTTTGAGACTATCACCGTTGAAAACACATCAAGCAAAATAGTTAAAGGAAAGCCTTTGGAGTAATATAGTAAATTCAATAACATGTATACGTGCACACACACACACACACACACACACACACACACACATCCCAAACAACCACAAGAGGAATAAAAAATTTATAACCAGGGTGGGCGCGGTGGCTCATGCCTGTAATCCCAGCACTCTGGGAGGCGGAGACAGGCAGATCACTTGAGGTCAGGAGTGAGACCAACCTGGCCAACATGGTGACACTCCATCTCTACTAAAAATGCAAAAATTAATTGGGGCATGGCAGTGCGCACCTGTCAGCTACTCAGGAGGCTGAGGCAGCAGAATCACTTGAACCCAAGAGGGGGAGGTTGCAGAGTGGAGATTGTGCGACTGCACTACAGCTTGGGTAGCAGAGCAAGACTCTGCCTCAAAAAAAAAAAAAAAAAAAAAAAAAAATTATTATTACCAAAAACTTCACTAATTCAGTATGTCAGCATTTATTAAAATAAGGATAAGAGAGAGCTACTATAGATATCTCTAAGAAAATAAATAAATGATTATTGAATGTGTAGCTAATCTTCTTTTTGTTTATCTATTTCTCTTTAGAGCTATGCCCCTGAATTGCATTTGCGGGCTGGATTACCGAGGGCTTCTCTGAAATGGCAAAGGAAATAATATTTGATTTCAAAATGGCAATAATAGCAGTTATATCAAAACGTGACCTTTGAGAGATTATTCAGCAAATAATACACTTAATGAAACGTGTTTTTAAAGAAATAGAGATTTCAGAAAATATGGTACTGCATATGATTGTTGCCAAATTATTCCTTATACTTAATGGTTGTTCGGCACTTTCTGTTTTATAAAGTACTTTCAAATATATCAATTCAGTTAGCTAGTACCCAAATCCTTGATGTAATCACTGTCATATAACATACAAGCAAACTGTGTGTAATGAATCACACTGGAGTTGGAGCAGAAGAGTAGGCGTCAGGAAAGTGGCAGGCGTGTCCTTTTGAATAAAGGCTGTTGTGAGAAACGCTCCTTCAGACAGATCCCTCTCCCTAGGTATTTCTGTGGTGAGAAGAGCGAGTGCGGTTTGTGGAGGAGAGTCCGGGGCTTGTGCGTTCTTAATTCAAGTAACAGCACTTGAATTAAAGGTTTATTCTAACTATAAAGCTATACATTTTCCTCATGACATATTTGAATATATTATTTTTAAGAGAAGAAAAAAAATGTAGCGATATAAATGTTCAGGTCCTGAAGTATCTGTATTTCACTTATTGCTAGTCTCTTCCATATTTTATGTGAATGCCCCAAACATTGTTAAACTTTTAAAGAAGTAAACATATATACAACATAGCTTTTAAAAATGAAATATATGCTGAAACAAGGCTTTGAAGAGGTATAATGTTCGGAAATGTAATTAGATGGCAAATTATTTCTGGTACACATTTCCTAGCACTTATCTTTTTCACCCAATCATAAAACAATGTGCAGTAGGTCATACTGAGTCACCAAATTAAACATTCAAATTATTCTACATCTCCAAAAGTAGCCCATAATTAAAAGGAATTTCATATTGGAATAACTGGAACTAATTTGCTTATTCATTAAATTGTGTCCAAGTGTAGTCTCTGAATTATATCAATTAGGGAATGAGAAGGCATACTTAAAAAGAGCTGAATTAGCAGTGCAAATAAACTAACCACTGTGAATATTTTTGAAAATTATAGTGTTAATTTTCTGTTAGTCAATGCAATGGAAATACATCAGTAGCATAGTAATAAAAATTATTTCTTTTTATAGCATCTTTGATAATTTTAAAATTAATAAAGATTTATTATTTTAAAAACTGAAAAATTCCTACGTCATTAAAATCACAAGTAACTCCACTGTCTAATTACAACAACTGTTGTGGTCTTGATGTATTTTCTTATCATTTTATTTATCATTGATATCTTAGGTGAGTATTAAAATATACCCTGACATTATTTTATGATTAATAATTTATTTAAAATATATTTTATGATTGTCTATTTAAAATTAAGCCTGTTGAAAATAAAACTATTGATCTTTCCTATCCCTTAATCCCAAATTTGCTCCTCCCAAATTTAAACCCAAGTGAGTAATTACAACTCTGTTTCCCCAATAGTTCAGACCAAAATATTGGCAGTATCATGGACTTTTGCCACTAATATATAGGGTTCAAATATATCTTGTTTGTATAGAAAGATTTCAATTAATAATTTATATAGTTTATACTTTAGAACAGCTTCAGGAATAGTTTACACATAGTTTCCTCACTAACTTCCCTGTTTTCTCTTTTGCTATGCTATAGTCTATTTTCTCAAATCAGTCAAACTGTTATTGCTAATTCTTTGAAGAGGCGATTGCTTTTCTGTTTAAAACCCTTCATTGGCTGCCAATTAAATAAACAAAAGTTCTTACCATTTTCTAAGAAGCTTTATGTGACCATCTCCCCATGGAGTGCAACCTCATCTCCTCTGCTCTATCACATTGGCATCCTCCGTGGAACGTCACGGGTGCATTCATACCCCAAGGCCTCATTTGCTATTTCTGCTCCCTGAAAATGTGTTCTCTCAATTATGCTCTTGTCTCATTCTCTCATAACCATTCATTGTATTCGAATTATACCACCCCGTGAGGCTTTCAGCAGCCATCTTGTTCAGTATCCAGCACCTCTTGTGCCCAGAACTCTCTATTCCCCTTCTTTGCCATATTTCTTTTAGAATAGAACTTAAACCATCTGGCATACAACACATGATACTTTGTGGTATTAATTATTGTTTTTCTCCCAGCACTGGAACAACAGCTCTATGAAGCCAAGACATTCCGAATGTTATTTTCACTGCTTTTTCCCCAGTCCCTAGAAATGGGCCTAGAATATACATAGTAGATGCTCAATAATTTGTTGCGGAACAAATGAAAGTTGATCCTCAGTGATATTTTATAATGAATAGGCTTACAACTTATGAACAAGCCATAACTTATTTAGCCATCTCCCTAAATTTTCATACTTTTGTAAGTAATAATATCATTGTTGTGAAAACAATTATGTGTGTATATACGTATATTATATATGTATTTTATGGCAATGATATACATACATGTATAGTCTTCTGTAATGTTTATAGGTGCTTTTGTTTTGCTTGCATTATGCAACACATATGATTTTATAGCTAGTATTCTGGATGTCCATGAAACATCAATTAAAAAGAGACTAATATTAAATAGCAGACCTGTTAAAGTGGTAGTCAAAATATTCTTTCCCCGTTATATACCTCAGAGCTTTCTGATGAACCCTTTTGAAATCTAATAGTAGCTGTAATCATGATACATTTGTTCTAGATAGTTTTACAAACAATTTTTAATCTTCAAAATTCAAGGCTAATGTATGCATGTTGAATGATTACGGCATTCATATGTAAGCTATGTTTGGAAGCAGAACTTACAGAACTTCAATGTGCTTATATTTATGTGTAGGTATGATAGACAAAGCATGGGAATAACAAGGTATCATTAGTTTAACTATTCATTAAAAATATGAATACAGCTGGTTTTGCTCTGTAGTTTTTGCTATAATAAACCTTAGCCATGAAAATAACCTGATTTTGAGTCATGTGCATCATCCTTCTTCTGACTCACCAAAAATAGGGAAATGAGTCTAGAACCATCAAAGCAGTTAACAACAGAAGTGAGATTTTAGCTTGGATGCATTTTATTATAAAAGTAGTATAATTATATTCAAGAATTTCTTAACCTTTTATCTCACTAAATAAATTTCAATATTCATTATAAATAATAAATTCAGGCATTTAAAATTTTATTTATAAATTCGTAATTTTTGCTGTTTGTTTTAATTACATGTCAATCCCGTTATGGAATGACATCAACATCCCCTTGGCAAGAATATATTTTTAAATTTCCACATGTATATTTTAAGAGTTTGATACAACCCTATATATCTATGATTTTCCCTTTCCTATAATTAGTAATTTTTACTGTAGAAGACTTTGTCACTTTTAAAAGTGTGTATTATTATTATATTTGGTTGATAAACTAAAATTTTGAAATATTTAGAAGCATTGTTATGAACTCATTAAAATTATCAAAACCACTTCATATAAAAATGGTATTTAATATTTTCTTATACATAAGTAAATTAGTAACATTAATTGTTTTATATACTTTTAATTTAATTTGATTATGAAAAATTTCTATGTGTTTTTGAATTTGTGCAACCTTAGACAGATTGCTACACCCATTTCCTCATGCATTAATAGAATAGGATTAGACAATCTCTAAGGACCCTTTTGACTCTAAGATTATATGATTCTAATTAATGGCACTGCAGATCTTGTAGAGGGAAATTAAATTGGACCCATACCTGAGGCTACTTTTCAGTTGAATTAGTACTTAGGGAGTTGAGACAGTAGAAACACGGAAGGCAAAACAGTCATTCATAACAGATCATAATAAATTTGCTAACATTATAGAAAGGTCATTGCAAAGTATTTCTTTTTTCTTTTTAGATAGGACCTTCCCATTTTCACTTAAAAAACAGTTTTGAATAAATTTATACATTACCTTCTTCAAATGTGATTTAAATTAAAAGTGTCCTTATTTTCTCCAGATG
This sequence comes from Papio anubis, assembly GCF_008728515.1. NCBI lineage: Eukaryota > Metazoa > Chordata > Mammalia > Primates > Cercopithecidae > Papio > Papio anubis. The sequence goes on from NC_044978.1 coordinate 57,459,697, forward strand.
GAGTTTCAATGATCATAAACATTTACATCAGGAGAGAATATAGTACCTCTTACCTAGCTTAAGTTGAAAAGGAATGAAACTGTAAAATAAATTTACCAAAATAACTAAAGATTTATTTATTTTCCATAGGCATCAATTAGTTTATCTTTAAAAAGTGTTCAGTGGTACAAATTTTAAACATCCATGTAACTGACAACAATCAAATGTGATTTTTCTCCAATTTATTATTTTCTGCCAGGGGAAATATAATGCAAAATCATGTTTTAAATATACATCTTTTAAAATGATTCTATTGTGATACATATGATTGTTATTCATATTTTTACTATTATTGAATACCTGTATTGACCTTTCCAATTTGATAGTGCAGTAGGAAATAAACTTTTTTTTTTTCAATATTGGGAATTGGAAATTACCTGGTAATTTATTTGTACTAGAGACCACTAATTGTCCGTATAATGCAGTCTTTCATTTTGTTTAGTAGTAGAATCCTAAGCACATACGACCACGTGCAAGAGATTACCTTCTATAGTCTTACCAGTGATTAATTTTGATGAAGTATAACATGAATTTTATTATGAGCATAAATTTAAGTTAATCTCCATAAAGACAAAGCTGATTGTTTTTCATCTCTTCTTACACATTTCCCCTGGCTGGAATGCAGAAGTATTGCTGAACTTAGCCATGAGGATGAAACACTAAGATAGGATTATGAAGAGAAACAAGATGAAAATCACCTGGGACCCGGGGTGAACTCATGGATAAAAATAGCCCAACCAACTCTCTTAATCGTTGGAGAGAAATATAAGACTACAATAAGGGTCACTCCTTATACTCATCATTTTTGAGTTAGCAATATTGACAAGTGTATCAAACTATATATTTTTCTCAACAAGACATTGAGGAGCACGCTTCTCTTATTCTCCAAAAGGAACAAAAAAATACTTTAGCGTCTAATTTTCAGCCTGCAAGGGCTCTCATAGTGTGGTTTTCAAAGACTTACATGTTTTATTTCCTTACCTCACTGCAACATTATGAATTTGTCTTCTGTGCTAATGTCATGATAGCATCTAATGGTTCCAAGAGTGAATATTATCACTAGTATATCAACCTTTGTATTCCCCATATTACATAACCAAATTCCAAGTATGATCAACTGAGATTTTTCTATAATTTTCCACCTTTCAATTCTGTCTACTAATTTGAAATAAATGAGCAAAATACATTTGCAACATGATAATTCTTCAAACTCGGCTCTTATGCCAAGCAGTATTGATGACTGAGGCATTAACAAAAGCAATAAAATTGTTTTGAAAAACAAAAACGAAGTGAAAAATGTGCTCAGTTTATCTTACATAATATTGTTTTCCATACTGAAAATGGCTAGATAACCTTAGAAAAAATAGCATATACATTATTTCCCTAAAAGTTATAGTAATCTGGGAAGAAGCTTGAAGTGATCTCTCCTATCATACAGTTGTCATTAACTAGAACATTAATTATTCTTAAAAGGATGCATAAAATTTTTCCAAGGGATGTGCATCTGCAGACAGTTTTAAGGGACTATGGTCAAGAACTGTGAAGGATCTAAGCTTACACGTTAGCCTGCTTCAGTTTTATGGATGTTGGCAGAAGACTCGTAACTCTTTGGTCAGAGACAGAAAGACTTCCATTATTTGCAGCACAGCACAGAGTTGCACGAGCTTCACGTTTGCTCTGGTTCCTATTTTCCCTCAAGTTTACCGGAGATGATGCCAAGAGGTTCAACTTGATGCTACACACAGTTTGTGTCACAGATGAAGAACTCCAAGTAAAGGCAACATAAATCTTTAATAAATGAGCAGTAAGCATACCTGTCTGATGTTTCCTGTCTGATGTGGAGGAAAACACTATCTTCGTTTTACTTGAAAATAAGCAAATCTGTTCTCTCATCCATAAATAAACAATATCCTGATCTTCCAGGGCTATCCACTATATAAAGATCTTTAAAAAGGGAAACCTGTAGTAAATGTGAAGCCAGTGCCTCTCTCTTTGTAAGATGCACAGAAATACATGAGACCAATTGAAACTTGCCTCTCAACAAATACGCTTCCAGATTTTTAGCTTGCTCTTTTCTAGACATGAAAGTTCTCAGAGAGTACGTGTCCTCAAGATTCATGTCATTTCTTTTTTCCCAAGTTGCTTTATCACAATCACCTTATTTTTCACATTATCAAATAAAGCACTTCCCTAAACTATCCAAAATTTTCCATGGTGTTATAGTTTCTGAGGTACTAAGAAGAAACTCACAGGTGAAGCATATTTGTAAATTGTTTGCAAAATAATATTGAACACATATTTTCTCCTTTTCCTTGTCACTAGGAACTTTTTCTGTGCTTGATTAATTCATATCACATATTTAATAGGTAAACTTATTCAGAATATACTGAGAGGTGAAGCCAGCTTGACTTCCTAGGAGGAGCAGGGACTTGGATAACGTTTTTGTCTAGCAAGAGGATTATAAAACACACCAATCAGCGCTCTGTAGCTAGCCAGAGGATTGTAAAATGCACCAACTGGCACTCTATAAAACACACCAATCAGCAGGATCTTAAAAGTAGCCACTCACAGGAAGGATTGAAAAAAAGGGCACTCTGATAGGACAAAAACAGAACATGGGCAGGGCCAATAAGGGAATAAAAGCTGGCCACCCCCCAGTCAGCAGCAGCAACCTGCTCAGGTCCCCTTCCATGCTGTGGGAGCTGTGTCCTTTTGCTCTCACAACAAACGTTGCTATTGCTCACTCTTTGGCTCCATGCGATCTTTAAGATCTGTAACACTCACCGCGAAGGTCTGTGGCTCCATTCTTGAAGTCAGCGAGACTACACACCCACCGGCAGGAACCACCAACTCCAGACGCAATACCGCATGGTAGTCTCTGTTCTAAGCATTGATATGCATAGGTTATTTACTCTTCATAAGAACACTGAAAGATAATTGCTACTTACTGGGTCCTTCTTAAGATGAGTAAGTTAGGGACAGATACTCGTGATTTTGCTCAAGACTTTACAGCTTGTCTGTGGCAGAGAAGAGATGAGAATTAAATTAGCTAGCGATCATTTCTTGGAATTTAAACACATCGTTATGCCACCTCTTAGTATATGTAATTAATGACATGCAGTTCACATAATTATGTTATTTAAATTATATTGTATAGAAATTTTAAAAATCAGTATGGTTGATACCTGAACATGAGCTTAAGCTGTGTGCATCTCCTTATATAGAAATGTTTTTAATTTAAAAAATCTGCATCTGCATTGAAATGTGGATCAAAATACAGTATTCACAGGATGAAAAACCCGCAGATATGGAGGACTGACTTTTTGTATACTCTGGTTCCACAAGGTTACTTGAATATGTGCTGATTTTGGTATCCTCTGGAGTCCTGGAACCAATCTCTTGAGGATATCAAGGGACCACTGTATTTTTATTTAAAATGACAAGAGTAGAAAATATATGCAGATATATCCTGAGGAACATCTTTTAGATATACGCTTTTCTATTTTAATTCCTCTTTTAAAAAAAAAATACACGTCTTAGAACTTACAATGTATCAATACAAAAATGTGGCCATTATTTATGTAGGAAAAGTTTATGTACTCCTCCAGAGGGTAGGAAATGAGATTGCAGTGCACATGGGATAAGATAATTCCTCTCAGAGAGGAGAATAAGGTCTTAATCAGAGGATTTCTGCCACTCACAGTGAAGGATGCTTCACCATGTCTTCCTGAAATCATTTGCAAATAGTCAAGAACAAATGACTGTGGTGATAGAGATGTATTTATTGCTGCCACCTTGTTCCCACTTCACCATTGCATATTTGTACACAGGACACATATTTAGTCTTTTAAGTTTAGATTTTACTGAGAAATGAGGACCTTATCTGGACTTCACAGGGAGAATTATGAGTGGCCAGAGATACTAAATTTTCAGCTGGATGCCAGACCTTGAAAGAACTCTGCGTTTTTTCATTTTGAGAGGAGAAGTCGGTGTGTTTTATAATGGGAGGAATATTAAAGTGGATACTTTGGTATCAGAAGGACTGACCTTGACAGAGATTGGTGAGATGATAACATTATTTCCTTCTTCAGACCATACGTAAATGCTGCATTTTTCAGCCTCAATTGCAGGTAGGATGAGACCATTTCACTTGTGAATGAAATCTAGGTAGAAGTTATATTTGCCACTTTTAGACCGAGCTATAAGATACCTCATGCGATGCTTCTCATACTCCTCTTTATACTAAATGCAGAGGATTTAGTGAAAACCTTTAAGGAATTTCAGAAAGTTAATCCTCTACTGAACTGTGATATGAATGAGAAGAAAAAACAAATTGTGTTAAGTCACTGATATTTGCAGTTTGATTCAGAAACTAGTATTAATTACCCTAATACAGTGAGATCCTAGTGATGATTCTGCAATGACTACTTTTACAGTGAAAGTGACCACAATAGCATGCATGGATAAATATAAGGTGATAAACATTAGGATTGCTTACGTATTTTTTGGGTTCTTCATACACATGGTAGGATACAGCTCACTGCCCTGCTGAATTCACTTATAGCATGTGATTTCCCTTTGCTTATTGAAATGTTAGTAGACTAAAGTGTCTGTTTCCTTCTAGAGGCAAAATTTCAGAGTGTGCCTGACAACATTCTTTTTTCTTTGACTACATTGAGTTTCAATGTTCTGGAGTCGCTGCTTTGTCCCCTAGATCCTGGTATAAAGGTGACAATGACCCATGAGTAGAATCATAAGCAACACCATGGACATGTGAAGTTAGTAACTTATGAATGAATTGATTTAGTCTCCTGACATTTCAAAATTGTTTTGTTATCTCTCAGCTTAGTTTTTCTGATGTAATTCAATTGCCTAAGGAAACAATATCTGCTGTGATGTGTTACCGTCTCTTACTGTCCAGTGGCTGGCAAGGCCAAAAGTTCTAGGCATGGCAGTATTCTGAGAGTTGAGAGCCAATATATTTTCTTGGCAGTGCGCATGCTCATGGTGCACTTGAAGCAGTGTTGATGCTGCCATAGGAACACCGCAAGCCAACTTCGTTTCTTCCATGGTCGCACTGTTTATGTATTAAATTACAGACCTCAGGTGTGTCTGACATGAAATAAACATATGCAGGCATCATGAGGGTAATCAACTGATTGCTTCAGAGTGACTGTTCTTTGTAGGTCTTGAGAATACTAACCTGCAAAAACAGGCTTTTAACTTTAATAATTTCAGCAAGTTAATATAAAGGGAAGTTCCACATATAGGTCTGGATCAAGTTTTCTGTGAAGTAATTGCCAATTAGAAAAGTTTCCTAAACAATTAAACCCAGCAAAAAATTGTTCAAAGATTCATTCACTTATTACACAAAGCAGAGTATATTTTATGAGTGCTACTTTCTACTTTGGCCCTTAGATAAAAGGTATCTTCACTTTTCTTTTGTAGTGTTTCACCTAAATATTTGGGCATATATCTATAACCCATCATTCCCTTTTGGAAACAAAGATTAATGATAAAAGTAATATAATCTAAACCTGCTTTAAAGTCCAAATGTAGTTTATGTTATGTGTTCCTGTAATTATTTGTCATCTGTGGCTCAAATCCCTTTTACTAAAATACTTTGCACTTTACCATAAACAAACTTGTGCAAACACAGAAGCTATGGAAAACTCCCAAAATCAAGTGACTAAGTTTCAATAACAAATAAACCTGAATGTGCAATTAAATAGATTATAATAATGCTGAAAATTCTGTATTTTAGGTTCTTTATGATCTAGAGTTCTTCACATGTATTTAATGCCATTCTGAGTGCTATATTTCTTGCTAATAAAACCAAATAACAATGTTCAGGGTAAATTTTAATGAATTAATGCTTATAATGCAAACTATGCTTTCATCCATTTTATTCAGAAGGATATGATTAATTATATAACATATTTTTATATCAATTCTCAGAGTAAAAACTATTTTTACTTGCTTAAATGACAACATAATTTATTAAATGAATAAATACAGGGATTCATGTTCTCCATCACAATCAGGCATGTTTTTGTGACTTCTACCTTCTTCACCATGAACTCCTTCTAACCAACCATTATATCTAAAATAAATTATAAGCAAACATAAATAATGTGCTATTCCAGAGCTACCTCACATGAGCTAGATGATGGGAGGCATAATTAATAATAAATAGACTCTACCTTTAAATTCTATAAAGCCACAGCATTTAAATTATAACTATGCTAAAGAGCAGTAACCTATTTTCCTATTAATTATATCCCATAAAAGCAATATACCTTCACTAATTAATTATACTTGAAGTAACAACTATGGCTTAATTAAATGAACCATTGCTAATAATGAAACCTTAAAATAATTGAACTCTTCTGTCTAGAGGCAGTAACAATTATTGTCATTGGAAAGGATTTCAAACATGGCTACGCTTTGCAAAGATTCATGACTGACATTGAACCTGAGATTTCCTAGAGCAGTAGCTCTCAAAACCTTTCTGTGAAGGGCGAACTATTAAGTATTTTAGAATGTATGTGCCGTGTGATCTCTGTCACAAGTACCAATATTTGCCGTTGTAGTGCATAAGTAGCCGTAGACAATAAGTAAAATGAAAGGATGTCATTTTATTCTAATAAAACTTTGTTTACCAAAATGAATCAGTGGCCTGATTAGCTCTGTGGTTTGTAGTTTGATGACCTCTTATACAGAATCAAATGATTGAACTCGTCTCTACTATGTTTCCAGATTTTCTAGTATAGTATTCTAGGTTTCTATCTTTCTCATCTATCCATCTTCATGGTTAAGTTTTACAAAATTTAATCATATATAATATTATTTAAATTATATTAATCTGTGTTTAACACACGTTTCTCTATTTTGTAATTTAGCATTTTTGAGCCTTTACGGTTTAAATTAGAGATGTAGACATTATGTAAAGATATATTACTTTGTTGCATGTGTTCATAAAACACAATAATGGCCACATTGAAACTACACAATACGATCCACCAAAAGCAAGTTAGGCAGAGATTGTGTACATAAATAACCAAGTACAAGTTCTATCCTTTAAGTGAACTCCTACAACATGATTATTCCTGTATGGTGGAAATTCCAGAAGTAGACAGCACATAAATTTTACAGCTTCTTATCTGATATATGGATACCTTTTTATCAAGTATGCCTTCTTCTTTTTGATTTTATTATTATTATTATTATTATTTATTTTATTTTATTTTTTGAGACAGAATCTCACTTTATTGCCCAGGCTGAAGTACAGTGAGGCAATCTCCTCTCACTGCAAACTCAGCCTCCTGAGTTCAGTCCATTCTCCTGTCTCAGCCTCCTAATTTAGCTGGGACTACAGACACCTACCACACCCGGCTAATATTTTTGTATTTTTAGTAGAGACAGGATTTCACCATGTTAGCCAGGATGCTCTCAATCTCCTGACTTGTTAATCTTCCTACCTTGGCCTCCCAAGGTGCTGGGATTACAGGCGTGAGCCACTACACCCGGTCCACATGCCTTCTTTTATTCATGGTTTCCTAAATATAATATTATATTTATATAATTGAGAATTCCTTGTTCTGTGTTTTCTTTTTCACTTTCTTTCATCCCAGTCAATCATTTTCAGTCAAAATTAATATATATTGATGGGAAAGAAATACAGAGCAATCTAAGAAGCATTGTGAAAAAAATGGTGCGAACATATGCATCAAAAAGTAATATTGCAATTTATTCAGTATCCCATCCAAACTTTTCTCCTGCAGGACTTTCATGGTCGCTATTGTCAAATCTTCTCCCTTCTGCATAACTTTCATTTATCTTCTCTATTATTGCTATTGTCACATAAATGTGCTTTTATATATCACATTAGAAAAACAGTAATTCTCGGTCGAGTGCGGTGGTTCACGACTGTAATCCCAGCACTTTGGGAGGCCCAGGCAGGCGGATCACAAGGTTAGGAGATCGAGACCATCCTGGCTAACACGGTGAAACCCCGTCTCTACTAAAAATACAAAAAAATTAACCGGGCTTGGTGCGGGCGCCTGTAGTCCTAGCTACTCTGGAGGCTGAGGCAGGAGAATGGCGGGAACCCGGGAGGCGGAGCTTGCAGGGAGCAGAGATTTCGCCACTGCACTCCAGCCTGGGCGACAGAGCCAGATTCCGTCTCAAAAGGAAAGAAAGGAAGAAAGGAAGAAAAGGAAGGAAAAAAAGAAAGGAAGGAAGGAAAAATAGTAATTCTCCTCAGTCTACATGTTTCACAAATCTAGAACTACTTATATTTTCTTCTTTAGAGCAAACTTTCTCAAAAGTATTCAAAAAAGTACAATGTGTAAAACAAGCAGCAAGAGAGGACATCTGTGTTAGGCTGAATAATGGCCTCAAGAGATGTCAGGTCTTAATCCCTAGTACCTGTAAATGTAATCTTTTATGGCAAAGAGACTTGCAGATGTGATTAAGTGAAGAATTTTGTGATGGAATATTGTCATGAATTATCTTGGTGGTCTCTAAATGCCGTAAGTGTCCTTATAAGAGTGATGGAAAGGGAGATTTGACACAGAATCTAGGTTGTGTGATCATGGAAGTGGAGAAATATTTGAAAATTATATGCTGCTGTCTTTGAATATAGAAGAAGGGGCCACTGAGCCAAGAAATGTAGTTCTAGAAGCTGCGTTTCTGGAGTAATTTCTAGAATTACTCTCCCGTGAGTTCTCTGGAAAAAATAGAATGCTGATCACACCTTGGTTTTAGACTACTGATGCTGATTATGAATTTCTGGCCTTCAGAACTGTAAGAGAAAATGTCTGTGTTGCTTTAAGCTACCCATTTTGTGGCAATTTGTTACAGTAGCATAGGAAAATAACAGAGAATCTCTTCTTGTTCCCAGGTTTAAAAACAGGTCTTCTAACATTTCCACATTATTATGTCATAAGCTATTGTTTATAGGATTTCAAAAGATACACTTTATCAACTCATCAACTAATGAGTGCCTTTTAAATCCTAGTTTAATAAAAGTATGTATATATATAAAACAAATTAATGATGAATTTTATCAAATACTTATTTGTATCAATATCTGTTAGGATACAGATCTTATGTATGTGCATCTGCTGAAATGATGTGATTTTTCTCATTTATTTTGTGAATGTGATGAATAATATTCTTTTTAATTGAATCTCAATTATAGAGAATTGAATGAATCATTATTTTGATTAATGACATACTTTCATCTTATGCCTATTCATGGTCATCTTTTATATGTAGGTAATTAAATAATAACTTTTACAGTGTTTGAGGCAACCAGCATATAGCACCCTGCATGAAAGCTAAAACCTGAACAATGACCACATTTAGCCATATAGTTCTCACTCCCATCTCATCCTCTATAATTACCAGTGCTTGAACCACAACCTCTTTCTTCTCTAAACCACTAGCTGAAATCTAAACTCAGCACTCCAACCTCCCATTTATTGATTTCTGCTAGGCTTCTTGAAGTCTCACCTTGTGCATATATATCTTGGATACCAGCCACACTTAAAGGGCATTTGTATCCAGATATTCAGGCTCTCTCTGTGTGGTTACCTCCTTCTTGGAAATTTGTCTCATGAGCCCCATATACACTGAATACTCTGAACTCTAATCTCTGTCACCTCTGTCACCTCAACACAGTAAAACTTCACTTTCTGTGTATGCTTTCTTTCTTCACATTAGTATTTGAGAAATGTTGTTAGAGGAAAAACATCTGAGTGAATGTAATTTATAGTCTGTAATTATTTCTTTTTAATAATAATCCCTCTCAAGCTCTGTATAGATTGATTGTTCTGCAGTGTCTTCCAATAGTTGTCTAACATATTTTGCCCAGTTTTTATAGCCAACTTCAGGGTGTGAGTTTGTGCTACTTTATCATGGCCTGAACCTGAAATTCTCTAATATATATTGAAAGGGATGGTTATTATAGTTCATGTTGTATTTCTTGTGTTTCCAATGAGCTTTTCGATTTTCTATTTCTCCACAATTCTGGAATTAAGAATCCATTTGTTTCATTCTAATCTAGTTTCTTATTCATAATGCTAAAGGGAGTGTTGTTTTAATGACCATCAACAACTTCTACATGGGCACCATTCATATTTCCCGAAGTCTCAGTAGCATTTCAAATTGTTGACAACTTCTTCCTCTTCAAAATATTATTCATTATAGATTTCTTTAAAAATATGCCAACCTTTCTTTTCTTCTTGCCACCTCAGCTATTTATTCCCAACTCAATTTCAACACATTTATTTTTTCAGCTCATTTGGCATTAATTTATATTGTCTGTTTCAACTCTTCCTTGATGATTTAACAACAAAAATAAATCATTCCTTTCAAAGGTTCTTAAGTGTCAGTAACTCCCATAGTTTTACTTTTACCTTTGACTGTTCTCCAATCTTCAGACTTAGACACAAAGTTGTTTAATTACCATCTTGCATTTCTCTCATGCCAAACACCCACAGGACTGATAGTCCTGTTATTTCTTTATTCAAAGTATATCTCAAATGCATTCACTCTTTCCATCACCATTGCTACTCTTACTGTTTTAGTCAATTCTGGCTGCTATCACAAAGACGCATAGACTAGGTGGCTTAGAAACAGCAGAAATCAATTTTTCGCAGTTCTAAAAGCTGGAAGTCTGAGACCATGGTACCAGAGTGACCAGATTTTAGTGATATCTCTCTTCTAAGTTGCAGACTACCATTTTCTTCTTGTATCCACATGGCAGAGAGTGAGATAAGTCTCTTGTGTCCCTTATATAAGGGAACTAGTTCCATTTAGAAGGGATCCAACCTCATGATGTAACCACCTCCCAAAAGTTTTACCTCCTAATACCATCATATAAAGGGTCAGGATTTCAACCTATAAGTTGTGGGGACAGGGTGGCAACAGCCATGCAGTCCATTGCAATCACTATCCAAGACATCACCATCATCATTATCTCCATTCTGTATGTGGATAATGGTCTCTGACATTGTCTTCTTGCATTTATTCTTTTCCCCTAAATTGATTCTTCAAAGAGTAATGTCAAAGACATCCAGAGCCAGAGGATAATTAAAGCAGTAAAGAAAGATTTTATTCAGAAATTATTGCGACCCAGGAAGAGATACTTTAATATAGAAAGGAGCTCAATTCCAAATACAGGCACAAATGGAAATTTATAGCAAAAGAGCAGTGTGAGGGGGTCAGTGGATGGAAAATTACTATGAGGATACATCGAAAGTAGGGGAAATCTTGCTAAACCAAATTAACAGGATTCTTGCTGAAGGCAGGTCAGAGTGATCAGATATCAAAAGTGGGAGATTCTCTCTATATGGACTTAGCAGGATTCTTGTTAAAAGTGAGCTACGGAGACCAGGCAAAGACAGGGGCCTAGGTGGAGATCTAGTTGAGAGGAGAGCTAAAAAATCTGACTAAAGTTTGATCAAGGAAAGAGTCATGGTCAGTATCTGTGGTAATTTTTTTAAATTACTGAAAGTGAGGCTTATTTGCATTCTTCAAGGATTTACCAATTAATAAACTATGTTAAAATCTCCAGTTTTAATGTCTATTTCTTCTTTCAACTTCTGTTATTTCTGCTTTATGAAAATTATAATTTGAACCATGTTATTAATGTATATTTTATTTTTAATGTAGAATGAAGCATGAAGCCTTCTGTAGAATAAATTTCCCTTCCTTATCCTGTTAAATTTATTTTGTCCTAAATTCTATCTTGTCTCATAGCAAAATTCTGACAACTATTTCAGGATCTTGCTATCATACGAGATCTATCTTTGCTCTTCTTTTTGCATTAAACCATTTTGAATTGCCTTGTTTAGTGTGCTTCTTGCACACAGAATAGATTGGATTCTGTTTCATTAGCCAATCTAAAAATACTCCATTTAAAGGTGAGTTAAGCCCATTTGTGTCTTTGATATACCTATTATGCCGGTGTTAAATTTTGTTATCTAAGTTTTTGCTATATAAACAATTTATATAAAATCTTGCCTGTATTTGCACTTTAATTTGAGGGGCAGGATATACTCATTTAGTATTTATAAATTTTTCTATGATTATTCTTATTATTCTTATACTAAGATAATAAAACACACGAGTTTCCCATTGTATTTTAATACTGTCTATTGATTTCTTCAATGAGTAATAATACTGTTCTCTAGTAAACTCTCTTTCCTTTCTTCTCTCTTTTTGCTTAACATTTACTTTAATTTGATATATCTTTAGTGGCAGTTAGATACTCCTGAGATATTCATTAAGATTCATCTACTTTCTTTTTCTTCTTATTTCTTCATGTTTAACACACTTAATAGCATCATGTTTTGTCACTTTAATCTCCATTACTTGTTCTTAATTATAAAATTAAACACATGTAATCCTTATCCAGAAGCGTCACGTGTTGTTTGTCTTGTCAGTAAGTAGGTCATTTCTTAAAAAGCAATAATAAGAATAATGTTTTTTAAAATCAAATCATAAATGTTCATGATGTTCTGCATTCCTTAGACAAGACTTATAGTTTGGATGAATAAAATCTCATCTCTCTACTGTGTTCTCTCTTTCAAAATCATTAAACCATTTCTTTATTATCATCCTGTATAAAATGTTGCTATCAAGAAGTCTATTATCAATATAAACTTCTTATCCTTTTACTTGCATGCTCAAATAATTATTTTTATTTTGATTTTTGTTCTTAGAAATAACCAGTACATTGGGTATTACTATTCTTTGCCTAAAGTTCTACATTTAGAAATTTTTTAGATGTTTTTAATCTCTCAATTTCTGTTTCATATTCTTATTTTTATACTCTATATCTCTTACCCTAGTTCGTACCACTTCTATTTGATTTTATGTACCTTCAAATTATTTTTTTTCTAAAAATTATTCTCTAAAAATTATCTTTCTTGTCTCTGATTATTTGATTCTCTGATTAATTTTTATTTTGTTCCAATTGTTTTTCTTCAGGGTAAGTGTCTTTTTCTTTTAGAGGTGAGAATTATTGATAATTTCTTGTTGTAGTTTATTGATAGCAAGATCTTACAATACTTCCTTTTATCTTCCTTTTATCTTTGCCATTAACTCCAGCTGGTACTGGCCCCATGCTGCCAAGGATTAGGACAATTACTCTTGTATTCTGGGTTTTATGATGATTATTTGTCACTGTTTTAGTTGGTGATGTCACCCATGGGTTTTTCCATTACTTCTCTTAACTCTACTGCCTGGTGTTTGGTACAGATCCAGACATAAATGAAGGAAAAGGAGATGGATAGATAGATAGATAGATAGATAGATAGATAGATAGATAGATAGATAAGATAGATAAATAGATAGATACATATTTACATATATACTTACATACCAAGTTTGCTGCTGAGTGTCTCTCCAGTTTATCTTATTTAATTTTCTCATAATCTAGAAGCTATTCTCTACAACAATAAAATAATCCAACTCTCAAGCAATACTGAGCAAAATATACTGTAACTAATATCTCAACATACTCGATCCTGTATTTTACATGAAAATAAATGATGCTGGGCATGATGGCTCACACCTGTAATCCCAGCACTTTGGGAGGCTGAGGCAGGTGGATCACTTGAGGTCAGGTGTTCGAGACCAACCTGACCAACATGGTGAAATCCCGTGTCTACTAAAAAAAAAATACAAAAATTAGCCAGGCATGGTGGTGCATGCCTGTAAGCGCAGCTACTTGTGAGGCTGAGGCAGGAGAATTGCTTGAACCTGGGAGGTGGAGGTTGCAGTGAGCTGGAATCATGCCATTGCACTCCAACTTGGGCAACAAGAGCAAAAAATCTCCGGAAAAAAAAAAAAAAAAGAGTAAAACGCTTTTGGTTGGTCTCTGTTTTAGTAATATGTTATTTATTAGATAATGTGATACAAATTAAATTAAGTGGGATTTTTCTTAGAGAAGATATTTATCTCTATTGAGGTAGCAAAATAGATAGAATGAATTTGTCTCCATTTAGGTTTAAATAAGAAATAGGTGTGTGTGTGTGTGTGTGTGTGTGTGTGTGTGTGTTTTGGCTTATTCTTATATTTCCTGGCTTATTTATATTCTAATTCTTCTTGTTTATATAATCATTCACTTTGATCGCCTCATATATCTTATCTTTTTTGGGTAGCCTAAAAGCAAAAATATTTTTACAGGCTAGTCAGCATTTGCTGTGCTTTCTTATTATCGTACTTGCTTAGCACAAACTTGATGCTGATTCTACTTCTCATTCTTCATGACAAAGCAAGTGGAAAAAATATCTGGAAATTGGCTCTATGACATGGATAACTAACACTAATATGAGCCTTGTGCTCTTAATCTGTAAAATGGGAATAATAAAAATAGCAAGTCTGTCATCACTGCTATATGAAAATCCTGAGTTTTATGAGTGCTTCTGGGAATATCTAGTAAAGAAAACATATCTGTGTGCTTTATCTTTTAATAGTTAAAAACAGTTTTGACAATAAGTAGTTTATATTTGTTAGTTATTAAAATATGTATGTTATAACTGTAAATAGTTTATAGGTATTAGTTATTATAATATACATGTACATATAACAAATTTATATAAACTATAAGTAGTTTTTATGTATTAGTAATTATAATATACCTATTATAAGAACTAAGAATAGAAAGGAGATGGAGAAACTAAGAGTTATATAATACCTATAGTAATTAATCAATATGCAAATACTATTTTATTATTTTTATACCATTTGTATATGTATTTATTACTTTATATATATAATTCTTCATATAATTCTTAGGTTCTGCATAATATTATTTATGTATTTAATAGCCTAATATATTTCTAATTTGCAGAAAACAAGGAAAATTGCCTTCCTTCAATGATTATAAGTATGCATTTCTTTATCCAGGGAAGCTAAAAGGCAAGATCATAAGAAGCTATTATATAGAAAATTATTTCTTCATAATATCTCTTTTAAAATTGAGGCAACAGAATCCTTTTTCTCTTTCATTATATGTTTAATTTAAAATTGTTTCAACAACAATGTGTAGATTGCCAGTTCAAGTTCTCAGGTGTAACAAGATTCACATTTCTTTGTTAGACAATACAATGTAAATATAAAGTAAAAGCAAAACATTATATTAAAATGAAAGTTTTATAATATTTAGACATTAATATCTCAGCGTTTCACTAGCATATTATTTGAAGAAAGTCATTCACTTTTTCACAGGTTACATCCTTGCTCCTGAAAATGACAATATTCTATTTTCTACTATTTCTGTCTAAAAATTTAAACAGGTTAGTATATCCTCTGCATAAGTGCTACAAAATACAATGCACAATAATTTTGTTAAAATTACTACATGTTAGTAAAAAATTGATTAGTTTTCTTAATGATTGTTTGCTTATTTTTCATATCTATATATGCAATAATTCTAAAGTTAAGAACTAACTACTTTCTTGATAATGGAGAAACCTTTCAACACACAAAAACAAAATTTTTATTGTCTTTTAAATAGGTCCTGAGAAGAGGATTAGAAAAAGGCAACACATCAAAAAGTTAAGAGGCAGAAATAGCTTTTTTGTTGCTGGTAAATTTAATGAGATCTTAAGTTATTCAACTGGCAAGTCTCATCTCTTTGAGTATCTCAGTGAAGACTGTCAGAAATCATCAAAATTCAACACAACAGAGTAAAAGCTAATAGCCTTTTTGTTATACCAAAACTGAAAGGATTGGTAAGACTCAAAATGAATGCTATTACTGAAAATCTTCTTTTATCTAATTCTTTGTGCAGTGAGTGAAAATTGAACAAATACATATCCTTTTTGTGGTGTTAAAATGAATTCTGACACTATTAAACAAATATTCTTTGGTCATAAGACCTCCTCAATACTTTTTTCACAAGTAGTATTATTAGAATATCCTATGTGATTCTAGTTCATAGTATTCTGGCTATCATTATTTGATTATTTTCTGTGAAATAAAAATGAAGGACTCTATTTTTTTTTTTTAATGCTGTGTTTTGATGAAGAAGGAAGTATTTGAGTGGTTATCACATTAGAGAAATTTTTATTGTAATCAACCTTTGATAATTTCTAGCATAATTAATATTTATCTTCTTTTGTAGATGTTCTTAAGTAACAAAAAGCAATAAAGATAAAATATAGGACATCAAAGATATCACATACATTCATATATCTCAAGAAATGAAAGCAATGAAAGAGCTATGCTGTGATCCATATTTTTTGTTTATTGACAACTAATGCAAAATTCCAAACAATAATGAAGCAACTACAGATTTGAGGGAAATAGTAAATCAGAAAGAGCAGTTGAGAGAGTCTTTTTAGAAAAAAAGTTTTCTCTTTTGGAATTATGTTACATCTTAAGTAAATATCTTGATATTCAATCATTAATTTATACATTTGTTTTTAATTTAACATATATTTTTGAGTGCTAAATATATCAGGCACTATTATAGGTGCTTGTGCTAATTAACAACCAGTTGGCTAGAATGTGTAAAGTGCCACAGAAAATACCTCTTGAGTTCTATGGTCACTACCTGGGTGATGGGTTCGGTCATACCCCAAACCTCAGTATCATGCAATATACTCCTGTAACAAACCCTCACATATATCCTCAAATCTAAAAGTTGAAATTTAAAAAATAAAAATAAAAAGCAAATACTTAATCATATTAAGTATATTAACTAAAACAAAACTAAGTGATTCTGTTTTAGAAAAAGAATTTAGAAATGAGAGGGAGTGGAGACTAGAATAACACTTATGGTGTTCAATCAGAATCAAAACTATCAATATATACTTAAGTTTACTTATTTCTAAGTTAGATAAAAATTGAAAATAATGTGTAGATATATAAGTAGACATAGATCCACATGTTTGTGTGTGAATGTGTGTATATTTCTTCATTTTAACCACTAAGACCTAGAAGCAATAACATTTTAATATCAATCAGCACATTTAGCATTCAAATCTTGGATTCAGTCTTTTCTTCTTTAAAAGGAAACAGAGATCTTTGGATCAATGCCTGATTCTAGGTGCATGGGGCAGAAAGAACAAAATGGGTCTGAGGCATCTGTTGTTGTTAAGAAAATAAGGAAGTCTCAACTAATGATGGAGACATACCAAAGAACATAGGAGGTAACTAGAAGTGACTCTCAGTGACTCAAACTGAGATAAATTGAGCAAGGGCATAAATAGTGATGACAATGGATTATTAAGATTAAATAAGCCAAATACACATGAATCCACACTAATATAAATAAATAATTGGATAAATAGGAAAAGGGAGACAAAGAAAAGCTTTTCCATACAGTAGAATTCTAATCAATAAATATAGAATAAATAGTGGAGATAGAATCTCATTTCTTGGCAAATACCATACCATTGTTTCAAAGGACAAGTCTGCTAAAATTAGTGGATACAATTATGAGAAACAAGATATTTACATAGTCTCCAAGTATCTCTCAACAAAATACTGATTTTAAAATAGTAATTTTAAAGTGGAAAAATCTGGCAGACAACATCTTATTCAAGTGATCAAAGTTAATGTCAAGAATATTAGGACTTGATGATGTCGTGTGCTTCCTGATATGACGCACTGAGAAGGACAACCTTGGCATTGTGGTATTCTTGCCCAAATACATTATGTGAATTTAACCATGAAGAAATATTAGAAAAAATCAAACTTCGGAATAATCTACAATAAAAACAAGTATCAAGGGCATGAAAGACAAAAAGAAAAACTGAATTTTCTTAGAATAAAGAAAACTAAAGAAATGTAGCAACTAAATGCAATATGTGACCCTGATTTTGATCTAGTTAAAGATCATTAGTGGAGTCATGGACAGTATATGTAAATAAGGTCTGTGGGTAAGTATCTAATTCCACATTAATTTCCTAATGTTAGTAAATGTGCTCTCTTAGGTACAGTGTTAGTAGTCAAGAAGCTGGGTGAAGAATATATAGGAATTCTTGGATTTTTTACATATATTTTTGTAAGCGTGAAAGTAGTTCAAAATGAAAATTTTAAAATAAAATGAATGAAAGAGAAAAAGGATGGTATGGATCTTTTGAAGTATTGCGCTAAATATGAAATTCATGAATATGAAATTCATGGTCCATCCCTGAGGTCTTTTATATTATAGTGTTTAAGATATAAAATCAATGTAAACAAAACCAATGAATGATAGATAGTGATAAAAGTTATCACTATTTCTGGATAAACCATGTTCTACAATAACACATAACTGGTGATAGCTTGGAGTCATGCAAGACCTCTTGAAGAAAATGAAATGTAAAGTGATGACTTAAATATGGAAAATGAACCATTTGATCGACAAGCGTAACTATGAAGCTTCCAAGACAAGATGTTGCCTTGTGCAATACCCTGACATGGGGAAAAACTGTGTTTCAAGAATGGAAAGAGCCCTGTCTCATTAGGATTGAGGGGCTTGAATGGTGCCTGTTGTTGTAGACAGCAGAGCAGAGCTTTAGCATCCTGGAGATTTGTAATTGTACTCCACAAGTAACTAAAGGACTTCAGGCAGAGGAAGGAAAGAGCCTTAGTCACATTACAAAAAATAAAAACTAAAAGAAGAAAGAAAAAAAGCATGGAAAAAATGTAATATATATATTATTATTATATTGATTTATGATAATTGGTTTATATCTAATTTGTTTCCCTGTGTTTATTTTATATTGTGTATATATTTTATATATACACAAATATATATAAAATATATATATTATATATTTTTATAATATATATATATAAACAGATATATATATCTGCCTCTTAACCAAGAAAAATTTTTACAGGGACAAGAATAAACACAAAGAAATGAATTAGAAAACTATTAAAGTGAAAGGACAAGAAGGTGGAGACCTTGTTCAAAATAAAGAAATATATGTTTAAGGTACATGCAAGTTTGAAGAAAAGAGTTACTGATAAATAGGGTTTTGGCGTATTGAATAAGATAAAATCAATGGCAACACCGGCTGAAGTAAAAAAACAAACATACACACACAAACTGGGAAGCAGAGAAAATAACAAAATTCTACTTAAAACAGTATGTGAACTTCAGTTTTCTATAAAAAAAAAATCCACATTTGATATTAAGTAAGTAGATGACTATGTAAAGCTCTAACTCAGAGAAGATACCAAAATTGGAAATATTCTGAGATGCTATCATGTAAATGGCCTTTAAACCCATGAAAATGCTTGAGAACACTCGGGGAAAAAGTGAGTAAGTAGAGAAAAAAGAAAGCACTAAGTTAGGTGGGTTGAAGACAGTACAGGAAATATTGAAAGAGACTTTCTATTATTGTTTGATTGATTTCTTTCAAAGAATGAATACAAAGTAAGGTGATAACTCAAGGGCAACAGTAAGTCAATGTAAACTTTTAATAAAATGGGAGTTACTCATTAACGAGAATGATAATAGTAGAATGAGAGGGAGAGCTAAGAGACAGAATTTTGATAGAAGAAATAGTTCAGATATGGAATGGAGGGAAAAATATTAGTAAATGGAGACAAATTATAAAACTTCTGTTGAAACTGTTCTTATCTGATTAATTGTATTTACTTAATATTAGGAGATACCATCAATTTAGCATAAGACATATGGTAACTTTGTAGAAGGTTGTTGTTACCAATTCTGTGGGAGTGAATGCATTGGGAAACTAAAATAGAATGTTTGTCACTGTTGAGTATCCTTTTAAGTTTTGTAATTCATTGAAATCGTGTTATTAGTTACAACATGTGTGATCCTGGAGGACATTATGTGAAGTGAAGTAAGATAGGCACAGAGAGAGAAAAACCACATGTCCTCACTTACATGTGGGAGATAAAAAATGAGCTTATAAAAGTAGCAAGTAGAATTGTGGTTATCAGAGGCTGGAAAGGATGGGGATAAGAAAAGGATGAAAAGAGGCCTGTAAGCAAAGTTGACTTTGTTACAAAATTGTAGCTAGAAGGGAGGAATAGCTCTAGTGTTCTGTAGCACTGTAGGATGAATTAGGTTAACAATAATTTAGTGAATCTTTTTAAAAACCTACCAGACATAATTCTGAATATTCACAACACAAGGAAATGACAAATGTACAAGGTGATAGATATGCTAATTACTCTGATTTGATTATTTCATGTTGTATACAGGTATCAAAATGTCACTCTGTATCCCATAAATATGTATAATTATGTGTCAACTGAAAACAAAAGAAAAAATAGAATTCAAAATATAATAAATGTTCAACAAATGCTTGTTAAATTGAGTAAAGACAAAGAAGATATTGAAAATGATTTTTAATTCTGAATTGAAATTAAAATAATCTAGCTTAATTATGTCATTTTCCCCTAGAATTCTTAAGCTTTTTGGATGCTAGCCCATAAAAAAAGACAAAAAATTTGGAATCATATTGTTTACTTTAATAACCTAGTCTAAATCATGATTCTAGAGAGAAGTGGCAAAGACTCAAAATATTATTATATTAGAAACTTAGTCCCTGAAGGCAATATTAGAGGAAAAGAAATCTGGGCCACAATGAGAATGAGAGTAGTTTAAACAGGAAAAGGAAGAATCAAAGAGATTATTAAAAATGCCATTATCTAAGCATAATTCTAACAGAAGACAACATATATGTTTTTGTCACCTAGGATTAGTAAATCAAGAAAATTGTATTACAATTTTATTGGATAGTGAGTTCTATAATATATTAAGTATAAAAAAAGTAAAACACTTGATATATACCATATAAAATATTTAATAAGAACATTTCTAGTAAGTATATAGAAATATATAAATAAAAACAGCTTAATTCAATCAATACTGAGTGACTATTATATATTTCATCTCATTTATCTTCACATTATTTTTGTAGGATAAATATTATTAATTTGATGTATTAGTTGCAAAAAGGGTAATGTCACTAAAAGAAGTGAGATATCCTGATTAAGGTTTTACATTCATTCATTAAGTGACAAATATGTAATGAGAACACAATTTCTTTTATTATATCAAACTACCTACTAAACAACAAAAGGAGTTTGACTGTTTAATTACATATACTTTATCTTAATTCCCAAAATGTATTAACATGGAAAGGTATTCTTTGTTGGTGTTTGATGAGGTTAGAATTAAGAATTTAAAACTTATTAGTGTAAATATATACCTAATTTAAATCATTTAAGTTATTATATGCTAAGCTGCCTAATACATACCTGAATTTGTCATTAATTTTGAAAAATTCTGTGTCTCCCCACACCCTCCTCATTCCACTTCACTAGTTATTATGTTCCTTTTTTAATTTATGAAGATGGAATATAATGTCAAATTCATAATACTGCTTTTCAGGTACAAAGCTGGCATAGACAATACTGAAATACATGTGATGACATTTACCGTAGCAATTCAAATTAAAAGAGAAAAGTATCTTTCTAAGCCATCTTCAAGTAAACACTTGCCATTTATTTCTACGTATTCCAAAAATTAAAGGTGATATACATTGAGTAAGACTTTACAATCCTCAGAATACTATAATGGAAAATATGTCTTTGATATGTTTTCCTGTAATTTCACTGTCTAGAAATTGTCCTAATCCTTAAAAGAGATCATTAGCTAGCCACTGAAATCTCAGGAGAAAAGCTATTAAAACTGACAGCTACATTTTTTAACACTACACATATAGACAACTCAGAGTTTTAAAACATTGGATTTGTAATCTCTCTGTTATTTAGAAGAGGTGCTGTGTAGGTAAAGGACTCATTTTGTGAATCTTTCTTAGTATATCAGCTAATTTATTCTTAGATAATTTCTAGAGAAAGAAAAACAGCAAGAGATCATCAGAGAATAAAAAAGGTATTATAAAAAAGAGTTAAAATCGTTTAAAGTAGCAGTTTATTTTTCAGAAAAGAATTTTAAACCTCTACATATTTATAAAGAATGGAAACTCTTGAACAACAGTCATGAAAATTTAAAATAAAGATCTGATAAAAATTCCTCTACCTGTTTTATCAAATGTGTTTAGATTGGAAATAAATGGGGAGTTTGTTTCATAGCTCCCCTGGGTCAGAGGTAAAAAGTTTCTATTCCTTAGGAAATGGAATAAAATAAATTGGTTACAAAAGAATATTGAGATTCATTCATCCATAGCATTCTAAAACAGGAATTAGCTTAGAAAGGTCATCAAAAGACTGAAATTATCTGAGTTTGGTGGAAATAAAAAGGCAAGACTGAAAGTTATATATGTTTTCAAGTAGTGTTTGGATGGATAAAGTACAGAAGGAGAAAAATGGTTGCACTTCTATGCATTGAAAATGCTTATTTGGTTTTCTTTTTAGCTTGTGTTTCAAATGGCCCACTTAAATTTACTGACTCTACACCAAATAAATTAATCTCACTCTTCACACTGCTATCCCTCCAGTTTCTTGCCTCAATTTATTCCAGAATGACATTCTACATTTATTCAATAAATACTCAAAGGAATGTGTTATGTGCATTGCATTCAATTAACCATTAGTTAGACAACACAAACTAATTAAAGGATATCTTTCCTGTCTTCTTAAAGTTTGCAGTTTAATTATCTTGATATTTCAAGCCTCATTCTCTTAAATTTTCACTAATATGCCATATTTTTTTCTAAGTCTCTGAAAAGTTTTGATACTTCATTCCATCATTTTTATATTAGCTAATCTCTCATTGGTTTTCTAACTCAATTTATCATGTGGACTTTCAACCATGTTTTCTTTATTTTTTTTTTTTCCATTTTGTGGTGGAGTTTCGCTTTTGTTGCCAGGCTAAAGTATAGTGGCATGATCTCAGTTCCCTGCAACCTCTGCCTCCCGGGTTCAAATTCAAGTGATTCTCCTGCCTCAGCCTCCCAAGTAGCTGGGATTACAGGCATGCACCACCCCTCCCAGCTAATTTTGTATTTTTAGTAGAGACAGGGTTTCTCCATGTTGGTCAGGCTGGTCTCGAACTCCTGACCTTGTGTTCCACCCGCCTCAGCCTCTCAAAGTGCTGGGATTACAGACATGAGACTCTGCACCTGGCCTCAACCATGTTTTCAATTCTGAAAACAACTAAGAAGTATGTAACCGTTCTTACCTTTAAATAAATACAATTTTAGTCTAAATGATAAAAGGACTCTATATGGGTAAATTCTTCCTAAGTTAGGAAGGACTAGTGGAATGAAAACTTGAAAAATGGCATAGTACATGAGTATGAAAGAATACAGAATTAAAACCCATCTAGAAGATTCAGTAAAATATATGGCTTCCTTTTATCCAAATAATTTTAGAAACATTCCCTCCAACTTCCACACTTCTATAGAATTCCATTCCCATCTTTATTTTATTTTGTCTTATACGTTGTTTTACTTTCTGTGTTTACTTTCCCTTCTTGTTGAACTAATTATTTCCTAGAAACAGAGATCTTCATGAGATTTATTACTGATTTAACGTTGAAAGTTATATAATATAAGCTAGATTATGTTATGTAGCAATTTTTCAATTGCAAAAATTTCACCCAATTATAATTTAGAAAAAGTGTCAAATCCCGTAATAAGTGGCAAGAATAACAAAACTAATATTCAAATACATTCAACGTAATCCATAATCTGCGTTTGAGTGTGTATGTGTACATTTTTTTTCTTTTTTTCTTTTTTTTTTTTTTTTTTTGATACTGAGTTTCGCTCTTGTCACCCCGGCTGGAGTGCAATGGTGCAATCTCAGCTCACTGTAACCTCCACCTCCCGGATTCAAGCAATTCTCCTGTCTCAGCCTCCCGAGTAGCTGGGATTACAGGCATGCTCCACCACACCCAGCTAACTTTGTATTTTTAGTAGAGACTGGGTTTCTCCACATTGGTCAGGCTTGTCTCAAACTCCTGACCTCAGATGATCTGCCCGCCTCAGCCTCCTAAAGTGCTGGTATTACAGGAATGAGTCACTGTCCCCAGCCAAATTTTTTAACTTATTCAAAAATCAGTTGTAAACATCACTATAATTCACAGGGATAAGCAAATTATTTCTATAAAGAGCAAGATAGCAAGATAAGTATTTTAGGAGTGTGTATGTGTGTGTGTGTGTGTAAACTTTTGAATTTATTCAAAAAGTAGTTGTAAACATTATTATGAGTCACAGTGTCAGCAAATTATTTATTTCTATAAAGGGCAAGACAGTAAATGTTTTAGGCTTTGGGAACCTTGTAGAAGTTCACAACTACTAAACCCTGTTGTAACATGAAAGTAGACAATATACAAATAAAAGGATGTGGCTACGATATTATCAACTTTATTCATAGACACAAATGTTAAATGTTGTTAATTTTATGTTATGAACTATTATTCTGCTGTTGATATTTCTGTATTATTCAAGAAATGTAAAAATATTCTTAGCTTGCAGGTTGTACAAAAACAGGCAATAGGATAGGTTCAGTGTATGGGCCACAGTCTGCTAACCCCTATGGTTCAGCTATAAATATGACAGTGTATACCTGCTAATAGCAAGAGCAGTGTCCTACATATACATAAGAAAATTATCACAGGTGGAAGTTATATTAAATACATTTTAATCATGCATATTATACAGAAATTGAGTACTTTTGAAAAAAACCAAACGATTACCCGTAAGTCTATTGTGTGTTGGTTCATCCCCAGAAGGCCATTATTATCAGTGTGGTTTGTGTATTTCCAGACATTTTCCAAAGCAATCACATAAGTTCATTTTAAATATGTATTTTCACATATTTTACTGATAAACCGTTTAAAAGTAAATGTGTAAACAAGAGTTCTGCAATTCATTCACTCTCTTTAATAAGAACCATGCTGGAGACAAAGAAGGCAGGTTTTTTGGTAATCATACAACTGACTAACCTCTTGGCAAACAAACTAATAAGTTTCCAGGAAGAAATATCTTACCTACAGAATGCTTTTAGCAGAATGTATGTGTTGCATTGTGTTTTTTTTCTAGGATTGTTTATAATGAAACCTAAATCTCTTTGATTCATGAGACAGTTTCCTGGATATTCTAAAGACAAAATGAGATATTTCATGATCTAAATATCTCCTCTGTGTAAGAAAGATGACCGCATATCTTACTCAGAATCGTCATCTATTATCCTTGGTCAAAGCACATCTGATGTGAGAGAAAAGGACCCAGGGATTCTCACAGTGCTATCTGGCCTTACCTTGCTTCACCTGTACCTCACAATATTTTTTATCCTTAAAATTAATAGTTAAGTTTGCATAAGAACTCTGATGCATGTGAGTCTGATTTGATAATCTAATACTTTGTGTATTTTTAACCACAATAATGTGTTTTTATTTTTCAATTTAATATACACTGGAAATTTTAGTGATTCAGCACATGTTAATCTTTACCATTTCTTTAACTCTTAGATATGTCATATTTACTTAGCCATTTCTCTATTGGTGGACATTTAATCTATTTAATGGGATTTTGACTATTTTTTAAAAGCTGTAATAGACGTCCTATCGCATTTTATGTGCACATGTGTTATTATTTCTCTAAGACAGATAATGAGTTAAGGAAAATTTTGCTTGTAAGTTATTCACATTGTAAAATTTAATAGATATCATAAATTTTCATCTAAGGTGGTCTTAAATTATAGATGTCAATTTGATATTATTAAACTTTGAATTATTTTGCTAAACTCATGGATTGAAAGTATAATTTCATGAAATCTTAGGTACCACAGGAAGAAGTATGAATTGATACAACTGATTTGAAAAAAAGTTAGTCTGTGATTAAATAAGTATCCACATATGTTTGTTCCTAACATTCCTTGGATAGTTATATGCTGTAGACAAACTTATTCATATATTCCTGAGAGCATATGTCCAAGTATTTTCTTTTCTTTATTATTATTATTATACTTTAAGTTCTAGGGTACATGTGCATAATGTGCAGGTTTGTTACATACGTATACTTGTGCCATGTTGGCGTGCTGCACCCATCAATTCGTCAGCACCCATCAACTCGTCATTTACATCAGGTAAAACTCCCAGTGCAATCCCTCCCTCCTCCCCCCTCCCCATGATAGGCCCCGGTGTGTGATGTTCCCCTTCCCGAGTTCAAGTGATCTCATTGTTCAGTTCCCACCTATGAGTCATTGATAGTTTAATGGGGATGGCACTGAATCTATAAATTACCTTGCGCAGTATGGCCATTTTCATGATATTGATTCTTCCTATCCATGAGCATGGAATGTTCCTCCATTTGTTTGTGTCCTCTTTTATTTCACTGAGCAGTGGTTTGTAGTTCTCCTTGAAGAGGTCCTGTACATCCCTTGTAAGTTGGATTCCTAGGTATTTTATTCTCTTTGAAGCAATTGTGAATGGAAGTTCATTCATGATTTGGCTCTATGTTTGTCTGTTACTGGTATATAAGAATGCTTGTGATTTTTGCACATTAATTTTGTATCCTGAGACTTTGCTGAAGTTGCTTATCAGCTTAAGGAGATTTTGGGCTGAGACAATGGAGTTTTCTACATATACAATCATGTCATCAGCAAACAGGGACAATTTGACTTATTCTTTTCCTAACTGAATACCCTTTATTTCTTTCTCTTGCCTGATTGCCTTAGCCAGAACTTCCAACACTATGTTGAATAGGAGTGGTGAGAGAGGGCATCCCTGTCTTGTGCCAGTTTTCAAAGGGAATTTTTCCAGTTTTTGCCCATTCAGTATGATATTGGCTGTGGGTTTGTCATAAATAGCTCTTATTATTTTGAGATACGTTCCATCAATACCGAACTTATTGAGCGTTTTTAGCATGAAGGGCTGTTGAATTTTGTCAAAGGCCTTTTCTTCATCTATTGAGATAATCATGTGGTTTTTGTCTTTGGTTCTGTTTATATGCTGGATTACATTTATTGATTTCTGTATGTTGAACCAGCCTTGCATCCCAGGGATGAAGCCCACTTGATCATGGTGGATAAGCTTTTTGATGTGCTGCTGGATCCCGTTTGCCAGTACCTTATTGAGGATTTTTGCATCAATGTTCATCAGGGATATTGGTCTAAAATTCTCTTTTTTTGTTGTGTCTCTGGCAGGCTTTGGTATCAGGATGATGTTGGCCTCATAAAATGAGTTAGGGAGGATTCCCTCTTTTTCTATTGATTGGAATAGTTTCAGAAGGAATGGTACCAGCTCCTCCTTGTACCTCTGGTAGAATTCAGCTGTGAATCCATCTGGTCCTGGACTTTTTTTGGTTGGTAGGCTATTAATTATTGCCTCAATTTCAGAGCCTGCTATTGGTCTATTCAGGAATTCAGCTTCTTCCTGATTTAGTCTTAGGAGAGTGTAAGTGTCCAGGAAATTATCCATTTCTTCTAGGTTTTCTAGTTTATTTGCGTAGAGCTCTTTATAGTATATTCTGATGGTAGTTTGTATTTCTGTGGGGTAGGTGGTGATATCCCCTTTATCATTTTTTATTGCATCTATTTGATTCTTCTCTCTTTTCTTCTTTATTAGTCTTGCTAGTGGTCTATGAATTTTGTTGATCTTTTCAAAAAACCAACTCCTGGATTCATTGATTTTTTGGAGGGTTTTTTGTGTCTCTATCTCCTTCAGTTCTGCTCTGATCTTGGTTATTTCTTGCCTTCTGCTAGCTTTTGAATGTGTTTCTCTTGCTTCTCTAGTTCTTTTAATTAGGATGTTAGAGTGTCAATTTTAGATCTTTCCTGCTTTCTCTTGTGGGCATTTAGTGCTATAAATTTCCCTCTACACACTGCTTTAAATGTGTCCCAGAGATTCTGGTATGTTGTATCTTTGTTCTCATTGGTTTCAAAGAACATCTTTATTGCTGCCTTCATTTTGTTGTGTACCCAGTAGTCATTCAGGAGCAGGTTATTCAGTTTCCATGTAGTTGAGCAGTTTTGATTGAGTTTCTTAGTCCTGAGTTCTAGTTTGATTGCACTGTGGTCTGAGAGACAGTTTGTTATAATTTCTGTTCTTGTACATTTGCTGATGAGTGCTTTACTTCCAATTATGTGGTCAATTTTGGAATAAGTGTGATGTGGTGCTGAGAAGAATGTATATTCTGTTGATTTGGGGTGGAGAGTTCTGTAGATGTCTACTAGGTCTGCTTGCTGCAGACATGAGTTCAATTCCTGGATATCCTTGTTAACTTTCTGTCTCGTTGATCTGTCTAATGTTGATAGTGGGGTGTTGAAGTGTCCCATTATTATTGTATGGGAATCTAAGTCTCTTTGTAAGTCTCTAAGGACTTGCTTTATGAATCTGGGTGCTCCTGTATTGGGTGCATATATATATAGGATAGTTAGCTCTTCCTGTTGAATTGATCCCTTTACCGTTATGTAATGGCCTTCTTTGTCTCTTTTGATCTCTGATGGTTTAAAGTCTGTTTTATCAGAGACTAGAATTGCAACACCTGCTTTTTTTTGTTCTCCATTTGCTTGGTAGATCTTCCTCCATCGCTTTATTTCGAGCCTATGTATGTCTCTGCATGTGAGATGGGTCTCCTGAAGACAGCAAACTGATGTGTCTTGACTCTTTATCCAGTTTGCCAGTCTGTGTCTTTTAATTGGAGCATTTAGTCCATTTATATTTAAGGTTAATATTGTTATGTGTGAACTTGATCCGGCCATTATGATATTAACGGGTTATTTTGCTCGTTAGTTGATGCAATTTCTTCCTAGCCTCGATGGTCTTTACATTTTGGCATGTTTTTGCAATGGCTGGTACCGGTTGTTCCTTTCCATGTTGAGTGCTTCCTTCAGGGTCTCTTGTAAGGCAGGCCTGGTGGTGACAAAATCTCTAAGCATTTGCTTATCTGTAAAGGATTTTATTTCTCCTTCACTTATGAAACTTAGTTTGGCTGGATATGAAATTCTGGGTTTAAAATTCTTTTCTTTAAGAATGTTGAATATTGGCCCCCACTCTCTTCTGGCTTGTAGAGTTTCTGCCGAGAGATCTGCTGTTAGTCTGATGGGCTTCCCTTTGTGGGTAACCCGACCTTTCTCTCTGGCTGCCCTTAAGATTTTTTCCTTCATTTCAACTTTGGTGAATCTGGCAGTTATGTGTCTTGGAGTTGCTGTTCTCAAGGGGTATCTCTGTGGCGTTCTCTGTATTTCCTGGATTTGAATGTTGGCCTGCCCTACTAGGTTGGGGAAGTTCTCCTGGGTGATATCCCGAAGAGTGTTTTCCAACTTGGTTCCATTTTCCCCCTCACTTTCAGGCACCCCAATCAGACGTAGATTTGGTCTTTTTACATAATCCCATACTTCTTGCAGGCTTTGTTCATTTCTTTTTCTTCTTTTTTCTTTAGGTTTCTCTTCTTGCTTCATTTCATTCATTTGATCCTCAATCGCTGATACTCTTTCTTCCAGTTGATCGAGTCGGTTACTGAAGCTTGTGCATTTGTCACATATTTCTTGTGTCATGGTTTTCATCTCTGTCAATTCGTTTATAGCCTTCTCTGCATTAATTATTCTAGTTATCAATTCTTCCACTCTTTTTTCAAGATTTTTAGTTTCTTTGCGCTGGGTACGTAATTCCTCCTTTAGCTCTGAGAAGTTTGATGGACTGGAGCCTTCTTCTGTCATCTCATCAAAGTCATTCTCCGTCCAGCTTTGATCAGTTGCTAGCGATGAGCTGTGTTCCTTTGCAGGGGGAGATGTGCTCTTATTTTTTGAATTTCCAGCTTTTCTGCCCTTCTTTTTCCCCATCTCTGTGGTTTTATCTGCCTCTGGTCTTTGATGATAGTGATGTACTGATGGGGTTTTGGTGTGGGTGTCCTTCCTGTTTGTTAGTTTTCCTTCTAACTGTCAGGACCCTCAGCTGTAGGTCTGTTGGAGATTGCTTGAGGTCCACTCCAGACCCTGTTTGCCTGGGTATCAGCAGCAGAGGCTGCAGAAGATAGAATAGTGCTGAACAGTGAGTGTACCTGTTTGATTCTTGCTTTGGAAGCTTCCTCTCAGGGGTGTACTCCACCGTGTGAGGTGTGGCATGTCCATCTGCCCCTAGTGGGGGATGTCTCCCAGTTAGGCTACTCAGGGGTCAGGGACCCACTTGAGCAGGCAATCTGTCCATTCTCAGATCTCAACTTCCGTGTTGGGAGATCCACTGCTCTCTTCAAAGCTGTCAGACAGAGTCGTTTGTGTCTGCAGAGGTTTCAGCTGCTTTTTGTTGTTGTTGTTGTTGTTGTTGTTTAGCTGTGCCCTGTCCCCAGAGGTGGAGTCTACAGAGACAGGCAGGACTCCTTGAGCTGCTGTGAGCTCCACCCAGTTCGAGCTTCCCAGCCGCTTTGTTTACCTACTTAAGCCTCAGCAATGGCGGGCACCCCTCCCCCAGCCTCGCTGCTGCCTTGCCGTTAGATCGCAGACTGCTGTGCTAGCAATGAGGGAGGCTCCGTGGGCATGGGACCCTCCTGGCCAGGTGTTGGATATAATCTCCTGGTGTGCCGGTTTGCGAAGATCCTTGGTAAAGCACAGTATTGGGGTGGGAGTTACCTGATTTTCCAGGTGTTGTGTGTTTCAATTCCCCTGGCTAGAAAAAGGGATTCCCTTCCCCCTTGAGCTTCCCAGGTAAGGGGATGCCTCCCCCTGCTTCAGCTCTCACTGGTTGGGCTGCAGCAGCTGATCAGAACTGATTGTCCCGCACTCCCTAGTGAGATGAACCCAGTACCTCAGTTGAAAATGCAGAAATCACCTGTCTTCTGTGTTGCTCGCGCTGGGAGTTGGAGACTGGAGCTGTTCCTCTTCGGCCAACTTGCTCCGCCCCCCTTGTACAAGTATTTTCATATTGACTTTGCTCCTAAGCACCCAAACTTTAAAATAACACAAATGTATATAAAGAATAAAATCGAAAATTCTCATGTATATAAACAATCAAATATTATAGAACAGTGAAAATAAATAAATTACAACTGCTTGCAACAACAGGGCTGTCACTTATATACATATGTTGAACAAAAGGAGTGTGGCACAAAAGAATACAAAAAGAAGATTTCATATCAATTATCAAAGCAGGCCAAAAAAGCTAAAGTATGTTGTTCAGAGATGCATACATTGTATGACTTTTTGAAGCACAGCAAAAAATTATACATAAAACTTAGGGTGAGAGGGGCTTCTTTTAGGAAAGGACACTTCCTAAAAGTTTGGGACGCTGAAATAGTCTAATTCCTGGCCTAGACTGGTTTACATGGGTTAGCTTTACAACCTGAATACATTTAAGCTTTACATATGTCTTTGATTCATGCTTTTGCATCTCAAAATAAAAGGTTCCATTGTTTAAGTTTGTTTTACTCGATTATTGACAATTTTTAATTATTTTTTAAATTTTAATTAAATTAGTTTAAATAAAAAATTAAGGTGTTTAGAACTACTCTCTTGATTCTTCCAGTAAGTACCTGTTTATACATTTTCCCACTTTTCTATTGATATACTTTTATTCTTCTAAATTATTTATGGATTTTCTTTGGTATACATAGTTTACAAATTGTCTCTCAGTTTGTAAAAAATATGTAGTAAAACTATTTTGCTAGAAGAGAAGACTTTAAATTTAAGCTATCCAAATTAATCATTTTTTTTCAAGGGTATTGATTTTTGAGTCATGCTTAAAAAGGGAAAAGAGAGTCATACATTAGGTAAATATATTGAGAACGGGAACTTGAATCAAAAGGAAAGGGCAGTGATCAGTTGGAAATATCTGAATACATATTGCCTAATGGACATGCCCTCTCTCTGACAAAAAGCCTGCTCTGACTGCAAATGAGGCAAATTGTGGTGGTAGCAGCATGAACTTCCTTCTCTATCAAAGGATTGCTCAGTAATAACAGTCTAGCAGAAACACACCTTGAAAAAAAAAAAAAGTAGACAAAGTGAAAAAAATAAAGAAAGGAAGAAAATCAGCAATCATTCAGAGAAGTGCCATCATTGTAAGTGCATAGGGTAAGATTTAAAATAACATAAAACAAATGAAAGATCTATAAAATACAAGAAGAAAGACAGTAGAGAGCAATAAAAAGAGGACTTCCAAATAAGTAGAATTAATATTCTCAGGGGAATGCCAGAAGTTACTGCATCCATTAAAAAAGAAGAGGAAAGCTAAAAATGAGATCATTGTAGTAATGATGGATATATAATCTTTCAATAAATAATGACTAATTGCATTTATAGTAACAAGAAGGTGAAATATTTTTAAGCATACGCTTGCATACTAAAATAAATGAGGTCAAATGAACAATACAAATATACTTCTTTTTGGACACTGACTTCTACTTGCACCTGCAGTTCTATTCCTTTCTTTTCCACTACACTCTCTGATCTTCTTAGTGTGAATTCCAGCAAGAGGCTTGCTTTTCTTCTGACTGTTGAGTGAATTCAATGAGTTAAAGTGAATGATTTGTATTCTCAGGAAAGCAGAGAGCAAGATCTAGTATTTTTAACACCGGCTTCCCACCAGTAATTGGCTTTGTCCCTTATGCTTAGGTGGTTGCTCTTCTCCTGATGAGTCTACTTTATCCTAAAGTTAGTAAACTTACTCTGCCACTGGCCCTTTCAAACTAGGGGTGATAAAAATCACTCTAACCAAGGTTACTGCAGTCTCTTGTGTTCTTTCTCAAACCTTCAACAGCTTTTCAAAGAGTCTCCAAACCCTCCCTGCATTATCCTTATTAAATTGCACTATCAGTTTCTTTATATGACCCCAATAAATACATGAATCTCCCAGTTAGGGAAATTGATAGACTAAGAGTACTTTTCTTTCATGTTCAAAGCTAAAAGGTAAGTATTATCTAATAATGTGAAGCAACTGAAATGACAATTTGGGTTACAGCTGTGCTGTGAACTACAACTATTTGAAAGTACAGTTTTATTTTTATGACAGTTTGCTCTCTGCTGTCTGGGAGATTTACATTTTCCTTTCCTATGGAGAAGGTCAGAGTATGATTGATTCAACATTAAAAATAACTTTAGATTGTTTAATGTGAGGATGTTCTAAATGATAATATTTGCGAAGGCCTGTATTTTGATATTTTTCACTTAAGATCAGTGATTTAGAAATCAAGTGAAAATCTTGTTACCATCTGAATGAACATATTTATATTAATAAAATGGTAAGTATTTTAGATGATCATCGAAGTTAGATTTTAACAGAATGCCTAGGGTCTTGGAGTAACCAACTTTTGGCGATTCCTGGCTCTCTTTTTCATATTCACATCTATAAAGGAAGTAGAGTAGAGTAAATGGGTATAGGTGCCTTCCTCCTGGAAGTAGGCACACACTGCATGGAAAACCAACCAAAAAATGGTAACAGAAAAGTATGGTAATCATTTATTTTAAAATAAAATTCTTAGACTTTGTCATAACTAGAAGACTATCTAGAATTGTGAATGAAGTAAGGACCTCAAATAAATATGCATTTCTAATTCTCATATTTCTGGCCCATGTGGCAAATATTTGGTATGTTAGATGGAAGAAAGGGTGTTCAATATATAACATCCTCTTCCACATCTCAGTTTTGATTCTATTAAAATTAATACAAGGAATATAGCAGAGTAGTGAGAAACAAACACATTTATTCCGATATGGGGATGCAGATGAATTTGATTTATATTTATGGCAGTTGAGTCTTCTAATATTGAATTCCAGAGTCAGTGCAGAAGCAAAGAATGTGTGCTTTCTGTGAGTGATTCCTAAATAAAAAGAACAGAGGCATACGTTTTTAACAGATACCTTAGGTGGGATTCATAAAATTATTTTTATTTTTATTTATTAATTTATTTACTGAGACAGAGTCTTGCTTTGTCGCCTAGGCTGCAGTGCAGTGGCGCAATCTCCGCTCACTGCAAGCTCTACCTCCCGGGTTCATGCCATTCTCCTGCCTCAGCCTCCCAAGTAGCTGGGACTACAGCCGCCTGCCACCACGCTCAGCTAATTTTTTTGTATTTTTATTAGAGAAGGGGTTTCACCATGTTAGCCAGGATGGTCTCCATCTCCTGACCTCGTGATCCACCCACCTTGGCCTCCCAAAGTGCTGGGATTACAGGAGTGCATAAAATTAGTTTTTATATTATCCTCTCCCCTATCGACAAATTGTTAGGGGCAACATGTCCATGCTTTAAATGTTTATTAAAACTGCATTGTATTTTAATCTCAACAATATCGATATTGATTTAATCCTCTTAGTCATGTATATCAACTTTTGTGAAATTTAATTTTATTTTCTTTCATTGGCATAAGTTTATTTTAATAGTTATTGAAAAAAAAAACTCCTGGAATTTTTATTCCCCTGACTTTTTAAATGTTTAAAAGATGGCTGTTTCTTACCTTCATGTGATTAGGGCACCTTATGTTAAATTCTTGAGTTAGGCTTTCTGCAGACTTTAGGTAGACAGAGTTTCACTAGGTGAAGTAAGTTTTTCAAAACTGTGAAATGCACAGATCTAAAGTTTACAATTCATTAACTTCAGACAAATACAAAGACCCATATAATCAATACTGATTCAAGCTACAGGCATTTTCCTCACCTGGAAAATTCCTTCATGCCTTTCCATTTAAATCTCATTCACACATCAAATATTTAATCCATTCTTATTTCCATAACCATGGATTAGTTTTGCCTCTTCTGGAATGTCATATGAATGGAACTTTATACCATGTAATTTTTTAAAATTTTGTTCAACATAATAAGAATATCTAGATAATCAAGTTTTTTTATTTTATTCAATATAATATTTTACAGAGGCCCAAACATTTTGTTACATATGTCAATAGATGATTTGTTGTTGTTGTTAATTCTGAGTACTGTAGTGTCCACTGTTTGAATATATACAATTCGTGTATCCATTTCTTTATTGAAGGATGTTTGGGTTGTTTCAAGGTTTAATTTTAAGAATAAAACTGTTCTAATCAGTTTTGAATAAATCTTTATCGTGGCATAAGTTGTTATTTCTTTTGTATACATAACAGAGAAAAACTTTACTGGGCCAGAGAAAAACATATTTTAAACTTTATAAGAAAACAATTAACTGTTTTCTGGAGTGTTTGCCCCATTTTACACTCTTAAGAAACAAAAGACTTCCAGTTGCTACATATCCATAATTTTTGGTATTGTCAGTATTTTAAAATTTCTTTAAGGAATTGCTAGTGAATGTGCAATGGCTGTCATTGTCATTTATATTTGCATATTCCTAATAAATAATGATGTCCAGTGCCTGGTCATGTGACATAACATATCTTCCTTTGTAAGATATTCAAGACTCATGCCTACTTTGGGAGAGGCTGTTAGACATTTTATTACTGAGTAGTATTACTTATTAAGATCTTCTAAGTCATTTGTATGTATTAAAAATAATTCCTCTGATTCTGTGCCCTGCCTTTAAATTTTTTTCAATGCTTTCTCTTGATGAATAGAAAATCTTATTTTGAGGAAGCCCTATTTATATAATGTTTTTTCTTTATGGCTACATTTTCTGTTTATTTTGTCTGAAATAGTTTTGCCTCCCTAAAGATGCAATATTTTGCCTCCCTGATGCAAGATTGTTCTCTTATATGCTTTATAGTATTAGTTTTTATATTTATGTTTCATATGTATGTTTATGAGCATCTCAAATTGGATTCATCACAAATTTGTAAATGATGTGGGATAAAAATTGAAGTTAGGCTAAACATGATGCCTCACACTTGTAACCCCAGTGCATTAGGAGAATGAGGAAGGAGAATTTCTTAAGCCCAGGAGTTTGAGGCTGCAGTGAGCTATGATTGTGCCACTCCAGCCTGGGCAACAGAAAAAATTAGAAATAAAAAATTTCATTTGATTTTCATAAATTTATCTAGTTGTTTCAGATGTGTTGTAAAAATATGTATTTTCCATTGTTCTTTGTCATTATAGAAAATCAGTTCATCATCTATATTAAATATGAGCATATTTATGGATGCTCCTTTTTTTTTGAACATGCAGCTTTGAAAATCTTAAAATAGTTTAATGTTACTTCTTTGATTATATTCTTTTCCAAGATTGTGTAAGTTACCTATGTTCCTTTGTATTTCTGCATATTTATATACATCTTAACATCACATTGTTTATTTTTATTTTGCAGTAAAATCTGTTGTGATTTCCATTGGAGTTGAAATACATTTGTAGATCAAGATAAGGTGGACGGATATCTTAATATAAATAACATATCAATAAGAACATGTAAAGATCTACGTTTTCTATTTGTTCTTAAAATTTCTCAATAATACTTTTTAGCTTCTAGATAAAAGACCTATGCATATTTTGTTGCCTTTATTCCTAAGAATTATATGTTTATGATTATTCTATTATGAATAGAATTTATTATTATGTTTTAATGATTCATTATTAGTATGCAACAATACATTTTACCGGTCAATAACTGCTTATCCAAAATGCTTGTCAGAGTAATGCAAAAACAGCAAACCAAATACCACGTGTTTTCACTTATAAGTAGGAGGTAAACATTTGGTACCCAAAAACACAAAGATGAGAACCATAAACACTGGAGATTCCAAAAGGGAAGAGAGCGGGAGCCGGCCAAGTGTTGAAAAACTACCTATTGTATCTTATGTTCACTACATGGGTGGTGAGATCATTAGAAGTCCAATATTCAGCATCACACAGTATACCCATGTGACAAACGTGTGGATGTACCTCTAGAATCTAAAATGAAAAATAAAATAAAACACTCAGTTGCCAATATACAAATTGAAGTTGAATTCAACTCATGCTGCACTATTTTCCTGGTTGTAATCGTTATTACTGATTAAAATCTGTCTTTACCACTTTAACTAGTGTCCTCCTTCATTTATATTTAATACAAGAGACCCTTCTGCCTTGCTTACTTATGTATTTCCAATGTTTGCACAGTTTCTGTTCATAGTGTCTGATTAATAGGTATTTGTTTTAAAAAAGCAAATTAACACATATAGTGAGTTAAAAAATACTTGAGACCAGAGGTGTTTCAGATTTCAAATTATTTTCAGATTTCAGAATGTTTACATTATACTTACAAATTCAGTATTGCTAATCCAGAAATTCAAAATCTGTATAGCTTAAATGAACATATCCTTGAGCATCATCATGTCAGCTCTCAAAAAGTTTCAGCTTTTAGAGCATTTCAGATTTCAGATTTCTGGATAAGGAACACTCAACATGCACTTTTATATATTAACCTTGTTTGCTATAAATTTCATATATATATATATATAAAATTTAGTTCTAGTAGCTTTTGAAATATATTCCTTAGTTTTTTTCAAAAATAATCATCTCATTTTCAAGTAAAGACAATTTTGCTTTTCCTGTTCAATTATTATCTCCTTTATTTATTTTTCTTCTTTTTATAATGGTTAGTGCTTACAGTAATGTGTCATAGAATAGTAGTGAGATGAATATTCTTTCTTTTTTCCTGATTTTATGTGGAATTTTTCAATATTGAACCTTTTAAAGATTTTTTGTAGGTTGTGGAAATAAACAAATAACATGTAATAATATCAGAGAGAAGCTATATTTATTCAGACTTTTTATAACAAGGGAGTCAGCTGTCATCATATGTGTTTTGCAGAGACTCAAAGGCTGAGGAATAGGAAAGTTTTGTACTTGGAAAAGGAAAGCTTTTGGATATGCTCTGTTTTAAGGTTGTGTAGGGAAACTGAAGATGGACTAAATAAATATGGGGAAATGGATCATCTTATGTGATTAGTTAGAAAGCATATTTGACTTTCTCTGATGGGTCCTGAGTTGGCAGTGGGGGCAAAAATAGGGAACCCGGCAATCATTAACTAAATCATATTCATTTGGAGTTGGTTGATGCAGAGGCTGTGGTTTGGCTTCCCAGTCTGGTTGCTACAAAGATGTGGGTCAAAGCTCTATTCTTAGATATGGTCTGGCTAACCCTCCTCCCACTTTGTCATTAACCAGCTTGTGAAGCATTGACCAAGCCAATTCAGGGAAGTTTAGAGATTCAAATCTTCACTACTTAGAGACTGTTTATTTGTCTCTATTTTCAACCATATTATGAGATGTTCTTGAACTTTTTGCAGTTTTGTAGTAAGGGAAATCTTCTGGTGAGAGGGCTGCTATAAAAAGGAAGTTAAGACTGAGTCGAATGCAATGGCCCAGCATCATGACTACTATGATAAAAACAAGAACAATGAATAGTTCCTGTAAAATGCTTCAGAAGTAAAATACCAATTGTCCAACTCAAGTCAAGAGAACAAATCTTACAGGCTATGAGGATCAGCCATAGAGAGCCAAGTAACTTCTCCTTTAAGGCAATGTATAGTTTATTCCATCTTGCAGTATTAATCATGGTTATTGTTTTTGTTTTGCTTTGACATCTTGGGACCCTATGGATTTCAT
Organism: Papio anubis; assembly: GCF_008728515.1. NCBI lineage: Eukaryota > Metazoa > Chordata > Mammalia > Primates > Cercopithecidae > Papio > Papio anubis. Next base: position 57,498,134 of record NC_044978.1, read on the forward strand.
GACAGAGTGCTCCTCCTAGGGTTAGCTAATTTCTAGAAATACTAAACAACTTGCCTATGAGCATGTTATTTATATGCAAACCAACCAATCCAGAATCCACACCCTCCCTTAACTCGTATTATATGGCTGGGACATATCCCTCTGCTTTCATCACCCCAGAATCAGGTGCTGGAACACTAGGGACTAAATTACACAAAAATTACTCACACTACCCAATCTTAAACCTGCTCAGCTGCTTACCCTGTTTCTGGGTAAGTGGTCTGGGACATTATCCCTCTGCTTTCATCACCCCAGAATCAGGTGCTGGAACACTAGGGACTAAATTACACAAAAATTACTCACACTACCCAATCTTAAACCTGCTCAGCTGCTTACCCTGTTTCACTCATTCCTTCCAAAGAAAACCATATTAAGGGCTCTGGCTCATGCTTTAGTCTTGCTCCTTTTGCCTTCATCGACTCCGGTACTTCCCCATTTGGTCCCCGTGCATGATGTGTTGTGGCTCCTGTTTCTAGGACTTTATGTGTATGAGAACACATGATAGTCATTTCTGTCTCTGTACATCTCTCCATAATTAAATGGAGAAACAATTAAATATAGAGCAATAAAACAGCATAGTTCTTTTGTTTTTCTAATTATTTTCAACTTTTATTATAGGTTAATGAAAGACTATTACATGAATAATTGTGTAATGCTGAGGCTTGGATTCCCAGTGATCCTACCACCCAGGCAGTAAACACAGTACCCAACAGGTAGTTCTTCAGCCCACAATCCCTACCTTTCCTCCTCAATCCAGTGGTCCTCAGTGTTTATTGTTCCCGTCTTAACATGTGTATTCAATGTTTAGCTCCCACCTATAAGTGAGAAGATGTGGTATGTGGCTTTCTGTTCTTCTGTTATGTCATTTAGGATAATGGTCTCCAGCTCCATTCATGTTGCCACAAGGGACATGACTTTGTTCTTTTTTATGGCTGCATTGTATTCCATGATGTATACATACCATATTTTCTTTACCCAATCCACTACTGATGGACACCTAGGTTAATTCTATTGCTTTGGTATTGTGAACAGTGCTGCAATGAATATACAGGTGCATGTGTCTTTTAGACAAAATAAATTACTTTCCCTTGGGTATATATACCCAATAGTGGGATTGCTGGGTCAAATGGTAGTTCTATTTTAAGTTGTTTGAAGAATCTCCAAGCTACTCTCCACAGTGGATGAATTAGTTTGCATTCACACCTATAATGTATAAGCATTCCCATTTCTCCACAGACTTGTCAACATCTGTTGTTTTTTGTAAGTTTTAATAATTGCCATTCTGACTGGCATGAGATGGTATTTCATTGTGGTTTTTGCATTTGCATTTATCTGATGATTAGTGATGTTTACTAGTTTTTAATATTTCATGTCTGCTTATATGTCACCTTTTCAGAAGTGTCTGTTCATGTCCTTTGCCCATTTTTTAGTCGGATATTTTGGGTTTTTTGCTTGTAGATTTGTTTAAATTCCTTATAGATGCTTGATATTAGACCTTTATCAGAAGCATAGTTTGCAAATATTTTCTCCCATTTTGTAAGTTGTTTACTCTGTTAATAGTTTCTTTCGGTATGCAGAAGCACTTTAGTTTAATTAGGTCCCACTTGTCAATTTTTGTTTTTGTTTCAAGTGCTTTTGGGGACTCAGCCATCCATTTGCCAAAGCCTATATCAAAAAGGGTACTTCCTAGATTTTCTTCTAGTATTATTATAGTTTTAGGTCTTCCTCATAAATCTTTAATCTATCTTGAGTTAATTTTCATATTTGTTGAGAGGTAGGGGTCCAATTTCAATTTTCTGTATATGACTAGCCAGTTACCAAAGCATAATTTATTGAATAGGGATATTTTTTCCCATTGCTTGTTTTTGTCAGCTTTTTCAAAGATCACATAGTTGTAGGTGTGCAAATTTGGTTCTGGGTCCTCTATTCTCTTCCACTGGTCTGTGTGTCTGTTTTTGTATCAGTACCACTCTGTTTTGATCACTGTAGCCTTATAGTACAGTTTGAAGCCTGGCAATATGATACCTCTGACTTTTATTTTTGCTTAGGATTGCTTTGGCTATTCAAGCTCTTTTGTGGTTCCAGATGAATTTTATAATATGTTTCTTTCTAATTATTTAAAAAATGACATTGGTATTTTGATAGGAATAGCATTGAATCTGTAAATTGCTTTAGGCAGTATGTCCATTTTAACAATATTGATCCTTCCAATCCATGAACATGGATATTTTTCCATTTATGTGTCATCTCTGACTTCTTTCAACAGTGTTTTATACTTCCTCTTGTAGTGGTCTTTGATCTCCTTGATTGGATGAATTCCAAGGTATTTCATTTTCTTTGTGGCTATTGTAAATTGGATTGTGTTCTTCATTTGGTTATCAGCTGCAATTATTTTGGTGCATAAAAATGCCACTTATTTTCATATAATGTTTTCATTTCTTGAAATTTTACTGAATTCACTTATCAGTTCAAAGAGTCTTCTGATGGATACTTTAGCATTTTTATGTGTAGAAGCATAGCATTGGCAAAGAGAGATTGTTTAATTTATTTTCCTATTTGGATGCCTTTTCTTTCTCTTGCCTGTTTGCTCTCACTAGGACTAGTGCTATGCTGAATAGAAGTGAGAAAAGTGAGCATCCTTGTCTTGTCTTAGTTCTCAGAGGGTATGGTTCCAGCTTTTGCCATTCAGTTTGATGGTGACTGTGGGTTTGTCAGAGATGGCTTTTATTATTTTGAGGTATGTTCCTTCAATGCCCAATCTGTTGAGGGGTTTTATCACGAAGGAATGTTGGATTTTATTGATGGCTTGTTCTGTATCTATTGAGATGATTCTATGTTTTTTGTTTTTGATTCTGTTTATGTGGTGAATGACATTTATCAATTTGCATATGTTGAAACAACTTTGCATCCCAGAAATAAACCCTACTTGGTCATAGTGAATGAACTTTTTGATGTGCTGCTGGATTTCGTTTGACAATTTTTGCATCTATTTTCATCAGAGATACTGATCTCTAGTTTTATTTTTCTGTGGTCTATGCCAGATTTGGTAACAGGATAATGCTGGCTATGTAGTATGAGTTATAGGTAGAAGCCTCTCCTCCTTGATTTTTTGGAGACGTTTCAGTAGGATTGGTATCAGTTTTCCTTTGCTCCTTTGCACATGTGATAGAACTCAGCTGTGAATCCATCTCTTCCAGGGCTTTTTTTTTTTTTTTTTTTTTTTAAGTTAGTAGGTTTTTATTACTGATTCCATTTCCAAACTTCCTATTGGTCTGTTCAGGTTTTCATTCTCTTCCTGATTCAATCTTGGGAGATTGTGTGTTTCCAGGAAAGTATTCATTTCCTCTAAATTTGTGTGCGGAGAGGTGCTCATAATAGTTTCTGCGTATCTTTTGTATTTTCATAGGATCAATTTTGATGTAATCTTTGTAATTTCGGATTATACTTATTTGGATATTTTCTTTTTCTTTATTAATATAGCTAATGATCTATCAGTATTAGTTAAAAAACTCTTGACTTAATCTTTTGTATGGAATTTTAGATATCAATTTTTTTTCAGTTCTCTGATTTCAGTTATTTCTTTTCTTCTACTAGCTTTGGGTTTAGGTCTTTTTTTGTTTGTTTTTCTTTTCTTTTCTTTTCTTTTTTTCTCTAATTCCTTTAGTTGCTATGTCAGTTCATTAATTTGAGACCTTTTTGTCCTACCGATGAATGCATTTAGCACCATAAATTTTCCTCTTAACACTACTTTAGTGTAGTTTTTCAGTCATTATAGCTACAATGGTTAAGTCCAATAGGCCAAAGGCATGAAAAAGTCCTTAGTTATAAGGTGCTTCTACCATGTTTCAGATCTGTTCTTCCCTTGGAAGTGATCCATTCACATAATGTCCTTGTCCTGCTTTCCCCATCCACTCACTTCACCCCAGCAAAATGGAATGAGGTACCTATTCAAAGAGTTTAAATAAAAACTTGAGGATGAATAACCCGGAATCATTCTTACCTTCTGCTTCTCTGAGGCTCAGAGAAAGCTTACACTCTGCTCTCCTAAAAACATGTGCATTGCCTGTCAAAGGAGTTGTGTTCTGGTTCAATGTTGCTTCTGTCTGAGTGGATTCATCTATATAACACTGAGATTCAAGTTTAGGAAGCTGACTCATGTCCATATATGAATCACATTCTGCAAGATCTGCTTTAGCTTTGTTAAATTTAATTTGCTTTCTTCCCTTCTTGTGAGAAACCTATACTATAAGAACTCTAACTTACGATTTTATAATCTGTTCTCTTAACTTTGAAAGTGCTTTAAGAACAAATATGCATAAACATTAATCAGTTTCTCTATACAAAATTATTTTTATCTTCTGTTATAATTAAATACAATTGTTTCTTAATAGTTAATTTGTATAAAATCTTTATCAATTATCTCTTTGTCTATAAATTTTAGGAAAATAAGTGGAATGTTGTTCTACATATTTTGAAAATGGTTATTTCTTGATGGTGAGAGTTTGGATGATAAATTTAGTTTCATTTTAATTACTTATACTGTTTATTGTTTTCTTCTTAGTCTGCTCAGGCTGCCATAAAAAATACAATAAACTTGGTGGCTTATAGAACAAAAATTTTTCCTCATAATTTGGAGGCTAAGAAGTGCACGATTAGCATACCAGCATGGTCAGTTTCTGCTGAGGGTATTCTTCCTGTTTGTCACACAGATACCTTTTCGCTGTGTTCCCACAGGGAAGAGACATGAGACACACACAGAGAGACAGAGACAAAGGAAGTGTACAGGAAAGTGCTCTTTGGTGTCTTTTCTAATAAATTCACTAATTTCATCATGAGGACTCTATACTCATGTTTCATCTCAACCTTTGGACCTTCAAAGGCCCACATCTCCAAAAACCATAATACTGGGGATTAGGGCTTCAAAATATAAATTTTGGGTGGGGGGACACAAACATTTAGTCCATAATATTTGCATTTTAAATTAATGATAATTCATTAAAACTAAAAAATAGGGTCATTATTATTGATTTTCAAAAAAAGAAATTTGAAAAAAAAGATTTGTCTCTGATTTACTATTTGAATAGAGAGTCACATATTGTAGAAAGTGATTATTAACAACTTCCTCTTAAAAATAGTTTGCCAAATGTAAACCAAAGAAAATCCCAATAATCTAGTCTCATATCATTAAGCGTACATAAAAATTGTCATCCTATGAAATGTACACATTATCTTATGATGCATTGTGAAGAATGCCTAGGATTATTAGAATTACTAAAAGTGCAAAGTTAATGTATATAAGATAGAACACAAGATCAGTTTTCTATAATTAACAGAAATATTTAAGAAATACAATTTCAAAAGTAAACTTTAGTAACTACTAAAACAAGATTTTTTATAATAAAAAGACAATGTATCTCATTCTCACTCTATACATGTGATCAATAACATAAATGTGAAACATAAAACTTTAAAATTTTAAAAGCAATTTACCCTGAATTTCAGAGTATGAAAAAAATTTTCAAACCAGCACAAAAATCGACTGGAGCAAGATAATTTGCAAGTTTGGTCCCACTCATATCAAGAGTGCTCCTTCTAAATCACCGCTGTTAAAATGAAAACTCATAAACAGCATAGAAACATCTGCAAGTACATAACAATCTATTAAAATTCATGATATAATTAATTTCTGTTAAGAATTTAGAAAAATACATAAAAATTAAAATAGGAAAATACATAAGCAGACGTTTTAAATAGTAAAAAAGCTAAAAGATATGAAATGGTACCAAAGCTTATTATTAATTCAAATTAAAACCATATCACAGCAAAATATAATTTTTTTTTTTTTTTTGAGATGGAGTCTCACTCTGTCGCTCAGGTTGCAATACAGTGGCATGATCTCAGCTCATTGCAACCTCCACCTCCTGGATTCAAGCGATTCTCCTGTTTCAGCCTCCCAAGTAGCTGAGATTAGGGACATGCACCACCACACCCAGCTAAATTTTGTATTTTTAGTAGAAACGGGGTTTCCCCATGTTGGCCAAGCTGTTCTTGAACTCCTGACCTCCATTGATCCGCCTGTCTTGGTCTCCCAAAGTGCTTGGATTACAGGCATGAATCACTGCGCCCAACCCAAAATATAATTTCATATACCTCACATTATAAATTTGTAGACTGCATTTATTTTTGAGTGAGTTTGGATGTAAGACAATTCAAACTTTTGTATACTAATTATTGGCATACAAATTAATATGATTACGTTATATAATAATTTAACATTGTCTAATAATGTTGAGCTTGTGCCAACCCTGTGACCCAGGAATTCCATTTCCAGAGATATATTAGCTCATGTGTTTCTGGCGACAAGTACACAATAAGCACAGTAGCATTGTTAATTTAAAAAAAATCACAACAGCATTGACAATTTCAGAAAACTGAACAAAGTAATGTTCACGAGCAGCAGAAAAAGAAAGCGTGATCTACTCATTCCTTGGAATAGTGACACACATATCACATTGAATTATTCCGAGAACAGTACTTAGAGAAAAAAAATAAGCACCTTAAATCAAACAGGACCAACAGGATGAAAAGATTTGCTCTATTAGATATCAAATCTTTATAACATGCAGCAATTCAGACACATCTTGTTCTGGACGATGGATAGTATGCTGGAGTCACCTTGCCTCAGCTTCGTGCTACCAAGTCTCCCCTGAACTCCTTATGAGGATGGACTTTACAAATTCAAATTAACCAGTTCCCAAACACATCCTCTATAGGACTCTCACACTCCAGGCCACTGTGCTTCTGTCCTAATCACGCCAGGGCCAAAAACCAGACAACTAGGGACAGCTCTTATGCCCCAGAGCCCACTGAAATTATTCAAACAAGCCAGTCTTAAGCGTGTTTACCCTGCTTGGTTTCTTCCTGCAAACACCACTTTCTAGGATCTTGCTCCTGAATTCCTCCCTCTCTCTTTGTTTCCTGATGGATCTGAGTTCTTCCCTGTAGTCTCCGCTGGCGTGACATGCTCCCTTCTCTTGGAAACTGTATCTTTTCAATGGCAATTGTCTTCTGATCTGTTGGCCTTACTATACCTTAACTTTTCTATTAATATGCTATATATTAAAACAATATTTAATATAAGTGAAAAATTGAGAAAAGATATTCTAAAAAAATGGTAAAGTAGAATCATACACAAAGAGTATGTGAAAAAGAATGAGGTAAAAACGAATAGAATGATGTGGCTAGTGCGTGTAGTTGGTGGGAAAATAAAGAGGGAAATGATGTTTTTTAAGTTTGAGGTTAGAAAATTAGAATAAAATTGAGAAATATGGTTTTAAGTTCCAACTATTGAATCTATTAAATCTAGAAAAATCAACAATAAAATATCTATCTAGAGTAATAACTAAATCTGCTTTGCTTTTTTCAATTAAAATAGAAACAAATATTTTGGCATTATTTTTATTTCTGTAAAAGTTTTGGGCTGCTTTTGAGTCTTTATTTTTGGAATGATTTTATTTTTAGGTTATTTTTTCTTTTGTGATATTCTAGACAACCTCTTATATTAATGTTAAAATGTAATTTTACTACTTTTGAGGGATATTTTAATGTGCCCTAGTTATTAACAAATTTATTCAAGATTAAGTACTATATTTTTGTCTTCTTAAAAAAGTAAATTTCTTTCTATGCAATGATTGACCTTGAAAATACAAAAGTATGCATAGTATGCACATAATATTCGTACTGAATCTAATTGTTTAACTGTTGTTTAATTCATTTAATCATTCGTCTTTCAAGGGAAACATATTGAATAATTAGGTAAAAATTTATCAGCAGCCACTGTGTTTATTTGGTAATTTTGTATGCAAGATAGCACGTTGTATGTAGTCTTGAGGAAAGACATTTCCTTACTAACATAACTATGAATTAGAATTCTATATTGTTTTAAACAATACAAATTCAAAATACGTATTTTGATAAGAAGAGGAATCTGAATTAAGCAATAGTTGCTTTCTTATTTAATTTTTAAAAAATTTCCTAGAAATTAAGATTAAAATGTATATATCTAGTGACATTGAGCGAGAAAGAAAGGTAATGATCTATTAAAATAGTTTTCTGAATGAGTATCAGATAAAATCATCATAAATTTGTATGCAGACTGAAATCCTAAGCAAAGGGTTAGTAAAAAGAAATGAAAAAGGTCCTTAAAATTTTCTGCAATTTTTATATGTGAATTATATGTCAAAGAAGCTCAATTTAAAATGTCCTCGTGTTCAAAGTAAAAATACATATTACAAATTGTGTAATAGGTATTAATTATAATTTTTTAACAATCAGTGAATTCTGTCAAGTTTTTCAAAGTGTTATGGTTAAGTCTAAATAGGAACCATACTTACATTACTTTAGATTGTTTAGAATGAAAAATTATTTTTAATTTATTCAATGTTTATTTTATGTGTTCAGCATTCTGATAATTCTTTGAGAAGGAAAATAGTATAAATAGTTGAACATAGTTGATAACCTAATATTGATCACAATTATACATAATTTTTAAAGGTCTTTTGATTTTTTGCTACACTTTGTTAATTAATTGATTAATTGTACCACAATTGCCTATAGTATTATAGCCATGATTGGAATAGGGTCTGGACTGTATATAGTTCGACAGGTAGAGAAGTAATATTGTAAGATGAGAAAAAAGGTAACAAATAATTAAATGTGAGATAACTTGTATAATGGAATTTAAAAATTGTAATTAAATTTAGAAGTAAAATAAATGCTGATATAGATAAATTTGATAAGAAACACAGAGCAATTTTCAGCACTATGGACTTATCTTAAAAAGGGCAAATGGATATCATTTTAAAACATTAATTAGAACTTTGGGTCTGCTTTCCCCCATGCCCTATTAGTGGTAAATTCCTTATTAGCTCCCTTTTAATATGTACATGCCAGTTTAATAATTTCAAAACCCCTAGAGTTTTTTCGTTTGAAAGTTATTTTGATCGTTCTAAATGAGAAGCAGAAAGAATCAGTCTTTCCCAGTTATTGCTTCTTTTTGTCACATCAGTTCTGTAACCAGACCCACATATATTTTCTAGAGCTCTTCTTGGGGCAGACTTGACCCTACGTCCTCCACACATGAACAACAAAATTAAAGTTATCTACTAGCATTTATATGATTTACCATGTTTCTCCAAATCATAGCCAGCCTGTGTGCCTGTGCTTGAGTCAAGAGCCTCAGCACATCATGGGCTAAAGTTAATTTTAAGTGCAGGGCTTTTCCAAGCTGTGCAGCCTTGTTTAGTACGGAATTTCCACTTAACTTAATAAGGTTTTCTTAACTAGACTGTTTGAATACTTTTCCTCCGAGTTCTTGAACTCATTGTACAAATTTTTCCACGTTTCATCTTCTATTAGGTCAGCATAAAATGCATTTACAAAATCAAAGTTTATTGTCACATCTTAATTCTAGGATGGTAGGTGTGTACCTTCTCTACATTTGCATAAAAAAGAGGACATTTGGGGAAGACATAGAAACAAAAAACAAAACACAAAAGTTAAGTTAAACATGATAACAATTTGCAAAATTGTCTTATTTGAAAATAAAACTATAATAATTTAAGGATATTCTAAAACCAATTTAGAATGTCAATTTGTTGAAGAAGAATATATTTTTATATATTAAGATTTATAGAAGTTAAAATTTTTGTCTGAGCAATTCAATATATTTTTATGATGATAAATTATATAAATTCTAGCAGAAAATCATATTATATGATTATGGTTTATTTAAGGATTCTAGGAAAATATTTAATATAAAAAAAATACTCCTATTGGTATGCATACAGAACATAGTCATCTACCATTCATAGTTTAAGCAGGAGCTACTAAGAATATTAGATTGGGTAACTCAATATCAATATTGATATCCATTGTAAACATATACAATAGAAGCCACTAACCTTACAAAAAAGATATAAAATTACTGAATTTTTTTACAAACAATATTTCATAATAATATTTATTTCTGGGCTATAGTGTTAATTCTAAAAAATGACAAAAATTTGTAAGAAAACATATGACATTATTTTGACCTATTGAAATATTATTAAATGTGCTATTAATTCAATAGTCATGAAAGCGCTTATATGAAAAGAAAGTATTGTTCATGGCAGTTACAGAGAACACATTGGTATGACTCCTTCAGGATATTTATAATAAATATGAAGCAAGATTTGACTGAGAATACTGAAGAAAACATTTATTTAATTTTTTGAAACAGCTCTGAATAGATGAACAGCACTTATTTTGGTTATTTATTCTCTTTTGCTTCCTTTCTCTTTTCCTTCTTTTCTGTCGTAGAAGAGCCAAGCAAGTAACCCAAATGCATGATATGGACCAGGTGTAATAAAATTAAGTAGTGGAGAAATTCTGGTAAAATGAAGCATCTGAATTTTGCTTGTAAAGGTCAGCTTCTTAAGTCTATTCAGTATAAACTGCCTCCATCATATTTGAGGTTTATCAAGATAAACCAAAAATACAAGATTGCAAAATTAAATATTGAAATAGTCAACTATGGGCAATGTTCTCAATTAAAAAACAAGGAAGCAAGCAAACAAACAAACAAACAAAAAACACATTTTGCTGGCCCAGACTGTGAAAGCTAAAGTAACTCTGGAAATGTATTTGGATCAGTTACTGTAAATTTATAATTTTGCTTTAGGAAGTAGACAGTAAGATAAACCATTGAAGTGTTTCTATCTTGTTTTAATGTAGTTCCAATACTTATAAATATGTGGCTTGGACATGTTAGCTTCTTTATTTTTAAAACAGAACAAAAATAGACATCATGTTGATTTGAGTACTAAATGGGATAGAATTAATAAAGCATATATGGTAGTGCTTAGTACATTAGTAAACACTTGATAAGTAAGTGGTAGCTATTATTATTGCTTGCCAAACAACTTTACAGAGATGTCCAAAAATTCAAAATCCCATCATGTCCTCAGAGTTATTTCCGATTGCCAGATGTCCTTGCTTAGAAACTAATAGGAAGTACACACCAAAATTTGACATTTAGATGTTTCATTCAACTTATTTGTCTTCTAGTTTAAAAATACCTATGAAAATTCTTCATATTTTTTTAAATGTTAAAAGATAAACAGCAAAACAAAATATAAAGTGTTATTTAATGAATTCAAATTCACAAAACCACTTATTATCCTAAAATACCTTAAATAGTTCTTATATTGCCCTCCCTAATAAACTCTACCTTCTTGCTCTGCAGGCAATCACCTGCCTGTGCTTCATTTATTTTTCCTCTGTTTCGTGTTTATGATCCCTATACATTTTTACTTTCTTCTAATATTCAATTACTAATTCTAAAATAAAGGTGATATTTTTGCCTGTTTTTAACTCTAAATAATTTTATAATTTCATTATATCATTTCCTAATATTTGATTCAAACTTGAGTGATTCACAATATTAATTTGCATTAATTATCAGTGACGTACTATATCCCACTATGTAAAAATAGCTTGAATTATATTTTGATTCTCTACTGATAGATATATAGGTCAAATCTAGGGTTTAAAAAAATGCCAAAAATGCTGCTATAAGTACTCTTACATGTTTCACTGTGTATGCATGTGTGAGAATTTTTCCACAATATATACACGGAGGTACCTTTGCTGGATCAATAGCAACTGTGCATTTTCACATTTTGGGTACTTCCAAGTTTTCTCCAAAGTGGTTGTACAGTATATATGTTCACCAGCACTATAAATGGTAAATGAAATTTATCTTTATTACCCTTGGTAGTATCATACATTTTCTTATTTACCAGTTTAATCATTGGTGAGATGGAATTAGCATTGATAAACCTATTCATGATTCTTCTTTTCTTTCTTCAAATTACCTTATATTTAAGCTACTCTACTACTGGAATACTTTTCCACTTAATATCTTTCTTTGTATTATCATTAGTTTTGAATGTTAATACTTTTTGAATTATAAACATCTTATTTTTTCTCCTAGTAGCACTTTCCTATTTGTAATTGCATATTTTGAAGAATGGTGTTTTACACTTTGTCATCAACTTAATATTTTTATTTAAGTGTAGCTCTACTTTAAATCATGTTTATATCATTGGTTAGCCTAAGCTGATAAATATTCTACTGTATTACCTTCTAAAAGTTTTTAACCTTTTACTTTCTATCTAATTCTTTCAGATATCAAATAATTCCTCATATATTATACATTTCCCATGAAGTTTTTATTTACATTGAATGAATTTGTAGTTCTTTAACCATGTGAAACATTTCATTTTGAGATATTCCAATAAAAATATGATGTATAACTTTTATCAGTATGTTTTTGCTCATTCTTGCATATGTTAATTTTTTTGGCTATTAAATTTTCTAAGTGGAAACTTTTTGGTAAAATTTTTCTTTCTGTTTTAACCGACTATCTGATTGAAAAACAACTAAAATGTCTACAGATGGATTAAAGAATTACACAGAGAAATACAACTTTAGTGAAGTAGATCCATATGTCACCAAATAGCTTAAAACTAACTTGTTTTAAAAACAAGTCAATGTGACTACTTAAACATTTTGTCCAGATAATTGCAGGGATACCACTTTGAAATAATCTAACTTAAAATCATACATTTATGTACATAAAAGTAAATTTGGTATCAATGAAAACACTAAAAACTCAAAAACAATCTAACTTCTAAAATTATTCTACAATAGTATAAGAATATATTTTATATATGCTTGTAATGTAGGAAGGCTCTTTAAAAGCGTGACACAATTCCTAAAGGAAAGAATGTTTAAAGATACTGATTAATTGATTATTAAGCCAGATTCATGTAACCCTACTACTAATTTACGCAATTATATAATGAATCTTTGAGGCTTAGATGCTAATACATATGAAGTATCTAAAATAAAAAGTAATAAATTCCTTGTAATTGGTTTACATTTATTTCAGCAAAAATCATATATTACTCTTTTTTTTAAAAAAAAAAAAAAAAAGCATGTGTTAATGTTCAGTATGCTATTCTGTAAGTAAGTGAAAGTATGTTTGAAAATGGTAACGATGGAGAAAAATTACTTTTTAAATTTATTTTATTCAGCTGCATTTTACTTAAAACTAAACACACACAAATTACAGATAGAGTCCAATGAGTTCTTAAGAAATTTATTGAGCTATAATTAACATATTAAAAGTTGAAAATATGTAAGATAAATTATTAGATACGCTCTGAGATATTTTTACATCCATGAAATCATCATTACTATCAAGATAGTGAACATATAAATCCACAAAATATTTCCTCATGACTACTTTTAATAATCCCTTTTGCAATTATTGTATCTCCTAATAAGCGTCATAGCTAGACAACTGCAGATCATCTTTCAGTATTGTATATTACTGTATATTGTATTTTGGTTCATTCAAAAATTTTATATAAATGGAATCATATAAGGTGCACTATTTTTGGTTAGCATTTTTGCTTTACAGCAAAATTCTTTTGAAATTCATTCATGCTGTTGCATGTGTCAGTAGTCCAATGTTTTTATTGCAGAGCATAATTTAGCTCTGGATATATGGATATATCACACAATTACTTGTTAATGAATATCTGGGTCATGCCCAGGTTTTAGTTATTACAGAGAAAATGCCCATGAACATTTATACACAACAATTTCCTTTTCATTTTTCAAGGTGGAAATATCTAGAAGATAAATGACTAGATTACATGGTAAGCATAGGTTTACTTTTTAAGAAATTGTCAGTCTATTTTACAAAGTGGTTGTCAATCAAAAGTACATTACAGTTTCAGTTCCTCCATTTTGTTGCCTATACCTGGTAGGGTCAATATTTTTTTTCACTTTGGACATTGTAATAACTATCAGTAGTATTTCTTGGTGGTTTTCAATTCTTTAATGACTACAAATGTTAAAATATTTTCATATACTTATTTGTCATCCATGTCTTCTATCTTCTATCCATGATGTCGTTTTCAATCTTCTGCCTTAAAAAAAAATGGGTGATTTGTTTTATTTTTGATTTTTGACAGCTTTTATATATTCTTTATGAAAGTAATTTTTTAGTGTGTTGGGGCTCCTTACGACCACCCTTAGGATCAATTATTAACTATAATGATTCACAGGTCTTAGAAAAGATGTTACATTCACAGTTACAGTTTATTACAATGAAAAGATACAGATTAAAATCAACAAAGGAAAAAAAAAAGCCCATGGGGAAAAATGTAGAAGACATAAGGTACAAGCTTTCAGGTGTTCCCTCCCAGTGGAATCCCACAAGAACACACATAATTCTCCCAGCAACAATATTGGACAACATATTGAAGTGTTGTCAATCAGAGAAGCTCACTTAAGTTTTGGTCTCCAGAGTTTTTATGGGGCATCAGTCATGTAGGGTAGCGCCTATATGAATGATTTCAGCTACTCAGACTCCAGCATCTGTCAGAGTAAACACAGCCATTCACCTAAATTATATTGTTAGGCTAAACCTTTCTGGACAAAAGCACAGCATGGTCCAAGGCCTCAGACACTCAAAATCAGCTGTTCACTGTACTCTAAAGCCAAAGATATATAGAAACATTGTCATCATACATAATATATTAAGGGCTCACAGGTTATCTCCCAAAAGCCAGCCAAGTGCCAGTTCTAAAGACAAACATTAGTCCTGATGAGATAAACCCTTCTTGGCCTATAAGATGTATGCTATTCAAATATTTTCTCAGTCCATGGCTTTAAAAAAAAAATTATAAATGCCCTTTTCCCACTCCTATTAAACATAGTATTGAAAGTTCTGGCCAGGGTAATCAGGCAAGAGAAAGCAATAAAGTGTATTCAAATAGGAAAATAGGAAGTCAAATTGTCTCTGTTTGCAGATGACAAGATGGTATATTTAGAAAACCCCATCATATCAGTCCAAAATTCCCTTAAGCTGATAAGCAACTTCAGCAAACTCTCAGGATACAAAATCAATATGCAAAAATAATAAGCATTCCTATACACCAATAACAGACAAACAGAGAGCCAAATCATGAGTGAACTCCCATTCACAATTGCTACAAAGAGAATAAAATACCTAGGAATACAACTTACAAGAGATGTGAAGGATATCCTCAGGGAGAACTATAAACCACTCCTCAAGGAAATAGGAAAGGACACAAACAAATGGCAAACTATTCTGTGTTCATGGATAGGAAGCATCAATATCATAAAAATGGCCATACTGCCAAAGTAATTTATAGATTCAATGCTATCTCCATCAAGCTACCATTGACTTTCTTCACAGAATTAGAAGAAACTACTTTAAATTTCATATGAAACCAAAAAAGAGCTCATATAGCCAAGGCAATCCTAAGCAAAAAGAACAAAGCTGGATGCATCATGCTACCTGACTTCAAAATATACTACAAGGCTACAGTAACCAAAACAGCATGATACTGGTACCAAAACAGATATGTAGACCAACAGAACAGAACAGAGGCCTCAGAAATATTGTCGCACATCTACAACTGTCTGATCATTGACAAACCTGACAAAAACAAGCAATGGGGAAAAGATTCCCTATTTAATAAATGGTATTGGGAAAACTGGCTAGCCCTATGTGGAAAACCGAAACTGGACCACTTCCTTACATCTTACACAAAAATTCATTCAAGATACATTAAAGACTTAAATGTAAGACCTAAAACTATTAAAACCCTAGCAGAAAACCTAGGCAATACCATTCAGGACATAGGCATGGGCAAAGATTTCATAACTAAAACATCAAAAGCAATGGCATCAAAAGCCAGAATTGATGAATGGGATCTAATTAAACTAAAGAGCTTCTGTACAGCAAAAGAAACTATCATCAGAGTGAACAGATGATCTACAGAAAGGGAGAAAATTTTTGCAATCTATCCATCTGGCAAAGGGCTAATATCCAGAATCTACAATAAACTTAAACAAATTTACAAGAAAAAATACAAACAACCCCATCGAAAAGTGCTCAAATGATATGAACAGACACTTCTCAAAAGAAGACTTTTATATGGCCAAAAAAATGTGAAAAAAAGTTCACAATCATTGGTTATTAGGGAAATGCAAATCAAAACTACAATGAGATACCATCTCCAGTTAGAATGGTGATCATTAAAAAGTCAGGAAACAACACATGCTGGAGAGGATGTGGAGAAATAGGAACGCTTTTACACTGTTTTGGGGAGTGTAAAGTAGTTCAGCCACTATGGAAGACAGTGTGATGATTCTTCAAGGATCTGGAATCAGAAATACCATTTGACACAGCAATCCCATTACTAAATAGAAAAAGGATTATGAATTATTTTACTATAAAGACACATGCACATATATGTTTATTGCAGCACTGTTCACAATAGCAAAGACTTGGGACCAACTCAAATGCCCATCAGTGATAGACTGGATAAAGAAATGTGGCACGTATACACCATGGAACACTACGCAGTCATAAAAAAAGATGAGTTCATGTACTTTGCAGGGACATGGATAAAGCTGGAAACCATCATTCTCAGCAAACTAATTCAGGAATAGAAAACCAAACACCGCATGTTCTCACTCATAAGTGGGAGCTGAACAACAAGAACACATGAACACAGGACGGGGAACATCACACCCTGGGGCCTGTCAGGGGGTGGCGGGCTTGGGGAGGGATAGCATTAGGAGAAATACCTAATGTAGATTATGGTTTGAAGGGTGCAGCAAACCACTATGGTACGTGTATACCTATGTAACAAACCTGCATGTCCTGCACATGTATCCCAGAACTTAAAGTATATTAAAAATAATAATAATAGAGTAAAAACTTTCACTTTTGAAGAAGTTCAAGTTGATACTTTATTTTACAAATTAAATGTTTAATGTCATATACAACACTTATTTGCTTCAACTAAGGTCACAAAGATTTATCTTATGTTTGTATCTAGGATTTTAATACATTCAGGTTGGCTTTTTATTAATGTTTATGTATTTTACAA
The DNA here is from genome assembly GCF_008728515.1 of Papio anubis. NCBI lineage: Eukaryota > Metazoa > Chordata > Mammalia > Primates > Cercopithecidae > Papio > Papio anubis. The sequence continues at coordinate 57,515,218 of NC_044978.1, forward strand.
GCTATGAATCAAATTTATTTTTCTATTGCTTATAAATACCCAATTGTTTTACACTTCTTCTTTTGAAAACTCTTACATTTCTTCAAAGCTGATACTTTCCTTAATGAATTGACTTGCTTTAAAAAAAAAAAAATAACTATATGTGTAAATCTGTTTTTGTATTTTCTATACTGTTCTGTTGATCTATTTACTCTTCCTTGAGGACAATATCACACGGTCAAAACCATACTTCAAAACCATGAACATTGTATATCTCCCCAAATTTTGTCTTTTATTTGAGATATCTCGAAAGCATATAGGTCTAGAAATTGAAATTTGTTCTACGTATATTAGTTAGTCTTCAAGTAGGAATGATGATGGAAAAGATTGTAGAGATGAAAATTACCTAAGGAGAATGTATACCATGAAAGAGTAAAAAGCATTTTGTGCAGATCTCTGATGTAGCTTACACACCTAGAGGAAGATTAAATGAAAGTGAATTTAAAATTCTGTAACAAATTTTTAGGAGCTAAATTAGGACACTGCGTGGTGTTACAGAATCTAAAGAACTATTCTGAGCTGCTTTTGAAAAATAAACATAAAAGTTACCAATCTGTATGATTGAATTTTGTAACATTATCTCACTGAATACACATATTCTACAAAAAAAAAAAAAAAAAAATTGTAACCTTATCATTTGGGACTCACTTTATGTAGCAGATCTAAGCACTCATACATTCTTACATATGTTCACATCTATTAATTATCTATTATATTTTCAATGACATTTTCTTATTCTAATAAAAGCATGCTCAATTTTAACTATTTGTGTTAACTTATTTTGGAGATTCAAGATATTTTTGTTGTTGTTTATATCATTTTATTTTATTTTATTTAAGTTCTAAGATACATGTGCAGAATGTGCAGGTTTGTTACATAGATATACATGTGCCATGGTGATTTGCTGCCCCTATCAAACCGTCACCTAGGTTTTAAGCCACATGCATTAGATGTCAGTCCTAATGCTGTCCCTCCCCTTTACCCCTACCCTCAACAGGCCCCAGTGTGTGTTGTTCCCCTCCCTGTGTCAATGTGTTCTCCTTGTTCAACTCTCATTTATGAGTGAGAACATGTGGTGTTTGGTTTTCTGTTCCTGTGTTAGTTTGCTGAGGATGGTGGTTTCCATGTTCCTACAAAGGATATGATCTCATTCTTTATATGGCTGCATAGTATTCCATGGTGTATATGTACCACATTTTCTTTATCTACCACTGATGGGCATTTGGGTTGGGTCCATGTCTTTGCTATAATAAATAGTTCCACAATAGGCTGAGCACAATGGCTCACACCTGTAATCCCAGCACTTTGGGTGGCCGAGGCAGGCGGATCACAAGGTCAGGAGATCGAGACCATCCTGGCTAACATGGTGAACCCTGTCTCTACTAAAAATACAAAAAGAAAAATTAGCCGGGCGTGGTGACGAGCACCTGTAGTCCCAGCTACTGGGGAGGCTGAGGCAGGAGAATGGTGTGAACCCTGGAGGCGGAGCTTGCAGTGAGCAGAGATGGTGCCACTGCATTCCAGCCTGGGTGACAGAATGAGATCCGTCTCAAAAAAAAAAAAAAAAAAAAGAAATGAATAAATAGTGCTGCAATAAACATGTATGTGCATGTGTCTTTATAGTAGAATGATTTATATTCCTTTGGATATATACCCATTAATGAGACTACTGGGTTATGGTATTTCTGATTTTAGATCCTTGGGGAATCTCCACACTGTCTTCCCCAGTGGTCGAACTAATTTTCATTCCCACCAACAGTGATTCAAGGTATTTTTGATGGTTTGTTTGTTTTGCGTTTAATTGGTTTTTGTAAAGGGAGAAAAGTTTGGGCTTAAGGAATAGCATAATGCTTTAAACTTTTAGTTATTTCTTCTTTTTATTCTTCAAATAATGTCATTTTGTCATAGATCTCTGAAAATGATCTTGAAAACTTCCCATAAAAATCAACTGAACTTATGATGTTCAGAGCATAAGAAATAAATGTCACCTTACAAGATTCATCAAAATAAGCTTAGATGAAATTTTAATTGCCATACTCAAGCCACTTAAATAGTTAACTAAGATACTCTCACTTGTTTCTACAGTGATACATAGTGTTGAAAATTGCTTTGACTGTACACTCAAATTATTACAATTCAACTTTATTCAACATCATAAATTGAAAGGATATCAAGTGGATCTTTGTAGTTCCCAATTAGGATTGAAAATAACTTCTGACCAAATTAGTAGTGTAGAGACTTATGGAATGAAGTCAATTTAAAACAGAGAAATTTTTTTTGGAGTTAACAATAAGAGAGAGTTTGTTGCAATAAAATTCTTTGAAATTTTAGATAAGAAATTGGTATAAAAACTTAATAAAAATTCATCTACTTGATTTTTTGTGATGATGTCACAAATAATAGAAATATGGTCTCATTTTTCCTAAATATTTTGTTCTTACTCTTTGATAATACTGTAAAATGTACTTAAACTACATAGGAATCTTCTAGTAAAATAAAATGCAACATTTCACTCAGAAGTAAAACATTTTCAAAATAGTGTCCAAAAATTGCTTCAAGAGGATGACAACCTATGAACACACCATTCTAAATATTTCTACCCTAATTGACTTTATATTTATTTATTTATTTATTTTTGAGACAGAACTTTGCTCTGTTGCCCAGGCTGGAGTGCAGTGGTGTGATCTCGGCTCACTGCAACCCACGCCTCCTGGGTCCAAGTGATTCTCCTACCTCAACCAACCAGGTAGCTGGGATTAGAGGCAAATGCCTCAATGCCCAATTAATTATTATTATTATTATTATTTTAGTAGAGATGAGTTTCACCATGTTGGTCAGGCTGGTCTCGAACACCTGACTTCAAGTGATTTGCCCGCCTCAGATTCCCAAAGTGTTAGAATTACAGGCATAATTCACCATGCCTGGTCTCCCCTAATTAGCTTTTTTAATCCTCTCTGCATCATCACAAGATAGGTGTTACTATGATCACTATTTTACAGGTGAACATATGAGGCACAGAGAGGTTAAGGAGGAACAGGGTAATCTGCTACAACTCTTCAGCAGGGCATTCTGAGAAGGACTCTCTAACTTGTGAGAGGCAAGGGGACTATTTATAGCCTATGTATTCCCTTAAAGTAACAGACATATGTCAAGAATAAATATTACAGAATATTTCTAGCTACAATCTAGAAATAGGAAACAGGATCAGTACCATATTGGCAGATGATAGTAGGATTAAATTAAACAGGAATGACTAAGTAACTCAACCTTTATTCACTGCATTTAAAAGAAAAGTACGTCTTGGAGTTGAATTAAGTAACCTGGAATAGATTCTCTAAAAATCCCTAAGTGAAGCAGGATTACATATTAACATGTTATACTAGAAACAGAGTCTGAGAAAGGAATTTGGCACTGGAATCTACACTGGGAAAAATTAAATTACCCATAAATGTTTTTTAGTTTATCTTGAAAAAGGCATAGTTCCAAAAACTCCAGAAACACTGCTAGGCCCTCCAATAATATGTGTGATCTCTAAGACAAGAGTGGAAATAGAGGCCCGCATAACATATGTATAAATATTTTAACATTATAAACCAAACTACTCCAATAATCTGGCCTGTATTTCTACCTAGGTTCTCAATGGCCCACTTCCTGACCACCACCCTCTGGAGTCCAAAGGAGCTTTGCTTATTCCCAATGTTATTCCTGTAGATCAGCCAAAGAAGAGCAAAGAGTCGTCTATCTCACACAATCATGTTCAGGAAATGATCAGATCAAGATGTGGAGTGAGCAAGCCTTTCTCTTTGGTGCCACATTTCTGACCAGTATTTCAAGGTACTTCTAAACATACAAAGACTATTATAAGAGGGAGGAAGGAAGGAAGGTCAGTTATCTGAAGAACTCAGGCTAGCTAGAAGCCCAAATTTGGTGTGATGGGGGCCATCACGTCTCAACAGAAACAGCTTTATCTCTCTGTTAACCCAGACACGGCTTGTGATTTTTTTTTTTTTTTTTCTCCACTCAGCCATAGACTCAGCTACATATCCTCTAGCCTAGAGTAGTCAAATCGGCTCATCTCTCTCTTATACCAAACTTTCAAAAACAAAACAAAACAAACAAACAAAAAAACACTTTTGTTATTGGAATAAATGAGAAGAATGTATTTGTGTTTAAATATTTGTGATACATGAACCATCAAAAGCCTCGCTGCTAATGAAGGCAATTATTTAGGTTTACTTAATCTGTTAACTTATCAGTTAATAACTGCTATTTATTCTGCTAGAAATTCCCAATGGTACAATTGTTTGTGGCTGTAGTTCCTTCCATGCTTTGTACATCTTACTTGTGTTGGCAGAATCATGGCTCTCCATGAATGATATGATTTGGCTTTGTCCCCACCCAAATCTCACCTTGAATTGTATTAATTCCCACATGTCAAGAATGGGGTCAGGTAGAGATAATTTAATCATGGGGATGGTTTATCCCATGCTGTTCTTGTGGTAGTGAATAAGTTTCATGAGATCTGGTGGGTTTATAAATGGGAGTTCCCCTGCACAAGCTGTCTTGCCTGCCACCACATGGAATGTGACATTGCTTCTCATTCACTTTCCACCATGATTTTGAGGCCTCCCCAAACATGTGAAATTGTAAGTCAATTAAACTTCTTTCTTTTATAAATTACCCAGTTTCAACTGTGTCTTTATTAGTGTGAGAACAAACTAATGCAACGGGTATCCACAGTCTAGTCCCCAGAATTTGTGAATATGTTAGTTGCATGGCAAAGGAAATTTGAAATTGTAGACTGAATTAAGGTTGTTGATCAGTTGATATTAAGATAAGAAAGTTATTCTGGATTATCCTGATGGGACCAAAATAATCAGAAGGATATTTACAAGTGGAAGAAGGAAGCAGAAGAAGTTAGAGTGATGAGATGGGAGCTCATAAACTGCCACTGCTGGCCTTTTAAAACAATTTAAATATTGTTTTATGACACATAATAATTGTACATATTTATGAGATACAGTGTGATGTTTCAACACGTGTATGTATTGCTTAAATATTGAATCAGGATATTCAACATAATCTTCACTTCATACATCTTTGATATCTTTATGGTGAGAGCACTCAAAATCCTCTCTTCTAGCTATTTTGAAATATACAATACAATATTGCTAACCATAGTTACCCTGACTCCATTCCTTATTTTAAGATTGGGGGAGGGGATTCTGAGTAAAAGAATGCAAGCAGCCTCTGGGCTGTGTAAAACCAAAGGAAACAAACTCTTCCCATGCACCCCCCAGAAAAAACAACCCTGGCAATATGTTGTTTTTTACCATGGTGTGATCAAGTCAGATTTCTGACTTACAGAACTGTAACATAATAAATCTGTATTGTTTAAGCTACTATGTTTGAAGTAATTTTACTAAAACTTGAAAAGAATTTACATTTTGCTTTTAAAGTTCTTTATTTTTGAAACTTTAGACAGAGATCAACAAATCCTCAACAAAAGATAGCTCAATTTTTACCTTTGAAAAAGGAATTATGTTACATATCTGTAAGAATGAATAACTACAGCACAGAAAAATACTCATAAATAATATATTATTTGAAATCAGGAGTCTAATAAGAGAAAATGCAAATGAGCCCTTTTCTATGAGATTTAAACTATATGAAAAAAAATATGTGTGATAAGAGGTATGTGTTCTGAGTTAATATATATATAATTATAAAATCTGAAAAAATTGCAACAGGAACAATAAATAAGGAAATTGAAATCACAAAACAATGAATTTGAAGATCATTCAGAGAAATGCTTATATCATCTTAAGATCAATTTATTCTAAAAGTGCACCAGTGATAGTATTATAAGAAAAAATAAACTCATTATCATTTTTTACTGTATTTGTTTTTTAAGACAGAGATTGGTACTAATTCAGTAATGGAAAACTAATTACAAAATTTGTTCTGTGGTAAGTTTGGAAAACAAGGCATGGCACGGAAACAGCATATAATAAAATAATTTGGCATAAAGGCCATTTGAAAGAGATTAAGTATAGTGATGAAACACGTCATCATTTCCCGGACAAGTAGGGAAGATAAGCAATGAGAAGGCTATGGAGGACAGAGAAGAGAGTAGAGTACATAGAGTGACAGTCTTCAAGAGGTCAAAAACCTGTATGAGTTCAGGTCTTGAACAAGTGATATTGGATGAAATGGGAGGTAGAGAGGACCAGAGAGTAGAATATTTTATTTTTTTTAATATTGAGAAATATTTGCTGTCTAAAATAGAGAAGAAATGTTATTAACATGCATGGTGGTCAAGAAACTGACAGGTAAGATTTGAAAGAGTTACCAGTTTGTGGTAAGCACAATAGAAAATAATGACAGAGTTTATAATGGAGAGAATGTCTTTGAAAGCCAAAAGCAAAAGTTGTCATAAAGGAGAAAGAGACCAAAAAAAGGTCTGAAAAAGCAGTTGAATGGAAAACTTGGTGTAGACCAACATTATGAACCATAAACTGGCAAAGTTTATTGGTGATGCTTATTGGTTTATTTATTTGTTGGTTTTCAGAAGGAAAGAACTATAATAGACTGATAACTACAAATTAACTGAAATTGTATGTACCCAGCCTCCTCATTATTAGGCAGGTGAAGATGGGGTGAGCAAAAAAGTAGCAACACATTGAAAGGCCTATTGAAGGGGTTATATTTTCCAGACACATCAGGAGTTCAATTTTTTATTAAAAATGAAAAAGAATTTGCTAATCAGAACATAAGTCTTCAAGATCTATCAGGATGTTAGATAAGGGATAGATGATTGATTCTGTTGGAAAAACAGAGTCATATAATGATGAAAGTCTGATAATACTTCTGAGACTTGAAAGTGACAGAAATAAACAGGAACATGAGGCATAGAGTTTTAGTTATGATAGTCTCTTTGAGGAGGAGGAATAATGGCACAATTGTCATTTTTTGAATATTTTCCCTAGTATTTTTAGTGATTTCACAAATTGTTCTAATGGCTTAAAGGATGACCACTCTGGAATATCACTTAAAGCAATGTTCTTGTGAGGATTAGGTTTAATAAAAAGTCCTGTAATGGTTGGACATATGGAAAGCTAACCAGTAGTATATAAAACAAAAATTGTTATAGTTGAAAGTTATTATTATAGGTATTTTCCTCATCTTTTTGCAATACTTATAATTTTTTTTCTTAATGAAATATGATATTTCAGTTTTTAAAGTCAAATTGTATTACATTTAAAAAATTAATACAGAACTATTCTGTTGAAGACAATGAATACATCTTATGCTTAACACGTTAATATGCGTTTCACATTATTTATAGATTTTGTCTACTGCATTGAAATTTGCTAGAATGCTGCATATGTACAGCTTAATGTAATCACTTCCTAAATATAATCTTTGGAGCCAATCGAGTTACAACAAAATTAATCTAATTTTATGTCTTTTATTTGTTTCTACTTCTAGGTTAAATATGGTTTGAGAAAAGTGTTTTAGAAAACTTTGAAAAATCACTAGCTTATTAGAAAGCATGTTCTATTAAAAGATATGAGTCTTATCTCCAGATTACTTTAAATATTAGTTTTATTCCAAATTATGTTCTAGTTTTCCTATCTTTAAAATATGTTCATGAAACATTTCACTTCTCTTATGAAATTAAATGTACTTTTAAGTTTGAAATGTATTAGGGAACTCTAATATATGCTTTTTTAAAAAATAACACTCTGAATTACTTTCTAAAATGAAAGCAACCCTAAAATAAAAATATATTACCAATATTCAGTTTTACCTCTGGCTTCAACTTATTTTTCTCTCAAGATATTATTCTCTTCTCCAGCCACCCAAGGTGCCAAAAGGAAAGAAGGCCAAAGGGAAGAAGGTGGCGCTGACCCTTGCTGTCTGGAAAAAGCAGGAGACCATGAAAGTGGTGAATCTTCTGTTTGAAAAATTTGGCACTGGACAGGACATTCTGGCATTGGACAGAACATCCAGCCCAAAAGGGACCTCACTTGCTTTGTCAAATGGCCCCATTATACTAGGTTGCAGCAGCAGAGAGCCATCCTCTGTAAGCTGCTGAAAGTGCCTTCTGTAGTTAACCAGCTCACCAGGGCCTTGGACCACCAAGCAGCTATTCGATGGGGTAAGCTGACTGGCAAGTACAGACCAGAGAAAAAGCAAGAGAAGCAGCAGAGACTGTTGGCCTGGACTGAGAAGAAAGCAAAAGCGACATCCCCACTAAGAGATCACCTTTCCTTCTAACGGGAGTTAACACTGTCACCACCTTAGTGGAGAAAAAGAAGGCTCAGCTGGTGGTGACTGCGCAGGACATAGATCCCATTGAATTGGTTGTCTTCTTGTCTGCCCTGTGTTGTAAACTGGGGGTTCCTTACTGCATTATCTAATGGAAGGCAAGCTTGAGACATCTAGGATTAACAAACAAACAAACAAACATTCTTTAAAATATTCTTTTAAAACTTCTAATCATTAGTTTTTTATCTCTTCAGTACATTAAAATGTCTGGTGGTAGGAAAATAATGGACTCATATATGACTGTCTATGTAATTTGTAGGGCCCAGTGCAAAATGAAATGGAAGTTGTGCCTCGTTCAAAGTGTTAAGCACTTCAAGATGTCAACAGCAGGGCATTAGACCAAGTATGAGGTCGTTATGTGCATGGGTCCTTGTGTGACCACACAGGTCACAGGAACATGAAGCTAGACCTGAATGTATATCCAGATACGTAAATCTTACATATTTCTAACACTCAATAAAAGACAAACTACATTTTGTGTGTGAACACAAAAATTGGAATTAAATTGGCAATAGCATTGGGATTTGTGCTCAGAGTCACAGTTTATATCTGAACACAATTTCTATATGATTTTTTAAAATAAAACAGTAAGAATTTTAAAGAAGGTTTCTGAAATTTAAAAATTATAACATAATTAACTTTGATATTTTAATTTCATGTAATTTAAAACATTTAATAGATATATAATGTTCCACTATTAATTTAACTAGAAGTATAAAAATAAAATATATATAATAAAATATTCTGCTTATTTTTAAATTATCTATGCTATATTGAATAAAAGAAAATTTAGGAATATAAATAAATGAGTATTTTTGAACATGTAAAAATTATTTTCTTGCTATTTTTAGGAGACTGTTTTAGCAGCACAGAAGCTTACCTCTGATCTACCTCTGCTCGGACAAACCAGTGATATGATTTGCAAATAGGTTGTAACTTCCCCCAAAACACATCACAGTAAAGATATGTAGTGACTTTCGGAGAATTTGACCTAACTAAGAATTTGTAAAAGAGAAAAACATTGTCCTTGTGGCTAAACTATACGGCTGTTTCTTTTTAAGTCACATGTATATTTACCTGACCGATTTGTTTTACTCTCTATTTCAAGTTATCAGGTGAAATTATTTTGAAATACATTAATGAGTTGTCTGTTCTGAATAAATGTGCATGTTACAAATGCAAACACGTGTATGTATTATACAACTATGCAGCTTCAAGAACTGACTTATTTCTATCAGCTTTTTATTCACTTTTAAAAATTAGGCTACTGAAGTATATTAGAATTTAATTACACCAATTAGTACTGCCACATCAGACATATGATGTGCCTTCAATTAAGAAGTACCTAATGGGTATTAGTACAATTTAGCTTCATAATTAAAGTTCTAAGAACAGAACAAATTAAACATTATGATTACAAAACATTAAAAATCTACTGGTGAAATTAAAGCTGAATATTTTAGCTTCTCCTTTTGAGCTGATTTTAAAAAAGAAAATCAGAATTACATAAAATGCAATGTTATTATTGAAGCATTCTGAATTTAAAAACAGAAATTAAGCTCACATGCCCATAAATATGTGCATATATAATGATTAAATATTAAATAAAATATCCAATCTAACACTTATGTCATCTAATAAGCATTAAAGGTTATCATTTTGGAGTTTCACTTGGTTGGGTTGTTTTTTTTTGTTGTTTTTTTCATAGAAACATTTGATATATGTGGTCATCACTCACAACTCTTGCTTCAGTGAGCATGGATGACAGGAAGCCCCAGCTACTGTTTTTCTGGTCCTATGACTGTCTTTGCCCTCAGGCCGTATTTTCTCAGTCTGTACCTGGGCAATGTCTGAGCATACTGGGAGTTCTGATGAAAGTCATTTTTAAGATTTGTGATAATCTTCCAACAGAAGACTTTGGACTGGAGACTCCTACTGTCCTGGCCAAAATTTCCTAAACTGTGCTTCAGGCTGTGACTCTTTCACTCTCATCCTTCTTCCTTGTCCCTCTCCTTTGACAGAGGCCAAGCTTGCATCACTGAAGACTCCCTGCACTTAGATCTGCTTTCTCTTCTTAATCTTTAAATAACATTCCTCTCATAATCTTTTGAGCAACTTATAATTGCATAGTGTCAGCTGCTTGGAAAACCTGACTTGACAAACTATCCTATTTGAAATACAGACATATATGCATTTAACAATTTTTGACATTATTAGCACATTGAGTATTAAATAGTATCTGAAGAGAGATATATTTTAAAATGAAAACACCTTCCTATTGGAATTTTCTTCAAAACAAATAGATTATTTTTAAAAAGATGACAACTATAGCAACTTCAGTCTCACCTGTTTTATCCGCTAGAGTGATTTGCTTTCTCTGCCTTTCTTAAAGTGATTGGTTGAAATGTTTTAACACTTAGCAGTTTCTTCCTGGTTTTGCAGATATGGCCTCTGAAATGGCTTATGTGTAAGGCAAATAGAGGATGTTCTTTACTGAGCTACTGCTTTTATTTCTCTATTTCGCTTGTTCTATTTTTTTTTTTTTTTTTTTTTTTGAGACGGAATCTTGCTCTGTCGCCCAGGCTGGAGTGCTGTGGCCGGATCTCAGCTCACTGCAAGCTCCGCCTCCCGGGTTCCCGCCATTCTCCTGCCTCAGCCTCCCGAGTAGCTGGGACTACAGGCGCCCGCCACCTCGCCCAGCTAGTTTTTTTTGTATTTTTTAGTAGAGACGGGGTTTCCCCGTGTTAGCCAGGATGGTCTCGATCTCCTGACCTCGTGATCCGCCCGTCTCGGCCTCCCAAAGTGCTGGGATTACAGGCTTGAGCCACCGCGCCCGGCCTCGCTTGTTCTATTTTTTAAGTGAAAATGGCATTAATATCTTATTTGTCAGACTTTCATTTTCATATTTGAGAATTCCGCTTGTAGATAACCAATAGCTATAACCTGTTCAGGTCTTTAAAAAATAGAGCCTATTGAATGAGCAGTCACACACAAGAAATTCTGTTCTTCCCACAGTCTATCATGCTTCACCCGTACTCAGCTTCTCACTTCTGTATCTAAAAACATTAGATTTTATCAGTCTACTTTAAAGTTTCTATTTTTTAAAACTTTTCCTAAAATACTCAAATTTCCATAAAGGAAGGAGGGGTAAAGCTTAAGAATAAATTCAAAAGGGTCATAAGTGGGGGGAACAAGATCCAAACACAGGCTCTCTTGATGTAAAGATAGACCTTTAACCATGTACAATGAGTCTATTAAGAGAGGACTCTAAACACAAAATTAAGAGTGTAGTTGCCTCTGTGTGGCTGAAAAAGAGTGAAAGATAACTGCAAAATTATTGATGCTGTTCTTCTGTTTAAATTGGGTTGTGTGCTTACATGTGTTGCTTATGTTAATATGTCTCATAGGTTAGGTATTTTAATCAAATATGAAATTATATAAATACAATACACTGAGATAAGATAACTAGCAACACGTTGAAACAAAAAAACAAGAATAGGATTGAATACTGGCAGGATCTTTATAAGGTCTGGCCTTTCACTATGTAAATAGATATCTTTTAGTCCAACAAACCAGAGCTTACACATTTTTAGGAAAATAAAAAAAAAAATTCAATAGAATAAATTAATGCTATGTCTTGTAAGCAAAAGTCTACTGAGATGAATTCATAATATCCCATAACAGCAAAAAAAAAAAAAAAAAAAAAAAAAAATGCATTCAGAAGTCCTAAATCTATAAACCATAAAAATAGTTAAACACATAGAATTTACTTAAGTTCAAAATCATCATGCTCATTAGACTTATATAATTCTTGTAGCATTCAGTACATACTGGATAATTCTTTTTCCCATTATTTATTACTAAGCACATTGAAATTTCACCTTAATAATATTATTTTTTAACTTTCATTTGTATTGTAACTGTTGGTTTTAACTGATGAAGATGTAAGACAAAAATAAACATTCAGGTAAATAACTATTTTCTAGAAGGATCCAACCTGTAAGTATGGTTTGATTCTTTCTTTTTAAAGTTATGTTATTATATGTATATAAGAAATTCAGACTATAGATCCTAGGTTATGATGCATATCATATTTGCATAAGCTGAATATATTTTAAAGATAACCAAAAAAGATAATGCATAATTAGAAATATAAATAAACATATTACTCAATATAATTACTCTTTAAATATTCAATCCATTTAATATAGGTCTTTGCTTCCGTAAAAGAACTCCCATGAGCTTCCAGAGAGACTTGTTTTATTAAATGTTATAAAGTCTCTGGCTCTGACCAATCATAGCACTACAAACACTGTTATAAACAATGTAATAAGCTGTTTAAAAAGCCAGAGGTTTTTTTTTTTGTAATTTGATTTTATTATCATGTTTTCCTGCCCACACAAAATAATCAATACATTAACATACAACCATCACATATATTCAACAATTATGATTTTGTTGTTCCTGCTTAAAGCATCTCCGTTCTTTTCTTGACAAATTATTTTAAAAACGTATCTCAGAATGTAATTTTATACCTACATACTTAAGAATACATCTCTAGAAAATGCAAATATTTAGTAATACATTTTTGTACGATTAATTTATTTTTCTTCAAGATCTCAATTCAAATATTGTTTCTTATTAACAAACCAATCTAGTATATGTTTTACTATATTTTTAAGAACATAATTTGGAAAAAAAAAAAAGTCTGACACATAGTCCATGTTCAATTTACCTACTCAACTAATCTACTAAAAGGAAAAAATGACACCAATACTTATTACTCTTCCCTGAAGTTAGCTTATGATACTTTTAGATTTTGAAATCCTGTAAAGTGTGTTCATTATTGGTTTCAAGTACATTTCCTAACTCATTTCAATCTCTTCTATAATCAACTACAAGAGAAAATATACAATAGACCCTATGATTGTAGAAATAAAAGTGGAAAAAGCTAGTCTAGATTTCATAAAAGCAGAGACATATAAAAACCTTGAAATGATAAAGGCCATAATTAACTGAAATTAAAATTATTCATTTGAGTTATTTTTGAGTATTCTTCCAATTTTATTTTTTTTTGATGTAGCAATTCTCACAATGTATGCCTTCTAAAAGCAGAGTATGAAGTAAATATATATATAAATGGTAACATAAGCATATAAAATAAAATGTGGCAATTACTATTTAATTAAAAATACAGGGACAGTTGGGAGAGCATAGCAAGTAAGGGAGTGAATATAATCTGAGATAAATACATTTTTGTTACATGAGTCAGGTGTTACCCAAATAAATGAAAGATGAAAGATTAGGACACAGAGTATATAGGGTGTCAGTTCATATAACACTTTGTATTAAAGGAATTTGAGCTTTTGGATGAAACAATAGAAGTTATTGGGTGTTTTAAGGGGATTTATATGAAGGGGGTAAAATAGGAGTCTATAGCACTAATATAAACTAGTATGTGAATGGAAGTCAAAGCTATTTAGTGGAGTAGATTGAATCAAAATTGATGACTAAGTAGGTGGTGTGTAAAGGAAAGGAAAAGTTCAAGATTGTGTCTTGGTTATATGGCATGTGAATTGTACTAACAATGATATGCACAGTTATGTTGAGGCTTAGTGTATGAGGAGTGGCCAGTGAAATATGGAGCCAAGTCATGCAATTCACTTTCAAGTTGTGTTCTTAAAACTTCCTATGGCACCCATGAAGATTTCAAGAATCATTTCTTATTATATCCCATCTTGACTAATACCAAGGTGTTAGAAAAAATGAAATACTATTGTAACAATAAACTAAAATAAGTGGTATTGTCTTAACAATGAGAAAATATAGCATGAGGAAACTTAAGACCATAGATGATGAAAACTGTTTTCCCCAACCCCACTCCCAAGAAGGGAGAGGATGGGATTACACAAAATGATTAATCTAGGTGTTCTTCCCAGGAAACAAAGGCAGAGTTTAATCAAATAACTTCTCCAACCTTTAGTATATGGTTCATTCAAACTGACCTGTAGTGTTTCAGAATTATCAATGGTCAGTGGTTTCTGTGTACTATACCTTATATTTTGCCTTTCTAAATGGGCTATGAGCATTACATATCTTATCTCATTTATCTTTTAAATAACTTTAAGAAGCTGGTATTATTATTAGCTCGATTTTGCTGGTGAGAACATTGAGATGTAGAGATTCAGAGTAGCTAGCGTTTGGTATAACTGATTAAAATTCAGTTCTGTCATTATAGTATCAAATGAGTATGTGACTTCATATTGTAATGAGTCTCATTCTAAATATACAGCAGATGCAGTCTAAAGTCTTGTTACTTTAGGTGGTGACATTATGTATTGACTCATATTGAGCACTTCTAAATGTAAGTTTTCAAGTAGCTTTTTTTCTTTAGAAAGGTGCTGAAGATAATTCAAATACTTTTTTGCATGCTATTTTGTGTCCCTGTAGATTGCTAGTACTATGAGGGCAGGGCCATATCTATTGCGTTAATCTCTCTATATTTGTTTTCTAATACTGGTCCAAGAAACAGGTTGAGATGCCAAGTAAGGAGGCCATAGAAAGCATCACTGAAAAGATAGCATTTATGCAAAAATTTAAACATGATGAGGGATTAAACATGTAGATAACTGAAAAAGGGAACCCAGGCAAAGGGAAAAGGTAGTGCAAAGACCCAAGACAGCCCCATATCTGGCTTGTTTGAAGGGGTTCAAGGAAACCAGTATGACTGGCGTTGAGTGAAGAAGGGGAGTTAATGATGAGCACACAGAAGTAATTTGGGCCTTAATATATGTTTTCAATTTTTAAAAACATATGTTATATTTAAATAATACATAATAATTGTACATATTTACAGGGTATTTTAAACCTCACACTGCCTTAGAATTTTACTGTCACTATAAATAGAGGGTCACTATAGGTCCTAAGAAGAGAAGAGACATGATCTTTTATATAAAAAGGATGACTGTGGATATTGTATTAGTAACTGACTGTAAGGGGATACTTTTAGGAAAAGTCTCCTGTTTAGATGTTGACTTTATCCAAGAGGAAAACAGTAGTAATGGAACAGAAGTAGCAGATTCTAGATATTGTAGTAATAGAACAGAAGTAGTATATTCTAGATATTGTAAAGCCTTTGAGTTTAAGCAACCAGAGGAAGGTCTTGCCATCAAATGAAATGGATAAGCATAAACAGGTTTGGTAGTGACTGGGAGATGGAAATCAGCAATTTCTCTTGAGTCATACTTACTTTGAGATTTCTGTTAGGTATCTGAAGTAATCAGAAACTAGCCGAGAAAATTGAAATCATTGAGAATTTAAAACAAAGGAAATTGATACAGGTAATTGATGGTAGAAATAGTTTTAAAAAATTAAAACTATTTTAATTCAGTGAAGCAGCCTACAATTTAGCAACAGTGGGAGGCTACCACCACCTTCCCTTGGAAAACAGGGATAGGAGGCTGTACTACTGGAGCTGCAGGGAGGGATATCTGGAGGAAGTTGGAAATACAGTGCGCCTATGTAAAAGGAGCAGGATTCTGTGAAAAATGCAACTGTTATTAGGGATGACAGGGAGAAACTGAGACAATATCTAGATTTCTCCTTGCTCCTGCCTTTCATCTTTCTACATGTGTCTCCTATTGTTTGAGCCTACCTGGAAGACAATTTTCAGAAAATCTGCGATACATAATCCACAGTGTTCATCCCCTCTGTCTTATGAATTGAGCTGGGCAGAGTGAGGAATGGCTCTCAGGAAAAATAGACCCATTATCATCACAACATTCAGGTGGAAGTGTAAAAAATGCAATTGAATTTATGAGTGTGGAATTCGGGATAGAGATATGGCATGGAAATATAAATTTGGGAGTCATTAGCATTTACACTGTATGTAAAGCCATGAGATTGGATGAAATAAACAAGGAAAGAAGTGCAGAGAAAGATGAGGATGGGGGGAAATACAATACTGAGACCTGGAGTATTCCAACATTGAGTCTGAGGAACAGAAAAAACACTAAAAGAGAGAGAGAGAGAGGGAGATAGAGATAGAGAGAGAGAGAGTGGGAGAGAGAGAGAGAGAAAGAGAGAGAAGTATACACATAATATAAAACCAGGAAGTCAAATGAAGATAATATTATGAGAATAATCTACTTCAAATGCTGCTGATAAATCAAGTAAGGTGAGAAAAACAACTATAAGATTAACAAGATGGAGGACAGGTTTAATTAGAGTACTGGGGAGCAAAAATCTGTATGGAAGGTAAATGATTAAAGGGAAAATGCAAGGAACAAATGACACAGTGAGTATAAATTATCCTTTTAAAGAGTTTTGGTGAAAAAGGGATCAAATTCCCTGGGGGTATCTGACAATGAAAATGGGGAAAATGAAGAATACCGGTTGCTTATTTGCTTTTATTTTCTAATATGACAGAAGTAACAGCATATTTGTATGATCATGAAATGACCCAATAATGAGGAAAATTTGATTATGTATAAGAGGGGTAAGTATTGAAAAGTGTCTGTGTATAGCCTGTGTAGTCAGAAAGAGTTGATGAACAAGCAAAAGCATAAGCTTGAGGTAGGTGTATAAACATTTCATTTCTGTCAGTGGTTTTCTTTAAGGAGAGATTTCACTCTGCAAGGAGCCAATTGGCAATGTTTGGAGACGTTTTCTGTTGTCACAACTTGTGAATGGAGTTACTAATAGCATCGAATGGGAGAGGCCAGGGATGTTGCTAAACATCCTGCAACATACAAGACAACTTTTCCACACCCCATCCTAAACATAGAATTATCTGTTTCAGTTTGTTCATGGTACAAGAGAAAAAACCCTGCTCTATTAATATGCAGGATGAGTAGCATGTAATTTTAGATACTGGCATTAAGTATATGTGGTAGTAGGATTCTGCATACCTTTCCTCTTGATTGCTATTTATCTATCTATTCATTTATTTATTGACACAGGAAACAAGGTCATTAGCTGGCACTGAGATTGAAGAAAAGTATGTGAGGGGTGCGAAATGAGAAAAGAATCCCTAAGTTAATCTTATATGAGAGGGAGAAGGCAATGGCTAACGAAAGAAAAGTGGGCTTGTTTGCCTGCATGAAAGGCACATTTGCTTTTCAAGGTTGTGATTTTAAAGAGATAACAATCAGCACAATTTGGTTGTGTGTCTTTCTCCCACTGCAGTTTAGTGTATAAAAGCAATTCCAAAATTGATGGAGACATGCATGAAACTAAGGCTATAGTTTTGCTAAGTCAGTCATGTTTAGTAGATAGAAATTTATTTAGTGACCAAGGGTGGAACAAAATGTTTAAAAGACTGAATAGGTGAAATAATAAAGCACATTTGTGAAACAATAAATTGCTTTTTGTAAAGGTGGATTATTTGATGTATCTTGAAGAAGAAATAACAACTGTGAATCAAATATTTATTTGTGAAATTGGCAGAGAGTAAATTATTAAATAAAGTTTCAATGATCAGAGTGTCATTTTAGAGTAATTATCATTATAGGACATGAAGAAAAGTTTGAAGAAGTTAAGTTATCGAAAAAGGAAGCTATTGTTTTAAATTAATGCACTGGTCTAACTGTGATTTCATGAAGATGATTTCGTAACTGTAACAGTAACAATAGAAATATTGAGGACAAGAATGTTGAGTACAGAAATTAAAGATAAACTTATTGGTTGAAATCAATTCAGTTTTTAGATTCATTACGACTAATGTTTAAGAAGGAATATATAATGTCTAGTCAATATATAATGATGTAAATTTAACACATAACAAATATGGATAGAAAAAAAATATTCTACCTTAAACACATTGCTAGACCATGTGAGTGAATTCTGTAGAATAGATTCAAGAATGGTGTGGAAAGGGGTGGAATCTCCTAATCAGTTTTCTCCTCTGATGGGGGCAGGTGTGAAGGAAAACCCCGGGAAATAAAGAAGGCAGGTGTTCTGGTTTAATTTTTTTTTGTAAACATATTAATGCAAGTCTCTTGGAAAATAAAATAAATAGTTTTTGGTAGCAAAAGAATCATTCTTCATAAAATGTTTTTAGCAGACCATGCAGAGTTGTCTAAAATTGCTTATGAAAAATAAGCCAGGAATCAATAAATGTAGGGTGATGATTCCCAAGAAAATGTCATGTTAGCTGTGTTGGTCTCTTAGTATAAAAGGATATAGTTTGTAACTGAGAATACACCTGAGTAAGTAAAGCAACTGTACATTTTACTTAAAAACCAAATCTAGAAACTTGTACCAGACCACATTCAATGAAGATGAGAGGACCCAGGTCTCTCCCCACTTAACTCATACTTGATTATTTTATCTTTGAAATTATTCAGAAAGCATGATATCAAGCAACATCTTCAATCTGAGTCTGATTTGACAATGCAATGCTTTTTGTGGGTTCAGATTGGCACTGTGAGCAGGATCGTCTTTTAGACCCACACACCAAAATAGTGAATGTTTCCTTTTTCTACCTTGTGCTCCTTTTCAAAAGGAGATAATGAAAAAATATGAAAATTTGTTCTCAGAGTAGTTGACTATACATTTTTGGTATGAGGTATTGGAATCTTTGAGGTAGGTTAAGGGAGATAAGTCTTATCATTGAAATCTGGGGGCCATAGAATACAGTCTGGGAGTACAGGTCCAGGGAGTACATGGACAAAGGGAAATTGGGTGAAAATCCCATTGACTGACTCTTGCTAGTATACCTGCAAAAGTTAACCTTTTAATGAGTTAGTTTTTAATAGGAGGAGATGATAGTGGGAGAAGAAGCTGCGAGATTACATTTTATTCACTGGAAAACCTTCTTATTCCTCCCTGGTTTCTTGGAGAAATTTCTTGTATCCTTAGAAATTACTCAGAATATCGATTATTGAACAAATTATTTATGTAACTGGAGTCCAAGGTCAGTTGATGAGTGAAAACTATATTTTATTAAAGCACAGAATATTCACTAACAGAAGACTGGTGAATTAACATTGGCATGGATTCTTCAAATTAATGCTGGAGGACATGTTGCAATTCTATTATTATCTGATGCAAAGCGCTATTCATTTTCATGACTAATCATTAAGTGGCTGTAAACTTTTGAGAAAACACTTCCAAATACTGTGACAGCATATCTGTTGCAGTTGTTAAGGTGAGATTTGTCAGGCCTATGCTGAGAAGGGTAACTGCGACAACTCCTCTCCAAATTGCCAATTGGATTCCCCTTTTCACATGATAGGAATGATACAAGTGTAAATGTTGACAGGCTTTACATTTTCCAGAGAGAAAACACCTTACTTAATGCTATTGATACAAATAATAAGAGTTAGAGTGAATGGGATAAGCTCATGCTTCTCTGTCTTACAAGACTTATATAACATTGAGAGCCAAATATATATATTCAGAGAACAGTGACAAATATACAGGTTTAGTTACTATACATGGGATTATATGGAGAAAAATATTTATATCATATGCACAACAGGGAGAAATTAAAAGAAGAGAAAATAGAAATGCAGCTCACTTGAATTAATTTACTTTTCAAGAAAAGATAAATAGGATTTTAAAACTAAGCCTTGATAGAATTTTCAATAAGAAAGTAAAAAGCACATTATCAACTTTTGAATCAGAGGAGAGGAGTACTGTAGCCCCCACCAATCCCTTAAATAATCTAGAAAATTTGCTTTATTTATTATGGCTGAAAGGGTTCCAATCCAATTATGAGGATGGTGATATAGAACAGAATATACTTGAACAGGGGGCTGCGTTTCCTGCCTTAATTAAAGCCATAGAATCTGAAAACAATTAAATAAAGAACTGAGGTCTGTTCCTTCCAGTCCCAGTCATGGATCTGAGGCCATATATAATAATTTGAACAAAGTTACCTGGTAGTATTCAAAGTTTCTTATAATTGGTAGGATGTAGAGCAAAATTTACAGTAGGCCTTATAGAAGGTAGGAAAGAGCCTCATACATCTCTAAGTGAAACCTGGAGTGCATGGAGAGAACATCAGGGAGGAAACCAAGGTAACGATGAAGTTACAGTTTGGAATGTGTGGTTGAAGAGAATATTACCTGCTTGTGCTACCTTTACGTAAATACAAAATTACAATTGTCATTCAATATGAATGGGACATTGTTGTCTTTGTGTTTTCCACAGAGGATGATGACTACGCTCACACTTCACCAAATTTTAATTAGCCATGACAAATGGGATCCTTTGGAATTGCTCAAGCTCTCCACAGTAGTAAACATTAAGCAATGCAGAATTCCAAGGGGGCAATAAGAGACTACTGTTGTAATTAAGAAAATGGTTCAGAAGGAAGTTACCCTCCCTACATTAACTTCCTTTGTGTAGTTCTAACTGGTCAATAAGTAGGTAGCCGCTGGACATTTACAGTAGAGTATCAAGGTGGTTCATTTGCATGCTTTATCTGTACTTGATATGATGAAGAATGTACAGAAAATAAAGTAGACAAGAGGCTCTGATATGTTATCAAGATTAACTACATAATTCATAGAGCTGAGTATAAAATGAAAATGCATGGATACTTACTCAAAAATTATTAAGAATTTTGGGATAGCTACAACAGAGATTTAAACCAATCTTAGGGGCCTCCTAAGATTTTTTTTTTTTTTTTTTAGTTTCAAGTAGGCAAAATTTTAAGCTTTGCAGAATAGAAACAAGTATATGTTTACGATCTTATCATGGATTTTAAAAAATTCATTTTCACATTGCCATAATCTGGTAAAGAATAACGTAAAAGATAGAGTTCATACAC
This sequence comes from Papio anubis, assembly GCF_008728515.1. NCBI lineage: Eukaryota > Metazoa > Chordata > Mammalia > Primates > Cercopithecidae > Papio > Papio anubis. The sequence goes on from NC_044978.1 coordinate 57,536,369, forward strand.
TACTTTCATGGTACAATGATAATTTTCTTCTCAGAGCAAAAATTAGGAGAGGAGTTAAGGACCATAATCATCCATATTACAAATAGAAACTTGCTGATAAATCCACCTAGAATTTAAGGCACAGCTCAAGGTGCAAATTAATTCCTGGAAATTAGTACAGATCAACTTAGGACATTCCTTAAACTGTGAAAAGTAATTTATCTTTCATAGGACCCACCAATAAGCAATAAACTCAGAGACTGTCAAGACTGTTCTAAGAATCTTGTCTACTCGTACTCACAAAATAACTGGAAAGAGTTCAGAACGTGAATACAGTATTGTAGTACTTTCCTAGGGCTGCTAGAACAAATTACCACAAACTGGGTAGCTTAAAACAACTGAAATGTATTATTTCACAGTTCTGGAGGCTAGAAGTCTGAAGCCAAGGAGTCACTAGGGTCATGCTACCTTGAAAAGCCACAGAAAATAATCTTTTATTGCCCCTTCCTAGATTCTACTCTCTCCTACACATTTTGGGAGCTTTATTACTTATAGATTTATTACTCCAATTTCTGCTTTCATTTTCAATCTCTTCTCTGTGTGTCCTCTCTTCTTATAAAAACACCTTCAGTCATTGGAATTAGGACCCTCCTTAATCTAGTAGGAACTCATCTTAACTAATTATATGTGCAAATTTCTAAAGAAGGTCACCTTCTGAGGTTCTGAATGAAGAATAATTTTAGAAGAGCACAATTTAACTCACTACAGGTACTGAGCAGAAATAAGCACGAAAAGTATTGTGGTAGGTGGTAGCACAGGCAATAACATTAGGCCCTTATAATTACATCCAACTGGTAAAATGATACTAGAGCATACCCAAACTGGAGCCCTTTAGGAAAAGTTAAATGGGACCACCAATTTAGACTCCTCAGGATTTTGACTCAAAATACACCTGTGGCAGCTGTTTGCTATAATCCTTTTGAAAGACACATGCTATTGCACTGAATGGCACAGCCAATGTCAACAGGAAGGACCAGCTACATAACTTCTGTAACCCAGTGAAAAATGAAAAGCAAGGCCTCTTACTCAAAAATTATTAAGGGTTCATTTAGTGAAACCATTGCGTCCTGAGACTAATAGGAGAAGTAAATCACAAAATCCACTGTACCTTACTAAAATCAAGAAGTAGTAATGAGGGAGTGAAGGAGAATGTAATAATATAATTTTATATCTTTCCCACCTCTAATACATTTATTTGGCCTCTAATGGTGGTCCCAAACCCAGTTTTAAATTTGTGTGCACCAGAGGAGCTTATACAATACCAAAGACATGATATTTGTGTCATTTAATTTGACTGTGCCTTTTCTGAAAGGTAATTTGTGGTGTATCAAAAGTTCCTTCCCATGTAACCAAATTAGAGCTAAAGGTGAAGACAGTTCCATTATCAAGCAGAGGAGAGACTTCTGAGGTCCTTTGTCTATCACTTATAACATTTGTTTGACAGCAAACCCCCATGACACTAGTTTACGTATGTAACAAATCTGCACATGTATGCTTGAACTTAAAATAAAAGTTAAACAAACAAATAAAACCCAAACATTTGTTTGGGTATGCTAGTAAGGTTCTTGTTATTGGTTTTGCAGGCAAACATTATGCATGATGAGTTATACAGCCTGATATTGGAAGGAAGTGTTTGCAAATAGGATAAAATCACAGCAGATGGGAAAGGTATTTATAAGTAGATTACATTACCATGGAGGGAACCCATTACAATATTTTCATGCAAACAGCTCAGAGTGAGGATATCATACTTAACTATCTTTTGCTATTGTCATCCAAACAAATGGGCTTTGTTGGTGAAAGTCTCTTGGCCTACTTACTGCAGAAAAGGGAAATTGGACTCCTACTGATTTGGATGTTCTACCTGTATAATTTGAATAAAACAAATGACAAAGTGCCCCCGATGACTCAGCTATGTGTAGTTGACTACAATTATCACTCAATTTCTAGGCTTTGTTTACCATTCTAGATTACTTTTCTCCAGAGAAACTACCAATGAATTATACAGAGCAGAGGATGCTGTACAGTATAATTTCTGCACCCTATATGGCCATAAATCAAAGTGATACATTGCTAAGACAGTTCTCTGGTTATGAGAGAAAGCAGATAGTGGCTGCCTGTCTGGTATGTCACAACTTGATCTGATCTGTTGCTTTGAACATATCAGTGTGAATGTAAGTGTGAATGTAAATAGAATTAATTTAAAGAATATGAAACTAAAACATAGAAAGCCTCAGAGAATGTGATTTTATGTTTGATTTAATGCTTAAAAATTATAAATGATTCCCTCAAGAGGAACATATAGAACATTTAAGGGAAGCCTATGGCACAGCCAGATAAAACAGTATCTGGAACTAGAATATACCTAATGGAGAATTTCATGAAGCATATTATTTGGAGGTATAGACAATGCTTTCAAACTAGACACATTTAATTAGCACATAATATGAATAACATGAGTGGCATGTTAAGCAGCTATGGACCTGTTGCCAGGTGTTTCAAAAGAATTACAGGATTTGGTCATGCAATATTGAATATAACTGAGGTAGTGTTCCAGGAGGCCCATTACTATGATAAAAATGACTTGCTGCTTCAAACAGGGACACTAGAGGAAGCTGTTTTTAGAGGACTTAGTTGTAGTAGGAAATCAGTTTGATTTAAGACAATGCTTGAACTGAAGACATTTAATAAATGATGACTTCCATTCTTATTAACAACACTAGGATTAACTTTGTACCTTCAGTCAAGAAGGACTATTGGATATATTAATCACTCTGGGATATTATGTCTTTAATGTTGACTTGCAGGAATTAATAAAGAAACAAGCTCAAGGCCAGGCGCGGTGGCTCACACCTGTAATCCCAGCACTTAGGGAGGTCAAGGAGTGAGGATCATCTGAGGTCAAGAGTTTGAGACAAGCCTGGTCAACATGGAGAAACCCCATCTCTACTAAAATACAAAAATTAGCCAGGCTTGGTGGCAGGTGCTTGTAATCCCAGATACTCTAATGGGGGAAACCCACCCCCAATATTCAACGTGGGTTCTTTTCCATTTCCCTGAGTGTCAGTTGGTCTGAGAAATAAAGGAAAAAAGTACAAAAGAGAGAAATTTTAAAACTGGGTGTCCCGGGGAGACATCACATGTCAGCAGGTTCTATGATGCCCCCCAAGTGGTAAAACCAGCAAGTTTTTATTAGCAATTTTCAAAAGGTAGGGAGTGTACGAATAGGGAGTGGGTCACAGAGATCACATGCTTCAAGGGCGACAAAAGATCACAAGGCAGGAGGTCAGGGTGAGATCACAAGGTCAGGGCAAAACTAGAATCCCTAATGAACTTCCATGTTCCATTATGCACTCATTGTAATTGATAAACAAGGTTCAAGAGCAGAGAACTGGTCTGACTAGAATTTGCCAGGCTGGAATTTCCTAATCTTAGCAAGCCTGGGGGTGCTGCAGGAGACTAGGGTGTGTTTCATCCCTATCTGTATCTGATAAGGTAGATACCCCCAGAGCGGCCATTTCAGAGGCCTCCTCTGGGAATGCATTCTTGTCCCAGGGCTGTTAATTATTAATATCCCTTACTGGGGAAATAATTCAGTGATATTTGTCTTACCCATTTTTGGTAATAAGAGAAATATGGCTCTGTCCTGCCCGGCCTGCAGACAGCCAGACTTTAAGGTTATCTCCCTTGTTCCCTGAAAATCGCTGTTATATTGTTCTTAAGGTGCCCAGATTTCATATTGTTCAAATACACATGCTCTACAAACAATTTGTGCAGTTTATGCAATCATCACAGGGTCCTGAGGCAACATTCATCCTCAGTTTATGAAGATGACAGAATTAAGAGATTAAAGTAAAGATAGGTATAGGGAATCATGAGAGTATTAATTGGGGAAGTGATAAGTGTCCATGAAATCTTCACAATTTATGTTCTTCTGCCATGGCTTCATCCAGTACCTCCATTCAGGGTCCCTGACTTCCCACAATACTGCTCGGGAGGCTGAGGCAGGATAATTGCTTGAACCTTGGAGGTAAAGTTTGCAGTGAGCCAAGATTGTGCCATTGCACTCCAGCTGAGTGACAAGAGTGAAGCTCTGTCAAAAAGAAAGAAAGAAAGAAAGAGAGACAGAAAGAAAGAAAGAGAGACAGAAAGAAAAGAAAGAAAGAAAGAAAGAAAGAAAGAAAGAAAGAAAGAAAGAAAGAGAAAGAAAGAAAGAAAGAGAAAAGAGCAAGCAAGCTCAAGAAGTAAAATTATGGAAAAAACGTGCTTAGTCTAAGTTATGGCAAGGTTTCACTGAACACTGCGGCCTTTAATGTTGTTCTCTGACAACCCTGGAAATATGGATGAAAAACAAGTTTATCTCCCATGTGTGGAAATCGTAGAAAGTGGTTGGATAAAGAACAATCCTCTGACATGTGTGGGCCATGGGATGTGAATGGGCTCTTTGACATAATGACCCCTGAAAATTAGTATTTGTACCAACATGGAATATACCTAAAATACAGTTCATAGAAACAAATTTTTTCAGAAAATTTGATTTGAGAAGAAAAAATACGCATTTAATTAAATACTCCCATAAGCCCATGGAAAAGGATGCAAATAATTGAGATTGGTGGAGGAAAAATGTAATTGACTTTGTGAATGAACATCAACAGATCTGTAAAGGAAGACGTTAATGAGTAACATGCTTTGTGGAGGAAATTCCTACTCTTTATTGGATGGTTCAAATCAAGGTCAGAGTATTAGTTGGCTTAAGTGAAACATTGCAGAAAACGTTGTAAGCCAATAATGATAATACACCAGCAATATCTGGCACTAAGATGTTGACCAAGGCCAGAGCAAATTGGGAAGAAAAGGGTTTTTGATACTTTTTGATTACTGAGAGGACCTGCCAGGATCCAAGGAAGGAAGGAAGCCCAGTTTGCTTATATAAACATACTAATGACAGCTCCTGACAAACAATTTGAATGTTTTTTTGCTAGCAGGAGAGTGATTATGTATCACAGAAATGTTTTTAGCAGAATGTACTTGGTCGTTTAGAATTACTTATGGTTAACAAAGTAGAAGGCTATGGATTTATGGGGCTCCCTGGAAAATGTCATATTTACCACATATGTAACTCTCTGCATAAAAAGTAAGATATTTGGTAATTGAGACAGGTATCTCCAAGTAAATAAAGTGTTGGCATACCTCTCTAGAAGTCTCATCTATCTGCCTGGGCAAGGGAATGACAGAATGAGGGATCTAAAGAATCAGATTAAGAGATCTAAATAATTATGTGATTTGCCTATGCCTAATGATTACCTGAGTTCATGAAATTACTAGTAAAGCTTTATATTTTGTAAGATCTTAGATTCCTATAAGTCTAATGTCACAATCCAATAAGTTTTTCCTATCTCAAGGAATCATGTCCATATAATGAAATTAATCCAGAAACTCTGAAAAGTTTTAATATTCTGGGGTCAGGGTAGATGAGAAGGAGTTTCTGTATGACTTATAAACATGTAAGGAGAAATAGTAAAATTGTTGCAAAATTAAAAGAAGAACAGAAATTCATAAAGTAAGCTATAACTATCACGTTAAACAACAAAAACAAAAAGCCAAGCATCTATCAGTTACATGATTGAGTAGAAGAGCCAAGAGAGAGTTGTCAGTGGTAAAGGAATAAATATTATTTCATTTGATAGAGTGATTCTATCAGTCCATTTTAACACTGCTGATAAAGACATGCCAATTACTGGGCAACTTAAAAAAGAAAGAGGTTTATTGGACATACAGTTCCACATGGCTGAAGAGGCCTCACAATCATGACAAGAAGGAGCAAGTCACATCTCATGTGGATGGCAGCAGGTAAAAAGGAAATTGTGCAGAGAAACTCATGTTTTTAATGCCCATAGATCTCATGAGACCCATTCACTATTATGAGAACAGCATGGGAAAGACCTGTCCCCATGATTCAATCTTCTCCCATCAGGTCTCTCCCACAACATATAGAAATTATGGGAGCTACAAGATGAGATTTGGGTGGGGACACAGAACCAAACCATATCATTTCACCCCAGACCCTCCCAAATCTCATGTCTTCATGTTTCAGAACCAGCCATGCCTTCCCAACAGTCCCCCAAAGTGTCGACCCTTTTTAGGATTAACTCAACAGTCCATAGTCCAAAGTCTCATCTGAGACAAGGCAAGTCCCTTCCACCTATGAACTTGTAAAATCAAAATCAAGTTAGTTACTTCCTAGATACAATGGGGTACAGGGATACAGGGATTGAGTGAACACAGCCATTGCAAATGGGAGAAATTGGCCAAAACAAAGAGGCTACAAGTCCCATACAAGTCTGAAATCCAGAGGGGCAGTCAAATCTAAAGCTCCTCTGACATCGTGTCTCACATCTAGGTCACACTGATGCAAGAGGTGGATACCCATGGTCTTGGGCAGTACCACCCCTCTGGCTCTGCAGGGTGCAGTCTCCCTCCTGACTGCCTTCATTGGCTGGCATTAAGTGTCTGCAGCTTTTCCATGCACACAGTGCAAACTGTCAGTGGATCTACCCTTCTGGAGTCTGGAAGACGGGAGTCCTCTTCTCACAGCTCCGTTAGGCAGTACCCCAGTAGGGATTCTATGTGGGGGCTCCCTCCCCACATTTTCCTTCTGCACTGCCCTAGCAGAGGTTCTACATGAGGACCCCACCCATATGGCAAACTTCTGCCTTGGCATTCAGGTGTTTCCATACATCTTCTGAAATCTAGGCAGAGGTTCCCAAACCTCAATTCTTGACTTCTGTGTACTTGCAGGCTCAACACCACATGACCCATTAATTATCACGGGACCTGCCTTCATGATTCAATCATCTCCCACTGGGTCCCTCCCACACCATGTGGAAATTATGGGAGCTACAAGATGAGATTTGGGTGGAGACACAGTACCAAACCATCATCCATGATTATTTAAGATTTTTTGGAGAAGCCTAACTGTTCAAGGAAGGTGTGTGATGGCAAAGAATAAAAGCTACAGATAATGATATGGCATCAGCTTGAATGGATCCATATTTTGTGGGATCTACAGCACATTCAATTTGGAGGTCAGGGTTTGGGACTCTTTAAGCAAGAATACAAAACTACAAACTCAAAACTGGAAACTCAAATGCAAATGAGAAGGCCAGAAATGTAAGCCTCATAACTTAGGACAAGAGAACAAAAGCTAATAAACATTTTCTATAAAGGGCACTATAGTAGATACTTTAGGCTTGCAGGCCATATTGTTTGTGTTGTAAATATGCAACTTTGCCTTTGTAGTGCTTAAGCAGCTGTAGGTGATATGTAAAGGAATACCTGTGGCTGAGTTCCTATAAAATTTTATTTATAAAAACCCATGGCAGCTTGGCTTTGGCTCATTGGCTATAGTTTGCCTACCCCTGGCTTAATAAATCTGCCTCTACTCATAAGTAAGATTCTGTTTGTGTTTTGACTTTGCCATGTGCTCAAGGAAGGTAAGTAAAATTAAAATGTCTAGAAGAAAGTGTAAATAACACCAAATTCCTGGTGGCAACGTATTTATGAATACGGGAGAAGAGATGTCCTCTTATCTTGTGAGATGGAAAGAAAAAAAAAAAAACCTAAGAACAAATACAAATTAAAGCAAGCAATTATAAAATAAGAGAATTAACATTATTCTGGGAAGTAGAAGACAAAGTACTTCTGCTAGGAATGGGAAGACAAAATATGGACTGGAGTATTTGAAAACTTGTTGGATATTTGGAATATCTGTTGTGGGGAAAAAAAAGAGAAAGAGAAAAGAAACAGATCAAAAAGTCAAATAATGTGAAGTAATTATAGGGAAAAGTGATTTGGACACACAGTTTGTTTCATCCACAAAAGCATCTGACCAAGAGAATAAACTCTGTGTCCTGAGGTCAAAAGTTACTATTAAAATATCATCTTTCAGATTCAGTGCTTATTTCTAATTGATACAAAAGTGGCAACTTGCCCTACACAATGTTATACTTTTTGTTATTCAGAAATGTTGAAGTTTCTATGTATGAGGTTTTTGTTATTTGACATAATGATTTATTTCACTCATTGGGTTTATCTTATCCAGATTAGATAGAAATTGATCAATTTTAACTTTCTGTCTGTTCTGTATATATGTTTTAGTAATAAGAAATTCAGGAGTGCATGCAAATGCAACATGAAGTGAACAGATGATAAAATAGAGTATATTTGCATAAATATAAAGACTTTACAAAAGTTATAATAAACACTATCAAAAACATCCTCTTAAACTGTTTTTAAAATGCCAATATAAGTCATTTTTAACCTAGTATCAAAATCATAATCATGTGAAAAGTAAATATTTCTTTAAGTTTTGTAAAAGATTTGATGTAGAATATTTAGCTCCAAATTAATTAGGAAAATTTCATAGTGTCTTATAATTAAGCTGCCCTTAAATACGCCCGAACCTTCATGCAAACATCTGTGGATATTTGTCTCCACATGATTCAGCATATGAGGTGATTTGAATTCAGCAAGAAAATTTAATAGCTTAAGTTTAAACAGGAATTATCCTAAGGGAATCTGTAGAAATGCATTCAAGAGCAGACGAGCTATATCTATTTCTTTCATGCTTTGGTGTAGTAAGTAATTGTTCATAGCCAAACACTTTTCGAAGATAAATGATTGATATAATGAATGATGATCCGAAGATGCCCAAGAGCATATGAAAACAGAAATGCCTTTGTCCTGAAGGAGAACGTCTTAGGATAGTTATAAATTGAATGTAAAAATTGTGGCTGAAATTATTCTAAAAATTACAAGAAGCTGCATTTAAACTGTGCTATGGCATCCATTCAAAAGATTTGAAACCATTTGTTTTCTGAATTGCACCCAACACAAAGCTTTCCCACACAAAACAAAGCAGAAGTGAGCATCAGTCACACTTCCAACATGCATATATTTTGTTCTAAAGGAACAGCTGTTACTTGATGAAAAGTCAGTGAAAGATGCCCAGCATTTGTTTTTAAAAAGTTATCACCCAAACAAGAATTGTTTGGAACCAGATGCTAAAATCGAGCGTGGTCTGTTTATTTCAGTTTAAAGTGTTATAAAAATGTTAATAAGGTATTTTTATGCCTATTACTCAGCTATATTTGACTCTTTAATGTGCTTTTTGTTATAATTGGCTGTTGTTTCTATAGGCTGGCATTATTGGCATTAGATCACTGAAGAGTAAATAAAGTGAGCATGAATACTCTCTTGTCACCAGATTACTGAGGTGGACTGGAGATAGGCTGAAAGGTTTTACAGATGAGTTACAGTGAAAACTTTGAAACACTAATAATCTCTTGTGTGTTGAGAAATAACCTACTAATCATTAACACAATAATTATCAGTTCAACCGGGAAACTACACCACCTAAAAGGTAGTTAATTTTATCACTCATAGACACCTGCAGGAGACCATGATTCTCCATTATGTGAATGCCTTGCTGCCCATGTGATGCCCGCCCCCATCAATTCTAACAAGTTTCAGTCATCCAGTATTTAATATGTATTTTTTTAAATGACATAAGTAATACCTTCTCCTTATAGAGAATTGAAACTTTTCAGAAACAGTTAAAGCCTAATTTGACTATTGCCAAAGACCTGTCTCTTCTTCAGAGATAACCAGTGTTTCCAGTTTGGTGTGTATTTTCCCCAAATACAGTGAATGCATGTATAAACACATGTAAATTTACCTGTTCTGGATATGAGCATTTGCTTTGTGAGTCTGCTTTAAGTCAAGTTCTAAAATATGGCTCAGTTTAAAACTTCTATTTTTCTATTTAATAATATACCTTAGAAGTCATGCCATGATATTAATATTAAGATGAATAATAATGAAATTATTAATATTAGTCAAATTTAATTGGTTACTTATTACTTAGTGGGTACTTGGTGTGATATATGGATTATCTCATTTAATCGATTTGTTTTCTGAATTGCACCCAACATAAAGTTTTCTCACACAGAACAAAACAGAAGTGAGCATCAGTCACACTTCCAACACGCATACATTTTGTTCTAAAGGAACAGCTGTTACTTCATGAAAAGTCAATGAAAGATGCCCAGCATTTGTTTTTAAAAAGTTATCACCCAAACAAGTGAATAAATTGGCAATGCTATTATCTCATTTTACAGAAGAGAAAAAAAGATTGTAAGTACTTTGCTCAAGGTCATTTACAGAGAGACTGAATTATTCAAATCCATATATTCTGCTTTCAGAGATTGTATTATTAACTATTATGCCACAATGGAGGCATTGTCGTCTGCATGATAGTTCAACTATTTTTATTTGTATTTATATTCTGATGAGTATTTATTTTTTAAAATTACAACACAATACTGCAATTGACATTCTTGCATGATTATCTACCATGTATTTCCCAAAGTGGAAAGACAAACATATATGTTTAGTTTTTACAGAATATAGACTATATAACAATTGTACTGCAAAGGAGATCTTGTTTACACATTTATACCAGTATAGTTTGAGCCTATCCACTTCCCTGTGCTCTCAAAACCCTTGTTAACATCTTATGTTTTGCCAATCTGATGAAGAAAAAATGGTATCTAATTGTTTAATTCAATAACTTGATTACTAATTAAGAATTTGTTTATATTTATCATAATTTGTATTGCCTCTGATCTGAAAGGGATATTCATATTTTTTGCCTGCTTTTCTATTAAGTCAAGGCTCTCCAAGATCTAGCTTAAACATTAGTTTTTCCAAAAAACTTCCCTGATCTCCCACAAATGAAAACATTATCTTCCTACTTTAGTTTCTTACAACATTTTATCCAAATTTCTCTTATAACACCACTTCCCACTTTGTATAATTGTTATTTTAGTATTATCCAATCAGTCCTTTAATTTCCTTTGGGGACTAGTTTATGCTGATTAATCCTTATGACATATATTATCCACATTTTTTTGACAAAATTCTCCAATCAAGATTGATAATTAAAATTAAAGAAAATTAAAATAATTTAAAAATTAATTAACTTAGCTTTTAATTTTTTAAATTATCATGTAGGTCACCTACTGAGATATACAATTTCCAGTCTGAAGCCTTACTTTGAAACAATTACAAGGAAACTAGAAAAAATATATATTATTCTAAGATACTTCAGATTGGAAAGTTGTTTGTTCTATAGAACAAAATTTACTCTCTCCATATATTCTAGGATAAATTCATCATCTCTCTAAAACTTCCCTAATTTTTGTCATTCAGAAAAATACCCAATTCCCGTCCTTCATTAAATTTTAATGAATAATCAGTCAATTTTAAAAGTCTTTAAAAATTCATATTAAAAAGGAAACATTTATATTATTAAAAATAATAATTACAGGCCTGGAGCAGTGGCTCACACCTGTAATCCCAGTACTTTGGGAGGCCGAGGTGGGCGAATCTCAAGGTCAGGACATCGAGACCATCCTGGCTAGCATGGTGAAACCCTGTCTCTACTAAAAAAACAAAACAAAACAAAACAAAAATTAGCTGGGCATGGTGGCAGGCGCCTGTAGTCCCAGCTACTCGGGAGGCTGAGGCAGGAGAATGGTGTGAACTCGGAAGGCAGAGCTTGCAGTGAGCCGAGATGGCACCACTGGACACCAGCCTGAGTGACAGAGCAAGACTCTGTTTCAAAATAATAATAATAATAATAATAGTAATTACAAAATGCCCATATAAATATTATTTAGGGCCAGGCACACTGGCTCACATTTGTAATCCCAGAACTTTGGGAGGCTGAGGTTGGCAGATCACTTGAGCCCAGGGTTTGACACCAGCCTGGGCACCATGACAAAAGCCTGTCTCTACAAAAAAATTAAATATTAGTCAGATGTGGGGATGTGAGTCTATAATCTCAGCTACTCAGGATGTTGAGGTGGGAGTGATAGGGATAGGAGGCAAGGAAATTCTGGGCAAGAGAGAACAGGTCCCTAGCGAGGGCTCCACACTCAAGCCTGGAACCGCAGCCCAAAGCTAGAACATACATTCCTGTTTTCCCACTCAAATGTTGCCTTTTCCAAAATTACCCATGACCTCCCCTGCACCCCATCCTGTGCCCATAAAAAACCCCAGAACTCAGCTAGCAAAAAAGAGAAGCAGCTGAACATAAAGAAGAGAATCAACAGCTGGGCGTGGGAGACTACGGTTGGATGCTGGAGAGAAGCCTCTTGACTTCAGAGCGACAGCTTGACAGTGCAACTTTGGAGAAGAGTCTAGCCAGATACCTTCCTGCTATATCTTCCCAGCTGCCCTTCCTTCTGAGAGCCACCTTCATTGGTGATAAAATCCTCTACACTTACCATCCTTCAATTCGATCCTGTGAACTGACTTTTCCTGGATGCCGAACAAGAGCTCAGAAGTGAGTGTGTATACAAAAAGGCATGCTGAGCTGCTAACACTTCAGCTGTCTGAAGATGGCAGAGCTAAAGGAGCACTGTAATATGCCCACTGGGGCTTCAGGAGTCACAGGCACCCCCCAGATGCTGCTACGGGGCCCACACGGAGTTTGCTCCTGCCAACACTCAAAAGCACTCATCCTGGCTCCTGTACCTGTTCACCTGCATGCTCTCTCCTGCAAGGTGTGGAACACAGCGGGTCTGAGAGTGTGGAGTTCACTCCTTCCGGCACCAAAGAGGCCACTGGTTCCTGTACTCCAGTTCCTGCCTTGTTCACTTGCGCACTCTCTCCCTTGAGGAGTTGAGAGCAGTGGGCTGAGTAAATGGGGCACCATTGTCACGAGTCCCGTGAAGGGATCAGGGAAATGCCCTGCTTCAGGAGAGTTTCTTGAGCTCAGGACGTGAAGGATGCAGAGAACCAAGATCATGCAACTGCACTCTGGCCTGGGTGACACAGTGAGACTTTGTCTCAAAATAAATAAATAAACAACTTAATTAATTAAATTTAGCTGATTCTTTTGAAGTTCATTCTGCATAGTGATATAAATTATGTGATTTAAGACAGTGAGAAAGAAAGATAAGCCAGTGATGGACTTCTAGTAGAATTCAGAGTAGGAGTGGGACTTGTTTGAACATTTCAACCAAATTACAAAAGATTCCTGCAATTAGTTGACTCTTCAGTCTACCTCAGTTTTAAACATGTCCCAGGTTGCCCTTAACTAATGAGTATATTTTACTTTGTGCTGATAAATTCTGTGGATGGCAAGAGGTTGTGAATATCCCTTTATAAACCCAGAACTAATGCTAGATGTCCCTGGCATTAGTGCCTTATTTATCTGAACTTACAAATAGATGGCGTGAAATTCTGGGATATGGGCACGGAATTAATAATTGAATACCTTATTTTGTATGGTCATTTGCTCACTGACAAAGATAGAGAAGCAACTGAAATTCATGAGTATGATCTCTAGTTAAATCTCTCTTTAAGTCCTTATGTTTGGTTCCCTGGAGTTTCAGCGCATTTATATTTAGCAGCACCCAAGTTTTTATAATCTGTAAAGTATTACTACCCAGGAATAGCTACTGAAGAATCAAGAACCTGTAGTTCGTGAACTTGAAAGACAATTATCCTGTACAGTGTTTCTTGAGGACACTAATTTCTTGGGATAAAATGAGAGGAAAACATGATATTCACATATGTACATAAATTTTAGAATATTATATGCTTTAGTTTCCTCTTAGATATTTACAAAAATATTAGCATATTAACAGTTACAGAATGAAGAAACCTTTTTAGTTACATTTAAACTAGTGCTAGAGTTTGAATATATTTCCTCCAAATTCATGTTGAAGTTTAATCTTCAAAGTGATGATGAGGTGGTGCCTTTGGAGGCAATTAAGTCATGATGGCTCTGCACTCATGAATGAGATTAATGTCCTAATAAAGGAAGCTTCCGAGAGCTTCCTGGCTCTTCCATTTCTTCTGCCATGTGACATCATGGCATTTGTGCATTTTGTCCCTTTGCCTTTCCTACCATGTGATTATGCCATGCAAAATGACATTTGTGAAACAGGTCCTCATCAGACAATGAATCTGTTGGTGCTATAATCTTGAACTTCCCATCTCCTAGAACTTTCAAAATACATGTCTGTAATCATAAATTACCCAGTCTGTGGTATTTGTTATAAGACCAGGAACAGACTAAAATAGCAAATGCTTTCCCCCATCCTTGACTACTTTCAGAATGTATAAGACTTGTCCATGCAGTTTCTTATGGCAATTATGATGTAGATATTTTTCATGAAAGTGGCATTCATATATGTGAAATTTTTTAGAGGAGTTGAAAAACAAAACAAAACACTTGCTTGGCAATGTTTATTCCTCATAGAATCAGTGCTGTTTACTTTCAAAAATATCTTAGTATGCTGCTTGTTGCCTTATTAGTTGTTTTTCTCTCATTGCAATCAGCTATTGCCATGTATCTTTTGCATTTGGTGGTCAAGGTCTGTGGAATTGCATGAGTCTGATATCAAATCCCAGTTGTATTGCTGACTAGCTGTGAAAAAAGATTTTAAACTCATTATTTTCAGTTTAGTCATTTATTAATTACCAATATTAATATCGAAACTGGAGAAGTAGTTTAAATGGCATACTGAATGAAAATAAGCTTATATAGTAATTGTTACATAGGAAAACACTCAATAAATCAATGCTGTTATTATTACCATTAATATTCCCTAGATGTGAAGATTGCTTTCAGAAGAAACATACCAGAAAAAAAAAAAAAAAGAGTTTTACAGAAGTCTTGCAACAGAAGTTGATTGGTTTTACACACATATTTACACACATATAAATATGTATATTATATATATACACACATATTTGTTTCTACTTAAAATGAAAAAAGTAAGTTAATCATGTGTGCCCAATTTTCTGATACACTAAAAAATGGAAATATCTTGGCAGACACTATTGATAGGCTATGCAAAAGTAAACTTCTCTTGCCTAGTTTTTTATTTGGAAAGTAAAATATCTATGTTTCTTGGTGTAGCCATGTGAATTTTGTGACACTGAAATGAATATCATAAGATAGGTCCCCAGGAAAGCCTTTAAAAAAGCACAACTTGACCTGCATGGCTTTGGCCTTTTGCCCCTTTGCCCTTTACTGCTTCAGCCTGTCCTATTTTTCTTGCCTGCAGTATAAGCAATCATGTCTCAGGGTGCTACAGGCATCATGCTATTGAATATGATACCTCTTTCTAAGCAAATACTATTAATGTCCCTGCACGTGTATAACCAATCTTTGGTGTCACTGTGTGGCTGCCCTTCTTATCCTGGCCTGGCTTGTACTCTTTCTTTTGTAGAAGTAAATAAACATCTTGCCTGTGAAAACTGCTTTTAATTGCACTATGTACTCCTTATAGCTAAACCCTATCTACCTGAAACCTATATTGATACTTATGTCATATATTTAGTTTGGAGACCAGATTAAATTTAGAGTTCCATTAATTCCATAATAAATACTTTTTGAGTGGTTAGTATGGGTAATGTGATATTTAAGCTACTGATATAATGTAGTGAACTGAAGATATGACCTGAAATGTTTGTAACTTGTATGATAATAAGTGCAGAGAGCTGAAAATTAGGTAAATAAATAACCACAGATTTTGATCTGTTATACAAATATGATAAATATGGCAGAAAGGACTCTATGCTAAGGAGTAGAGTAAGAGAAGGCAATTATAAAAAGATTGGCAACTAAATGTTATCTAACAAGTGATATTTGAAGGCTGAGATACTTTAAATTACAAGACAGTTTTGTAAAAATCTTGGAAATTGTATTTTTTAAGTTAATGGTGCAATTTAATGTGTAAATAAAAGTGCTGGTTTGCTGAAGGAGCAGAAAAAAAAAGCAAATTAGTTTGAGTATGGAGAAAGAGAAGGAGATTGGAGAGCGGTTGAAGAACTAAGCATATGCCAGTTTATATAGAGTTTATGTAACAGTGAAGAGATTTTTTGTGTATCAAGTTGTATTGCTGCATAATACTATACCCCAAACTTACTGGTATAAAATAGTAAACTTGTATTATGCTCACAGATTCCGTGGGTCAGGAATTTAGAAACAGGCACAGTGAGCATACCCCTTCTCTGCACCTCAGTGATGAGGCTTCAGCTGGGAAGATTTACATGTCTGGATGCCACTCAAATAGCTGAAGGCTAGGACAGCTGGGACTGGAGTGTCCATTTCCAAAATTGCTTCTTTATGCCCATATCTGGCACCTGGCCTTGTGTATTCGAAGCTAGGAATGAACTGGGATTGTCAGGATTGTCAACCAGAACTCCTATTCACCATCTATCCTCATGGCTTGGCTTTCTCCCAACCTGGCAATACTGGGACCCTCCTGAAGGAGGATTCTGAAAAAATTGAGCAGAAGTCAGATTGTCAATTTAGGCCAGGTCTCAAAAGTTACACAGCTACACAGCGTTGCTTTTTTTTTTTTTTTTTTGTATTCTCTTAGTCAAAGAAGTTAAAGGCCCTCCCAGATTCAGGGTCAGAGACCCCAGTCCCCACATCTCAAAGAAATGACATTTGAAGACCTCTGAGGAGATATTTTATAACCATTACATTATATCAAATGAAAAAAAAAAAAAAAAAAGGTGATTTTATATGGCATCTGATTTGCCCCAAAATACTAACTTTTTACTCTTCTCCATGCACTGATACACATAATCTTCCTCATTTTTCTCCATTAAACTCCATCTTTCAGGGACAATTCTAATACATTACTTTATACTAAATTGTAAACTAGAATTAATTTTTGAAGTATTGCCACTTGCAGGGGAATGTATATTTAACTCACAGAATTATAAATCTAGACAATAATCTACATTGTTAGGATTTTCTATCAGAATTATTTTAGTTAATAAATTTTATCTTTAAATTTTTTAAAATCATCCTTTTTTAAGCATTTATTCAGTCGAGACTTTCAGTTCATGTACTTTCCTCTCAATTAAAATCAGATATCATTTGTAGAATTTTATGCAACAACTAAGATGGCTTTTGGGAGATGGTATTCATTACCAAATTTTCTGAAAATATGTAGTATTTACATTATAACATGATTTCTCTCTTTTTTTTTTTTTTTTTTTTTTTTTTTTTGAGACGGCGTCTCACTCTGTCTCCCAGGCTGGAGTGCAGTGGTGCAATCTTGGCTCACTGCAAGCTCTGCCTCCCAGGTTCACGCAGTTCTCCTGCCTCAGCCTCCCGAGTAGCTGGGACTACAGGTGCCCACCACCATGCCTGACTAATTTTTTGTATTTTTAGTAGAGATGGAGTTTCACCGTGTTAGCCAAGATGGTCTCGATCTCCTGACCTCATGATCCACCCACCTCAGCCTCCCAAAGTGCTGGGATTACAGGCGTGAGCCACCGAACCCAGCCTATATCATGATTTCTTATATTACAATAGATTTTTTTTCAGAAAATCAATAACATTAAAAGTATTTCTAAATACATCTTAATTTAAAGTAGTTAATTTTGAAATATTTAGTCATTTACTTATAGAATTTAATTTAACTTACCGAGGTGTGTGCATGAAATCAAATAATTATTCTACATTTGCAATATTTCACAGTGTTTTGTTCTATTTATAATTTGTGTTCCTTCTAATTGTGGAAGAAAAATAAAGCTTGTCATGTTCATAACAAAATGTCAGAACCTTTAAGAAAGAATGGAAACTACAACAGAATATTTCTAATTTCAATTGTACTCCATGTCTGCCATTAAACAGATTGTTTAGAGAATCTCCCAAATTACATGCCATATAAAAAGAAATTGAGTGTCAGTGTATTAAACAGAACCATTTTAAACAGTCATGCAAGATGGAGAGAGAAGGTATAATAATGTGGGCCCTGAAATGTTACAGTATGATAGAGTCATAGTTTTATGATAGTTTTTTTTCACTTTAATTTCCAGAAACAATCATGAAGTTTAAGAAGAAAGAATACTATCAGAAAAGAGGCAATTTTTTTATATTTAAAAAGTTCCTTTTTCCAGCCTATTCATTTTTATGCGTCAACTCTCATTTTATGTTGACAATTTCATAATAACTATATTTACCTTTATTTTTTATCCATATGTATTTCATTTAAAAATGAAAACTTCCATTCAAGATGTAAAAAGAACTTATAGAATTTGCCTCCAAAGAGCTCTACTGTCTTTCCTATTTCATCCAATGTTACTACAATTCCCATCTAGCAAACACAGCGGAGTCAATTGGTAAGCCATTTATATCTCTTTTTATATTATTTTTCATGAAGTTTCCCTATTTTCCAGTTCTATTGTATGTCATCTCAAATATCCATACAACACATTATTTTAATCTCTTTCCGGCTAAGCATTCCTGTTCCACTTAATCTAACACAATGTTCTCAATGATAGGACAAACTGCAACTCTGTTAAAAAACCTTCAAAGTCTTTCCACTGAACTGAGACAGAATTAGAATATATGATTATTTCAGTCATGTGTTGGTATATAACAAAGTATCCCAATCACCTATTCTTTCTTCTCTTAAAGTCGATGTATTATTAAAATGTCCCACTTCTTTTTATTAAATATTTCACACATGCCCAAAACTGAAAAATAATTGATACAGCAATATAACCAGCAATGAGATTATAAGAAATTCTACAAGAGATAATTACAGGCTAAAATTGTTTAGCCTCCCCTTGTATATTTCTCTATTTTTAAGTACAGATCTATGTATAGAATATTTTATACAGCATATGGTAGTGTTTATATCTTCAAACTTAAATATTATTGTTTTCTGTGTATTATTTCAACACATGCTTTATAATCTCACTATGATATTTTTGGGATACATTCCAGCTGATACTTGGGTATCTGCTTTTGTTTAATTTCTATATGGGATTTCATTAAATATATATAAAATGTAAAACTAGCAATTTTCACATCAGGAAATATTGGCATTTTTATACTTACCATTGCAAATGTTAAAAACAAAGCCACAATAAATATTTATGGTCTTCTTGTTTATATATATTAGAATTTTCATAGGATAGACATAGAACAGGGAAATTTTACAACTTTGGGCACTTTCACCCTTACATTGCCAAGGAGCTTTCCAAAGTCGTTGTATGAATTTATCTTCTCACTACATAATTGTTAGAGTTCCTGTTTTCTAATAGCCTCATCAAATGGGATGATTCCTCCAGTATTAAGCAGTAAAGTAAAAATAATAAATGTCATCATTTTATAAGTTTAATTTTACTAAATAAAATACATTTTATATTTTCTTTAAAAGTGATACAAGATGTCTTTCACGTTGAATACAATTTACGATTTTACTATATGTTAACCGAACGTATCACTGCCATGTTTTGAATAGTTATTCATTTTACTGGGTGATATGACAATTCAAACGTAAAATATCGAAAATCTTGCATGAATTTTTGAGTTTCCTGTTACAGTCCAGTGAACAAATTGTTCATGTCTGAGTCAATGCCACACTATCATAATGACTATAATTCATAATCAATTCTTATTGAATATCTTGCTCAGTGCCAGCATATGAGTTTGCTAGATCTGTTATAACAAATTACCACAAACTTAAAAGCTTAAAGCAACAGAAATATATTCTCTTACAGGTCTGTAGGGAAGAAATCTGAAATCAAAGTATAGGTAGGCCCACTTTCCTTCTCAAGTTTTTATAGGTGGATCCTACTTTACCTCTTTCAGCTGCTGGTGGCTCAAGGCATTCTTTGGTTTGTAGCTGTGTAACTCCAAGCTCTGCTTCCATACTCAAATAGCCTTCTTCTCTTTTCTGTATCTTCTCCTATTCTGTCTTTCATAAGAACACTTACTGGATTTAGGGTGCACTAGGATCATCCAGTATCACATCATCTCAAGATCCTTATTAATATATATAAAAAAATTAGGTCACATCGACAGTTTCTGTGGGTTAGCATATGGAAATATATGTGTATTTTATCATATTTTGGGAGGCACCATTGAATCTACTAGAGACAAATATCTACAATTAGAATATAAAAGAAAAAAATCCTTGCCTTTGTAAAGATTACAGTCAGATACAGGATGACAGAAAAGAAATAAAATATAGACAGGTGTTGAAAAGTTATATATTTTGTGAAGAAAATAAAGTAAGAAAGGATACACAGCAATAGTGGTAGATTACAATCTTAATTAATGTATTCAGTAAGTAACTTTGTAAAAATAACATTGAAATAAACACATCAAAAGGCTGAGGGAAGAGAAAGAATACAGTTTATTCTACATCCCAAATTACTTCTGATTGAATGTTTTTACTGGGATCTGTTTCTGGGAAAGACTGAGAGTGACTAACTTTGGATAGATTCTGAAAGTAGAGCAAGCAGCAAGACTCGCTGAAAGGTTGGATGTGCAATGTATGAAAAAGAGAAGAAATAGGATTGACTCTAAGATTTTTGCTCTGGGACAAATTGTCATGTGTGAGGATGTGCATTTCAAAGTTGAGATGTTTATTAGCTTCTCAAAAGAAGAAAATCTAAGAAGTTGAATGTAAGAGCCTGGCATTTAGAAGAGAAGTAAGAGGTAGAGGTACAAATTTGCAAGTTCTTAGCATAAACAATATTGTAAACCATGGCTCTGTGAGAACTCGTCAAGCGAGTGGGGGTGGACACAGAAGTGTTCCAAAGACTAAGAAATAGCATACAAAGACATAAGAAGAAAGCCAAGAGAACATGTATTCTCTGGAAGCCAAAGAAAAAAAGTTGGTTTTTTTTGTTGGTTTGTTTCATGTTTTTGTTTTTGTTTTTTTTTTTTAATTAAAGAAAAAGAGATTACTGATAGATCAATAAAATGAGAATAGAAAATTAACCTTCATATTTTGGAATATGAAAATAATTAGTGATTTGAAAGGAACATTTAATTGAAATGGTCTATACTTTTCTAGTATTTTAATTGTAACTCATGCCTCACTTTGTTACCCAGGCTCGACTATACTGCTGACCTCACATTTTTAAATAATTCATGCTTATTTAGATTTACCTTTACATTTAACAGGTTTACAGTTGCACTTGCTTCTCACACTTGTCTTTTTAATGTTTTTTTTTTTTCTTTCTTTGTTACTTTAAAAATGGTTGTTCAATGAATCCATGAGTGTGCTTTCTTAAAACTTTTTTAGACCCCAAAATTCTCACTGCTGTGTATAGTATTCTATCTTGCACTGTATCTTTTGCATTTGGAACTTTGTATGCCATTGTATTATTGTATTGGTTTTTCAGTGAACTAGCTTCTTTTTAAAATATTCACCAAATCAGTGTTCTTTCTAGTTTGGATTTATTTTTATCAATTCTGTTCAGAAATTGTCCAATTTCTGAATCTGAAATTTTTTTTTTCTTTAATGACTTATAGAAAATTTCCAGTTGTTACCTCTAAATATTGCCTCACTACCATCTTAAATGCACCCAAATTGTCTAATATAATATTATTTTTTGTCCATCTTGTTCTATATTGACAACTTTATTTCCCCATAGCATATATTTATTATATTAATTTTAATCATCTGTATCTCATAGGTTTTTAAATTCAATTACTTTAGTTTTATTTTTGGATATCCTTTGCCAAATCTGCTCTTCATTTCTTTTTAAATGTCTTTACTGGTTATATGTTCATTACATATTATTAATTTTATAATTTTTTCAAATTATTCATCTATTTTTACACATTCCTTTAATTCTGCTGTTTTACATCTGCTGACTGTTATTGATGGTAATTTTTTTTTTTTTTTTGAAACAGAGTCTCACTCTGTTGACCAAGCTGGGTTGCAATGGTACAATATCAGCACACTGCAACTTCCGCCTCCCGGTTCAAGCAATTCTTCTGTTTCAGCCTTGTAAATAGCTGGGAATATAGGTGCCTGCCACCACACTTGACTAATTTTTTGTATTTTTAGTAGAAATGGGGTTTTGCCATGTTGGCCAGGCTGGTCTCAAACTCCTGACCTTACGTGATCCACCTGCCTCAGCCTCCGAAAGTGCTGGGATTACTGGCGTGAGTCACCACGCCTAGCATGTATATTATTTTTCATTGTGTATTTTGTAATTTTTCTTTGTGAATTTATTTTTAATAGAGTTTTCGATTTAACTTGTTTGTTTCTGTAGTGGCAAATCCTTGTGTTTGCAATACTGGATTATTTTTCCATACGAGTTTCACATTTCTTCTGCTAGGAAATTCATGGGAAATAATGGATTTGGGTTAATTTTTATTTTATTTATAATGTTTAAAGTTTCTGAAAAATATTGGCGTTATAAAATTCTACTTCAATCCTTAGTAAAGAATAAAGTGCTAGTGACAAATTCCCTGTTGTGTTTTCCTTTCTTAATATTTGAGAGCCACAGCAAATGTTTCATACCCTTTGATGTTAAGCAGAAACTTTTGTCTAGACATTGACTTCAGGCTTTAAAATATGTAGTATCTCCAGCAGATTAAACGTAACCAGTCCCTGATTTCTAGTAAAGTATGGTTTATAGAAGCTTAAAATCATAGCTCTCAGGCAAATATACAATGAATAGGTTTTAAAGATGTTAACTTGAATTAATAAATAACAAATAGATGTTTTAAATGACACAAAGTGATTCTGAGAAACTGGGACATTTAGAAGCAATTTAACAAAGTAACATTAAGATTGCTTGATTAAATAAATAAATATAGATTGATATATAACAGGGTCATAAATCTCTGAGGTTATCTGTTTCTACAAAGGAGATATATTTGTATCTCTACAGGAAAAAAAAATCATGGTGTAAAATCCTTTTACTAAATCTAGTACCTTTATTTATTATTGTATAGCATTTAAGTATAGGAACTTGAATATAGCCAATATATTACTAAAAATCTCATAAATTACTCTCCAAATAATATGGTTTTTTGTACATAATTTTGCTGTTCCCATTAATTATCATTCACAGTTTTATTTTGTTTTGATTTTTTTTCTTTTATTCCTTCCCCCTCCCCTTGACATTTAGTTAATTATTCTATTTTCTTTCTCAAACAGGAACGTTATCATTAAATGTAATGGTAGGCTGAATCATAACCACATTTAAATATTGTTCTGTTTTGTTATTTGTTTTCATTCCTTCCTTTCTTCCTTCTTGCTTTTCTTGGCAAGCTTATGAAGTTTTATTTATGTAATTGCTACACAAAGAAACTTCATTGTATTTGTATTTGCCCTTCAATTGGATCATAAATGCCTTGGTGGCAATGAAGATACATAGCTATTTCTGCATCCTAAGTAGTATATATGTAGATTTTGAATAAAGGATTGATAAATATTTGTCTTGTGAAACTGAAATAATTACTGATGTCTACATATTGTTTCCAGCTTGCTTCTCTGTTGTTTGCTCTTTAGATATGCCAGATAACCACTTCAATATGATTCTTCTTATGTAAAACCTCATATATTCTCAAAATTCTTATGTATGCATTCAACTAACTGTACTTCTACAGTACAATAAAAAATGATGTTGTAATAAGTGAAAATGCATTTATAAGTATAGGCAAATTTTTAGGCAAGACACCTCATAAAGATCACTTTAGAAATTAGATCAAGTAAAAATAAATCACAAAAAGAAAAGTGAATTAGTCATCTTAAACCTTGTTTTAGGCAGTAAAACAACATTGAAAAAAGAGAATCTTGTAAAACCTGATACTTGATTCCTATAGGATAACGAAGTCAAATCAGATGTTTTAGATGTAAAGGTCACCTGATCGTTTTCTCTTGAATTCTTTCATATAATTGGTGCAGTGGTTCTTGCAATGAGGAATTATTTTATGGAAATGTGAAATAAAGTACACAAATTCCTAATGAAAAACTGTCTTTTAAGTGGACCTCTAAATTCTATGAAAGTGCTTATATTATCTTAGTTATTTGGCCATTAGCCTGTCAATCACTAGGAATGTAAGAGCAGTTTACAAAGCATCTACCACTGTGCTAGTACTTGCTCACATGTTCTCATCCACCTAAGGAAATATTTAAAGCATCTTAAGAGTTGCTACTAATTCACATAATTTAATTAATAGACTAACAAAAGCATTCTCATCTTATTTCACATTTTTAACATACACCAGATATAGCTATTTTATAGTGATTAGGTTTAGTAAAAATAAAACTGATGAAACTCAACTATTAGCCTGCACAGTTTTAGGTTATATATTTTTTCAAAATAACAAAATATAATTTTTTTAGACTCAATTTGAAATTTTGTGAAGAAGAAAAAGCTTCAGAAATAGTAAACTATCACAGAACAAGAAGGATAATAGAAAGTAAAAATTGTTTTAATATAAAAAATACTACAAATAAAAGGGCTAAATGTTTGTTAGTATTCATACATTGGTACCAAATATTAGATGCCTTGAGTCACTAAATTAAATTGTCCCTAAATATTAAATTTATTATTTAAAATGTTGCTTATAAACCTCAACAGATACTTTTGCCAACTTATAGATGGGAAAATTTAAAAAGATGTTGATTTTTCAAAAATAGCTTTTAGAAAAACAACACAGTGATTTTATGTCTGGAAGTGAAGACCCTTGGAGGAATTTTTCTCATGGACTGTCAAAATATATACCCAAACCATAAGTGGATGTCTGAGTAATAATTCATTTACTTTTATTTGATTTGTCAGGTTTCATTTTTCAAAACAAGAGTCAGAATAAGTGATGTCTTTTAGTTGGACTTGTTTCTATTATTTATTAACATACCAAGGAACATGTAGAGTGATTTAGCAGAATATAATCATATTATGAAATAATTAGTAGTTTAGTCAGTTTCATAAACCTAGATAATCAAATGAAAATACATAATATAATTATATCATAATTTTTATCAAAATTTAAAAATTAATGAATTAAATCTAGCTTCCAAAAATAAGGGTTTGTGGAAAGTGGATACAATATTAGAATGGAGGTTGTAATGAAAATTCAGAATGGGCTGTAGTATTAAAAAAAAAAAAATACACACCTCCAGTATTTTTTTTCCCAAAATGGCAGATTAGAGTCACTGTTAGCATGCTTCTCCTATTTGGAATGACAGAATCGTGTGTAGAGATTCACAATGTAAACTTTTTCCAAGAAGCAACACAGAAACTTAACAGGAAAACTGAAAGAAAGCAAAGACTTTTTGAAAGAAGTGTCAGGTTTCTGCCTACATCATGAGCCAGGAGGAAAACTACATGTCCTCAGAGTGTCAGATGGGGACAAACTGCCTCTAGGACATATACTCCTATTGGGGAACCAAACAATCCAGGCCACAGGGAAAAGTCTTAATCCCACCTAGTACTGCAGCTGATTTAGTGAGCAGTGGGGCATATATGAGAAGTAGCAGCATTGGGACGGGCTTAGTGTGCATGCCCAGGAGGACAGAGGAAAGCCATCCTTGATCCCACTTCACAGGGGGCCTCACAGAAGTCAGCCAGGTAACTCAGGCAGTGGTCACAGGTTGCGAGAAGCTCCCATCTGAGATTTGTGATGTAATCTCGAGTGGAGACAAACCCCCTTGGCCAAATTATGGGGCAGATGGGAAATGTGAGGCAGTCATAGGTGCAAGAGCTGGGAGCCCCTGCTTCATGGGCCGACTAGGAGAGGCGTGACCTGGAAGCCATGGTTGCTATCTCCTCTGGGAAGTCTTATGGCCTTGGGCAGTGTTGAGTTCTGAGTGTTGACTGCTTGGAACCAAGCTGCTGCGAGTGGGTCACTGCAGGTGCAAGACCTGCTTTGCCAAGTGTGTGGGAATTGAGTGGGGCTAACTGCTGCCTGCTACTCCCTATCCCTCATACGGATGCTTCTCTTCAGCAGAGGCAGCTGTGGTACTCCCTGAAACATTACTCCAACAGCCAGAGGACCACTCTCTGATTCCCACTGTGGACACTGTTTTTGCCCACATATGGCAGAAAAAAGAGAGCCAGAATGTGAACTTGCCTGATCCAGCCCCCAACTGGCTTTGCCCCTCCATCTGCCCTGGTAGCTTAACAAAAAGAACAGAAAAAATTGAGAGCTCTATGGTCTTGCCCATTGCCTGAGTCATCAGATTACCTCCCCTGGGTAACATAAGGCAAGCACAAATCCCACTGCTACCAGCTGGTGCTCTTTTGAAAGTGCCACTTTGTGGCTGGAGGCCTACTGACACAATCCATTACAGCATCTGCAGGCACAATAACAGTGCACAGGAAAGAGAAAACTTGTGTGTGACCTAAGCTATCACCTGTGCCTATATAACCTTGGCTAACTAGAAGGTCCTGAGTCTGTCCATGTGACCAGTTCATTACTACTACAGGTGGCATTACAGAAAAACTAATGCACCAAGGCTACTTATAATCAAGAAATCTCACAGAGTCTACGTTATTCTCCTGTCGACCCCATCAGAGTTGTTGTTGCTACTCACTACTGAGTCTTGAGAATAGGTCACATCACTGTGCCCCTTACAGACATTCCCCAGCATCAACTTGGAGTGTGGCAGCCCCACTAGGTGGCTAGAGCCAGACAAGCAGCAGCATTCATACTAGTCTGGCCCTCAGGGACTCCTACTCTTAGGATAAGGGGTAGTGGACATCAGTGGCACACCCCAGGAAAAAAGAATCTAGATGGCAGACCTTGAGTCCAGAACTTCCCACCTGTGGAAAGTTTCTTTCAGTAGAAGCACAGATACAGTGCTGGACTTGGGAAAATTTGCAGAAAGGTCTTGAAGAAAAAGACTTTCCCCCCTCATTCACCACTGCAGACACAGCTGGTGCTTCTCTTATGGGAGTTTAGCATGGGTGGACCTGTAGATAGCCTTTCTGAAACACTTCAAGTTAACTGCGTCCCCAGAGAAGGAGTCCCCTCCAGATTCAGATTTGCATGAGGCATAGAATCACAATCTCTCTCTACTTGGAACATCAGAATTCCTGCAAATAAAAAGGGCCTGTTAATCTGAATACCCAGAACGTATTTAGTAGTGTGACCTGCTTACCTGGTGGTCTGACAAGGGGGCTGAAGTGGCTCCCTCCCTTGCCCGTGCAAAGACCTCAGTGCATTTCACTAAGAGCTCCCACAGATGCCTCTGTCAAGGCTTAGACTTCTGCCCACCATTGGGTATTGCATTTACGAATCTGCTGGTTTTCACTCATGGGCACCTCCCCTACTGGACTGAAATCTGAATTATTCAAACAGGTAAAGAAAACACTGGGAGAGAAAAAAAAAAAAAAAAAAGGCAAAAATGTGCACAGCACTTGGGAACTAGATAAGCTTCATGAGACCTCTGCCATTGCTACACCACAGGAAACAGTGAACCTCCACACACACACTGAGCATAATGTTACCACAACTAGCATCTTAGAAAGCCAACATACAAAAACTTTAAATAACCAGGGAACTTATACAGAGTCTTCACCCCTGAAAGCACCCAGATCTGAATTAGGTTACAATAAACTATAAACATTAAAGTCACATCCTCAAGGTGAAAAAAAAAAGTAAAAAATCACAGTCAAATCAAAAAATAAATTCAAAAATAATTAGAAGATATAGTCTCAACAATAATTAGAAGATATACTCTACCCAAATGAGAGGAAACTAGAAAAATAATTCTGGCAATAGAACAAAATAGGGTTCTATAACACCTCAAAAAGAACACACTAAGTCCCCAGCAATGGATCCCAACCAAGATGAAATCTTTGAAATGCCAGAAAAATAATTCAAAGAAATAAGTAAAGTCTCTTAGACATATGTGATTATTTAAAATGGCCAAATATAGCAGTCATTGTTCCTGAGGGAGAAGAAACAGCAAAACCTTTTGAATACTTATTTGAGGGCATAACTGAAGAAAACTTTTTTAGCCTTGCTAGATATTTAGATGTCCAAATAAAAGAAACTCAATGAGCTCTGGGGAGATTCATTGCAAAACTGACGTTACAAAGCCATATAGTCATCAGGCTATCTAAAGTCAACATGAAGGAATGAAATTCTAAGAACAGTGAGACAAAAGCATCAAGTAAACTATAAAGGAAAACCTATTAGACTAACAGCAGACTTCTTAGCAGAAACCTTACAAGCCAGAAGTTCACTCTATCTTTAGGTTTATCTTTAATATCCTTAGACAAAATAACTGTTAGTCAAAAATTTTGTATACAACAAAACTGAGTCTTATAAATGAAAGAGAAATAATGTCTTCCTCAGACAAGCAAATGCTGAGGGAATCTGTCCCTATCAGACCAGTTCTACAAGAAATGCTAAATCTTGAAACAAAAGGTTGAGCTGCATCAGAATAGACCTATTGAAAGCATAAAACTTATAAGGGCCTACAAAGCAATAACAAAGCAGAAAAAAAAAAAAAAAAAAAAAACCACACACACAAAAAAAAACAACTAAGATTTCTAGGTAACAACACAGTGACTGGAATTCTACTTCATGTCTCATAATCGACATTGACTGTAAATGGTTTATGTACTCCACTTAAAAGATACAGAACGGCAGAGCTGATTTAAAAAAATCACAAACCAAATATCTGCTGTCTTCAAGAGACTCACCTAATATACAAGGATTCTTATAAACTTGAGGTAAGGGGGTGGAGAAAGATATTCAATGCAAATGGAAATCAAAAGTGTTTTGCATTTCCAATGCAAATGGAAACTACAAAAGCAAGCAGGTGTAGTTATATCAGATAAAGCAGACTTTAAAACAACAACAGTAAAAAAAAAGACAAAGAAAGTCATTACATAATAATAAAATAATTAATTCAACAAAATATAATAGTTCTACATATGTATGCACATAACACTGGAGCTCCTACATTTATAAAACAATTACTACTAGACCTAAGAAAAGGAATAGACAGCAACACAATAATAGTGAGGAACTTTAATACTCCACTGACAGCACTAGACAGATCATTGAAGCAGGAAGTCAACAACAACAACAAAAACACTGGACTTAAGTTCCACTCCAGAAGAAATGGACCTAACAGATGTTTACAGAGCATCGCACCCAAAAATTGCAGAATACACATTCTTCTCTTCAACACATAGAACAGCCTCCAAGATACACCATAGGATAGGCCACAAAAACAGATCTCAAAAAATTTTAAAAAGTCAAAACTATATAAAGTATCTTCTCAGGTCACAGTGAAATAAAACTAGAAATAAGTTCTAAAAGGAATCCTCAAAACTATATAATTACCTGGAAACTGAACAATCTGCTTCTTAATGATTATTGGGTTAACAAGAAAATGAAGAAAGAAATTTAAAAATTCTTTAAATGGATGATTATAGTGACACAAGTTGTCAAAACCTCTGGGATATAGCAAAAGCCATGCTAAAAGGAAAGTTTCTAGCACTGAACACCTCCATAAAAAAGTCTGAAAGATTACAAATTGACAATATAATGTCATACCTCAAGAAACTATAGAAACAGCAAATCAAACTTAGAGCTAGGAGAAGAAAAGAAATAAAGATTAAAGCAGAACTAAATGACATTGAAATAAAAATACAAAAGATTAATGAAACAAAAAGTTGGTCATTTGAAAATGGAAATAAAATAGCAAGATCGTTAGCTAGAATAATTAAGAAGATAGAAATTTAAATTAGCTCAATTAGAAAATGAAAATAGAAACATTTCAACCAATATCACAGAAATGCAAAAGATCATTTGAGACTACTATGTAACCTCCATGCACATAAAAATAAAAGTAAAGAAAACAGATAGATTCCAGGAAATATACAACCCTACCAGCTTACACCAGGAAGAAATAGTACCCTGACAGACCAATAACAAGCAGTGAGATTGTATAAGTAAGAAAAAAAAAATTGCCAACAAAAAACCCCGGCCAGATTATTCCCAGCCAAATTCTATCAGACATTCAAAGAAGAATTGGTACCAAACCTATTGAAACTATTCTAAAAGATTGAGAAAAAGGGAATGCTCTTTAACTCATTCTATGAAGCCAGTGTCTCCCTGATACCAAAACCAGAAAAAAGACGTATCAAAAGAAATAAAACTACAGATAAATATCTCTGATAAAGACAGATGCAAAAATTCTTTACAGATACTTGCAAATCAAATTCAAAACATATCAAAAAAAACAATTTACTATAATCAAGTGAGTTTCATCCCAGGGATGCAAGAATGACTCAACATACACAAGATAATAGATGTAATGCATTTCATAAAGATAATTAAAAACAAAAATCATATGATCATCTCAAGAGATGCATAAAAACATTCAATAAAATCCAGCATTGCTTTATGATAAAAACCCTAAACAAACTGGGCATAGAATAAACATATCTGAAAATAATAAAAGCTATATATGAAAATCCCATGGCTAACATCATACTGAATGGGGAAAAGTTGAAAGTATTCCCACTGAGAACTAGAACAAGATAAGGATGCCCATTTTCACCACTTCTACTTAAGCATAGTTCTGGAAGTCCTACTCAGAGCAATCAAGGAAGAGGAAGAAATAAAGGGCATCCAAACTGGAAAAGACGAAGTCGAATTATCTTTGTTTGCTGATGGTCTAAGCATATACTTAGAGAAGCCTAAGAATTCCACCAAAAGACTCCTCTATTTGATGAATGAATTCATAAAATCTTAAGTTACAAAATGAATGTACACAAGTTAGTAGTACTGCATAGCACCAACAATGATCAAGCTGAGAATCAAATCAAGAACTCAATTTATTTCACAATAGCAGCCAAAAAAAAAAAAAAAAAAAGAAAGAAATACACTTAACCAAATAAGTGAAAGATCTCCATAAGGAGAGCAACAAAAAACTGCTGAAATAAATTAGAGATGATATAAACAAATGGAAATACGTCCCATGCTCATGGATAGGAAGAATCAATATTGTGAAAATGACCATACTGCCAAAAGCAATCTACAGATTCAATGCAATTCCTATCAAAATATTGATATCATTTTTCATAGAATTAGAGAAAACAATTATAAATTTTTTATGAAACCAGAAATGAGCTTGAATAAAAAAGAAACTAAGCAAAAAGATCAAATCTGGAGGCATAGTGTTAAGAGACTTCAAGTTATACTACAAGGTTATAGTAATCAAAACAGCACAGTACTGGTATAAAGGTAGATAAATAAACCAAAGGAAAAGAATAGAGAAACCAGAAAGAAAGCCAAATATATACAACCAACGGATCTTCCACAAAGCATTCAAAAACATAACTAGGAAAGGACACCCTATTCAATACATGATACAGGGCAAACAGGATAGCCACATGTGGAAGAATGAAACTGGATCACTCTTTCTCACCACTCACAAAAATTAGAAGATGGATCAGGCTTAAATATAAGACCCAAACCATACAAATTCTAGAGTAAAACTAAGAAAAACACATCTGGACATTTACCTAAGCCAAAACTTTATGACTAAGACTCCAAAAGTAAATGCAACAAAAACAAAAGTAAGTAAAAAGGACATAAGTAAACTAAAAACCTTCACAGCAAAAGAAATAATCATCAGAGTAAACAGATAACTCAGTGAATGGAAGAAAATATTTACAAAATATGCATCCAACAAATAAATAATATCTAGAATCAACAAGGAAAACAAATCAGCAGGAAAAATAATCCCATCAGAAGGTGAAAAAAAGATATGAATAGACATTTCTCAAAAGAAGATATACAAATGACCAACAAACATATAAAAAATGCTCAATATCACTAATCATCAGAGAAATGCAAATGAAAACCACAGTGTGACACCATCTTTTCCCAGCCAGAATCGGCATTATTAAACAGTAAATATACATATCTATACATATAGATAGATAGATATAGATATAGATATAGATTTTCACATGAATGTCGTGAAGAAGGCACACTAATGCATTGCTAGTGGGAATGTAAATTAGTACATCATTTATGTAAAGCATTATGGAGATTTTTGAAATAACTAGATCTATCATTCAGTTCATCAATCCCACTACTGGTTATCTACTCAAAGTAAAAATAAGTAATTATATCAAAAATATACCTGCATGTATACATTTATGCCAGTGCAATTCACAATTACAAAGATATAGAAATAACCTAAGTGCTCATCAACGAATGAGTAGATAAAAAAATGTGGTAAACATACACCATGACAAACTACTCAGCCCTAAAAATAATGAAATAATACCATTTGCAGCAACTCCAACTGGAGCTGGAGGCCATTATTCCAAGTGAAGTAACTGAGGAATGGAAAACCAAATACCATATATTCTCACTTGTAAGTGAGTATGCATACAGAGTGGTATAATGGACATTGGAAACTCAGAAAGGGGGACAGTAGGAGATGGGTGAGGGATAAAACACTACATATTGGGTACAATGTACACTACTTGGGTGACAAGAGCACCAAAATCTCAGACTTTACCACTCTGTAACCAAAAACCACTTGTTCCTCAAACACTATTGTGTTATATGTGTATATTACATATGTCTATGTATAGTCATAGACATCCAGGATAATTGTTTTTAATCCTTAGAAAATCATATGATTTAAGAGAACTTAAAGTTATCAAAAATACATTATTATTTTAATTCTCCATCTCCCCAGGTAGTATGCTGTGCAAATCATAATAAGGAGATATTAAAGGGTCCCTGGATTTCTCAGGGATTCTCTCAAAAGCACTAGCTTCTTGAGACTCTTCATACACTAGGAGAATTAGATCTGTAGCCCTTTGTCTAGTTAATTTCTCTGATTTGAAACAATGGAAAAACTTATTTTACCTCCCTAAGAGGGTCAAATTTTTAAAATCCTTAGATTACTAGCTTCCTAGTTAAGTCCTAGGGTAAGAGGTAGACTAGATTTTGGTATTCATATGTTAAAAGATATGATATTTCAGAATATGGAGACAGCTAAAGGTCATAAAAACTTTGAGACACAGGGTTATTTGGCTCCAGGAGAGATTTTACAACATTCCAAAAAGTTAGAATAAAGAAGATATCCTCTTAGAAGGACAGAAAAACTGCTGTTTCCATCCTATTTTAAGTAGAAAAACAAAGACAAGGAAACAAAACCATTTTTCTTAATGTCTTGCTTTTAGAGAGTCTGGCCTCTCACTAGGATGATCTGGATCTCTTTACATTGTCCAAAGATAAGAACTGGGAAAAGGAGAAGCCAACACACATTGTTAAGAAATCTGTTTCTGACTGAGAACACTGGGTGGACATTTAAAATAAAATTAACAAACTTGAGCCCAGGAGTTTGAAGCTGCCATGAGCTACGATGGCATCACTAGACTCTAGAGTGGGCAACTAAGTGAGGACCAGTTTCTAAATAAATAAATAAATAAATTCATAAATTGTAAAATGAATAAGATGAGTATTAAAAGCCCCAAACTGATTCACAAATTTTGTTGAATATGGGAATGGATGAATAAATATGAAATGTAGATGGAGACATTAGGAAGAAGTTAGCTTTCACTGAAAAATATATACAAATCAAATTCCTAATAATTAAATATGTAGAATATAGCTTCTTTACAACAATCAAAAATAATGTTCTCTGTCAGAAAAAATTAAGAAAAAGCAATTTAAACTCAACCGTTACAGAAAGATTACCATCTATTTAACAGTGCTTAAAAAGGAGGTTATAGAGAATTAATTCCAATATAAGCCTGACATAAATAGCAATACAAAAAATTTGGAGTCAATGTAAAATATTATTGATGGTTTGAATAAATAATGAAATAAATGTTCATAAGATAAATTGTTGAAATAATTTGAAATCATTATTGAATAATTATTGAAAAAGCTAAATAAATTGTTCATGAAAAATCACTAGTCTTGAGGAAGACAATCCTCATTTTACCACAATTTCATTATTTTATATTGGCAAGAGAAGAAATATTTTGAAAAACATTAATAAATTTACTTAAACAGGAGTATGATCCTCTTTCAGATACAAAATACAAGATAGGAGATGCAGCAAGTCTACCTTCCTTAAAAAGGTAGTTGAAGTTATCAGGAATTGTTTATGTCATGCTACAGATCTATACCAAAGAATAATACATGAAACAGACTTTTGAACTCATCAGATTTATTTACACTAAGTATACTCATTAGAAAGTTCTCCTCATGTAATTTCTTCTTCCTGAACAGTCTCAAAAAATATAATTTCAGGTCTAGATACTTGAAATAAAAGTGCATCCATGAAACAAATTATTTAGCTCTTACTTTGTATAAATACTCTAATTGCTAAATTTATCAGGATCATGACCTATGTTGTATAGACAAATTAAATTCTAATTCTCTAGATCACAATATACAGACGCTAAGTCACCATAATTTTTTCCCATTTACCTCATTTCTGCCTTTCTTTGAGGTCTCTGTCTTCTGTAATCAGTTTTTAATTTGTAAAATATTTACTTAATATTAGTTGATTTATAATGAATTATTTTAGACTAGAATGGCATTTGAATACTTGTTGAAAATAATATCACTTGTAGACTTAGAATACATTGGTAGCTACTTTATTTTCTCTGTCTCTTTCTGAAAAGAGTTAGCCAGCTTGCTTTAGGCAGACAGTAAAGGAAGGGTCCCCCAGAGAACCTCCTACCCGCTCCACAAGTATTTAGACCAGATGTTTTGTGCAGAAAAGGGTACTTGTTCCGGGGGTTTGCCTAAACATGCCCGCAGTGGAAAATTTTGTTTCTTAATACATGAACAGTAAGAAAAATAAATCAACATGGAATGTCTCAGACTAAGGGTCTGCATGTGCTCTGTAAGGATGCAGTGGAGCCAACAGCAATTCATGCCTTATACAAATAGGGAACTCAGCACCATCAGCTTATATAAAAATGCCCTTGTATTCACCTGTGAAGTGGGCAACCAAGAACCTACTTTCAGGACTCCTCTCTTTGCTGAGAGCTTTCCTTTAACGTAATAAGTTCTATTCAATTCCAAACAATGTGATCTCCGTCCGTCCGTTCTTAGAGACATGTCCCCTACCCCAACGTCCAATGGCCACAGGTGCACATGTGAGACAAATGGGAGAGTGGCGGCTCCCAACCTGTTGGAGGAACTCGTTTGCATAAGAATAAAAGGTTTCTCCTCCAGGCATCTTCCCCACCCTGCACTTAAGCTGTTTTATGTATTTATTTATTTTTTTCTTTTCACCACTTTGTAAGGAGTTAACTTTTATGAGAGTTTGTTTTTTGTTTTTTTCCTTTGGGAAGGCATCTTATCAGGCCAGGACCTCAATTCACAAGATATCCTTTTCTCTCCCTTGTTTAAGCAAGACCCAGCTCCAAAGCCTTAGGTTAGCATGACTAATTTCTGCCAATTAGGCCCCCTCCCATCTTGTGGATAGAGGTCATTCTAATATCCATGGCATACATGAAGTCTAGGGAACTCAAAGGTTATCGACAACAGTGGGACAAGCAGCGCATGGGTAGTGGCGGATAACTGCCATCCTGTAGGCTGCTGTTAACATAGGTGAAAGCTGCATTGACACCCATAAATGGCAACCTGCGAAGATCACCAGGACTCAGGGATATAAGAACAGAAGAAAGAAAGAGGACAGTTTTCTCCTCTCCATCATGTACCCCAGGTATTTACTAGGAAAAAGAAGAAACTAGGGATGCCTTGTTCCCCTCTTCTTAGGTGGGTAACCAATCATATGCAGCCCGTATTTCTCTTGAATGCCCCTGAATCACTAGGACTCCACTGAAAAAAAAAAACACCTCCTTTCTCCTTTTTCCTCCTATGTCCTCTCTTTACGGGTAGGTCATTGTGTTACTGTACCACGGGACACCCCCTTCGGATGCATCCCTTAAATTGGGAAAAGTTAATTTCCCCAAAACTTAAACTGCCTGGCTAAAAACTGAGCATGAAAAAGGGAAACTCAGAAGCCTGGTATGCCAGCAAAAGGATAAAAGTTCTTACCAGGGCCAGGCAAGGTGGCTCATACCTGTAATCCCAGCACTTTGGGAGGCCAAGGCAGGCGGATCACGAGGTCAGGAGATTGAGACTACCCTGGCTAACACGGTGAAACCCCGTCTTTACTAAAAATAACAACAACAATAACAAAATTAGCCGGGCGTAGTGGTGGATCCCTGTAGTCCCAACTTCTCAGGAGGCTGAGGTGGCAGAATGGCGTGAACCTGGGAGATGGAGCTTGCGGTGAGCCGAGATCGCACCACTGCATTCCAGCCTGGGCAACACAGCGAGACTCCGTGTCAAAAAAAAAAAAAAGTTCTTACCAGTCAGACTTCTGGCCTCCCTCTCCCTGTGCAAACCAGTTGAATAAATGATAAAATCACTGTTTATATCCATTGTGAAGTTCTGATAAATGGAAAAAAAAAAAAAAAAAAGATTTATGAGGCTAGTCTTAAACTGTAGCCAATGTAGTGTGCTTTGTGTGTCTTTCTGTATAGTTCTGTCATAAAGAGGATACCTTAGGAAAGAATGTGGGCCTAGGACCCCAAAAGTTTGCTGTTCAAGCCAGCCTGGCAAACTGGTCAGTAACAAACCTTGCTGCAGTTCTTCATCTTGTTTTGTGTCTTTAGGAGATTGACCTTGTAACCACATGATAGTACTTTCTTTTGGCCTCTGCCATTTTACAATGGCAGCCTGGGTTTAATCCTGGCTTAGGGAATGAGTACATTTTGGCTAATATCTGTGTGACTTTTACCATTTGCTGATTCTCTTCCCCTCTATAAACAACTTCTAGCTTCTTTTCTTAAATCTTCCTTTCTCTGAACCAACTTCAAAGATGCTAGACTCTGTAAAAACTGCTTGCCACCTCTTTGAAAATAACTTTTACACTTACAGTTAAGTCATAACCTTAGTTAAGGCTTGTTGGTTTCACCTGTGAGGTTATTTTTAATAAAGTTCAAAAGCCAGAAATATTGGCTGCTCAGCATGGCTAAAGTCGAGTAATAGATTTGAAATGATTTTCTTAGAGCGCAGCTTAATTAAAAGTGAATATCCAAGTTATAGGTATATTTAAAGGCCTTTATGTTTTTCTCTTTGTGGATCTTGTTTTTCTGGAAAAAGGTTCTTTCTCTGTTGAATGATTTTTTTTTTTTTTTTCCCATTTTGTCTTGCCATTCAGTGCATACATGAGAGGCTCTAAGATAACTCCTGATAGCCTGGGGCTCCTGGGAAATAAAACAAGTGAAGGTGCCACAGACCCCATTTTGGGGACAAAAAACAACCCTGTTTTCCTCATGAAACCCCAGGAATTAAAAGTGGATAGATCCTTCTCAAAATCTAGCTCTGTCTTCCAGCTATGCCTGTTTATTAGGCCCTAGAAACTGTATGCTCTCCTAGCCCTGCTCTTGAAGGGCTGCACCCAGAGGCCAATAATCTAATCAGAAGATTGGCAAATGAGAAATCTTACAAGTACTGAATTTTCTTTTGTTCATCTCTGTAATTTTATATTTGTTATGGGTGTGATGTTTATATAAAAATGTTCTAGGAAAATAAGCACTTATATCAAATATTTTTTGAAGAAAAGTAAAACCCGTAATACATTTGAGTTCACATACTTATAATCTTTAAGAAATACAAGCAGCTTTAAAGATAATTGATAAAATGCAAATGTCTTTAAAATGTAAATATGTGGGCTGAATCATGTAGGTCAGATATTAGGTTTGCTAAATGCTTCAAGGTTATTAACTGCTGCTTTGGCTTTTAAGAACTATTTGATGAAGTTTGGCTCTGTGTCCCCACCCAAATCTCATCTTATAGCTCCCATAATTCCCATGTGTTGTGGGAGGGACCCAGTGGGAGATGATTGAATCATGAGGGTGGGTCTTTTT
Organism: Papio anubis; assembly: GCF_008728515.1. Lineage (NCBI taxonomy): Eukaryota > Metazoa > Chordata > Mammalia > Primates > Cercopithecidae > Papio > Papio anubis. The sequence goes on from NC_044978.1 coordinate 57,574,175, forward strand.
ATGCTGTTCTCATGATAGTAATGGGTTTCATGGGATCTGATGGTTTTAAAAATGGGAGTTTCTCTGCATAAGCCACCATCCACATAAGATGTGATTTGCTCCCCCTTACCTTCCACCCTGACTGTGAGACCTCCTCAGCCATATGGAACTGTAGGTCCGATTAAACCTCTTTCTTTTTTAAATTGCCCAGTCTCAGGATTGTCTTTATCAGCAGCATGAAAATGGACTAATACACTATTCAAGTTGCCTGCTTCACAATTAGTAAGTCCAGGGACATATGGAATTAGTCACACCCTTAACTATGCAGGAAGGCATCAGACTTTATCTGTGCCTAGTACATAATTAAAGCAACTTGCCAGGTTTTTCACTGAAGCTAAAAATTGCTAAGAGTTACCATAATAACATGTAATCAAGACTATGAAAATAGATTTACATGCAAGTTGTGTAAGGAAAGTAAAATATGTTTTTAGTAAAAGATTATAAGAATGCATGAAAATGTAAATTTTTGCTTTGGGTGAAAGGATTGTTTTGAATTAGATAAGATAAAGCTGAAGGTTTAAACAAATGGTGAAAGGTTTGTAAAAACTAATCTTGCAAAAGAAACTGTGTGTAAACATATTGACTAACTTCAAAAAACTATTATTATCATATTTTGGTAAATTGAGCATTTAAATAAAAGCACAACAAGGTTTTCTAAAGTCACTGATCTGCTTTTTAACAACAGTTTGTAAAGGGTTATAAAAGTTAAAAAAAAAACTCACCTCATGGTCAAACTGGATAAGATTAGATATAATTATCTATAAGGTTTCATTAGAAAAATTGGGGTTAACATTGATAGTAGACTAATATAAGGGTGAAATTTGGCTTTCTCTTCAACAGGATTTTCCTGTAAAATTAATGACTGATTGTTTGGAAAGCTAAGTTTTCCCTCTTACTGTGAATATGCTTTTGCGTTGTTTTAAAATTTTTGAGTCATCATTTTAGCTAAAATAAATGAATTATGGTAACTTGGAATTCTATTTTATAATATCAAGTGCTTCGAACCTCTAACGTATTTAATGGACTTCCCAAAATCAAACTTCAGTTTCAAAATTGTCTTTCCTGGTCCTTGGAACATCCGAAAGAGAAGTAAACTGGATTTTTTGAAATGTTTAGTTACATGGGAATTCCAAGTTATATTTAATCTGCTTTACATTATATTTTAGTGAACATTAATATGTTTCCAAATTATATGAGACTTCTAAAATTCCAATGTCCGAGTATATGCAGTCAATTGTAATTAAGGTTATTATGCTAAGTTATTGTAAACCCCAGAAATAACTAAATTTCTTTGTCAATTATATTCTTGACAGTAACTACCCTGGACATTTCATCATTCACAGACAAATATCTTGTTTTGATCCTACTCAAAAGATGATTTATAATCAGCTATAGGACTTTGACAGGTGCTCTCAAATGCAAGATTCCATTAACTTTGGCGATTATGATATTGAAAAAAAGGGAAAACATACAGTACTCATGAAGAGCTGAAATGTTCATGAATATCAAGCGCAATAAGAGAATAGAATGGATCGAACTAATAGAAAACAAGTATTATTTTTAACCTTTTTGCTTAAAACTTTGCTGATCCTTGCTTTGTTTTTCTGAGTCAAGGACACTTATTTTGAACTATTTAAAGTCTTTAACAATTGAGTGAAGTGTGCGCCTGTGAACAAAATTTGAAGGATGTTTGTTTCTCTCTGCCTGGCTTTCCCACAATTTGGAAACTATTTGTGAGAATATTTAGTTTATGGCAATACAGTTATTTGCATCAGTGAAATAGGAATACATTTTCTTTTGCAACAGGACACAGTTGAAGAAACTGGTGGTTTTACCAAGGCTTTGACTGGAAGGGTATACTTTCCTTTAAGTAATTAAGCTTGACTTACCGAACCCATAAAAGTCCCTTGGGAAAACTGACTTCATACCTTGTCAACACAGTTCCTGTACAAGGTTCCTAACCCATGGTGAGTAAAGCATGTCACTTTTTAACAGGCCTAGGAGCCTGTTAAAAAGCTTGTTCTTGGGACATCAAGAAGAGAGGAATTTACCAAACTCATAGGTATCTGAGGGTAGAAACCCATGGCTGGGCTTGGCCTTAAAAGGTCTTATCTGAGATTCTTGATGGAACAGAGTTCCATCAAAGCCAATTTAAAAGCCTATGGGAATATATTTTTTCTTGTTGCACTTTATGCCAATAAGCCAAGTATAAGACTAAAGTTTATTTTGCAAACAACTGAGTCCTATTATGATTTGTTTTTGACAAAAATGAGGACTGGAGAGAGAGAAATTATGTTTCAAAACTTGTTAAACATTTGTCATTAAATTATAATGCCATTAGTTTTGTTTTTTGTTTTTTTTTTTTAAGTTTTTGCCTACATTTTAGACTACCCTGCTTATTCCTATGGACCAACCAGCATTTACGGCTGCAGCACAAAAGAACCAAAGGGATGAGTAATATAAAAAATCTGGATCAATATTTTCATTCTGAACAATTATCCTGCAAATCCTGCCAGCTGATAGGAGTAAATAGGTGCCCATAACCCAGAGGTTTCTTTGTTTGGGAAATAAGACCAAGGGAGCTAACCAAAGCCAAACCCCATGAATGCAAACCTTAGCAGACATAACTATAGCCACTAGTTATCTGGCTATATTGGCAATCTTGGGATTTGTTTTGTTTTGTTTTGTTTTGTTTTGAGCTGTCCTTATCCCTTTGTTTCATTTTGAATATGTGTTCTAATAACCCAAATTGTTTCTTCTCACTTAGAGGCCATTCAGCTTCGAATGGTGATGCAAACAGAACCACTCATGAACATGCCATTCTTTTGGGGACCCTTAAACTCACCTCAGGAGGAGCCTTAACTATCACTTTCCCAAAACAGCACCCTTGTCAACAGGAAGCAGTTAAGAGCAGTCGTTGTACACTTTTACCCAACAGAAGTTAGGGTCTCCAGTCCTGAAGGGAGGAATGAAAGGAGTTAGCCAGCTTGCTTTAGGCAGATAGTAAGGAAAGGGTCCCCTGGAGAACCTCTACCTACCCCCCACGTGTTTATACCAAATGTTTTGTGCAGATAAGGGTACTTGCTAAGGGAGCTTGCCTAAACATGCCCACAGTGGAAAATTTCATTCCTTAGCATATGTGTAGTAAGGGAAATAAATCAATATGGAGCGGCTCAGACTAAGGACTCACATACACACTGGAAAGGTGGGGTGGAGCAACTAGGAATTCACATCTCATACAACTAGGAAGTCACAGCCCTATTAGCTTGTATAAAAATGCCCTCGTGGCTGGGTGTGGCGGCTCATACCTGTAATCCCAGCACTTTGGGAAGCCAAGGCAGGCAGATCACTAGGTCAGGAGTTCGAGACCAGCCTAATCAACATGGTAAATCCAGTCTCTACTAAAAATACAAAAATCATCCAGGCGTGGTGACGCGTGCCGGTAATCCCAGCTACTCAGGAGGCTGAGGCAGGAGAATCGCTTGAACCTGGAAGGCAGAGGTTATAATGAGCTGAGATCATGCCACTGCACTCCAGCTTGGGCAACAGAGTGAGACTATGTCTCAAGAAAAAACAAAAAATGCCCTTGTATTCAACCGTGAAGGAGACAACCAGGAACCTGACTTCAGGACCCCTCTCTTTGCTGAGAGCTTTCCTTTCACTAAATAAATTCTACTCCACTTAGTCTTTGAGTGTCCACATGCCTACTTCTTCAGAACTCAGGCCTAGCTGGGCTAAGGAGCAAAAAACCCTGAATCATATCTCAAACTCAACCTTTAGGTTTTTGTCCTGCTAGTCTCCTTAACATTTTGCGATACTTTAAAATTGCTTCAAGGTCTTTTCAAAATGTGTTTTTGGTAATTCTGCTAATTTATGCTGTTTAAAACATCCTGGCTGAATGATTTCAAATACATTTTATAGCATGTATTTCCTTTTTTTTTTTCACTCAGTATGTATGAATCCAGTGTTTAATCCAATTTAAAGTAACAATCATTAAAGTAAATTAAAATGGAGTCCAGGCCTGAAGAATTTCTGAGCAGACAAAACCAGTTAGGCATCATAAGTGATCTAAACCTTGTTTGATCTACAGATATAAAGGAAGCTTGAGCTATTCTTATCAATTTCTATATTAAAGAAGAACAGAACTTAAGTTCAACCAATCAGAAGTAGCCAACACACATAATCATATAACTGAAGAATTTCCAATGGGATAGACCTAATAAGGTACAACTTTGGTAGCAAATAAGGTACAAATAACAGTACAACTATAAATAGTCAAATATTATCTTTAGTTTTTTTCTGTGCCTGTCCTCTAAAAGCCTTCCCCTGTGCTCCCTCAGTGGAACTCTTAAGTCACTTTTATGGTTTGGAGCTGCCTGAGTCATAAATCATTGTGTAAATAATATGTTTAAAATTTTATTGTGCCTTAGTTTATCTTTTAACACAGTGGTCCTCAACCCTTGGTAATGAGCTGTGGCTTGTTAGGAGCCAGATCATACAGCAGGAGGTGAGTGGCAGGTGAGCGAGCATTACCATCTGAACTCTGCCTCCTGTCGAATCAGCCACAGCATTCGATTCTCATAGGAATGTTAACCCTATTGTGAACTGAGCATGCAAGGGATCTAGGTTGTGCACACCCCATGAGAATCCAATGTCCGATGATCTGAGGTGGAACAGTTTCATCCCTGTATTACTCAGAGTTCTCCAGAGGGACAGAACTTATAGGATATATGTATATATGAAAAGGAGTTTATTAATGAGAATTGACTGATATGATCACAAGGTGATGTCCCATGATAGGCTGTCTGCAAGCTGAGGAGCAAGGAAGCCAATAAAGGCTTAGCTCAACTACAAAAGCCTCAAAAGTAGGAAAGCTGATAGTGCAGCCTTTAGTCTGTGGCCGAGGGCCCGAAAGACCCTGTGCAACCGCTGTCGTAAGTTCAACTGTTCAAAACCTGAAGAACCTGGAGTCTGATGTCCAAAGGCAGGAAGCATCCAGCACAGGAGAATAATGAAAGCCAGAAGACTCATTAAGCCAGCTTATCCCACCTTCTTCCACCTTGTTCTAGCCAAGTTGACAGTTGATTGGATGGTGCCCAACAACATTGAGGATGGGTCTTCCTCTCCCAGTCTGACTCAAATGTTAATCTCCTCCAGCAACACCTTCACTGACACACCCAGAAACTATTCTTTACCAATTATCTAGGCATCCTTCAATCCATTTAAGTTGACACTATTATTAACCATTACAGTCTCAAAACCAACCCCTGCCCCCCTATCCGTGGAAATATTGTCTTCCACAAAACCAGTCCCTGGTGCCAAAAAGTTTGAGGACTGCATAGAACTCAAGGAAATGAGAAGTAATTTCTGATTCAACTAATGTCTATTAAGTGATTCTCTCTGTAGATTCAAGTATTATGGGCAACCAAGCACAATTACATTAATGAGATTTCTATTACTCTGTGTGTTGGACTTCAAGGAAGGAATAGAATGCCATCATTAGGCACCAAATACTCCCACTATTGATTAGCATTGAAATTTTTAGTAAATATTTAGGAGTACTGGGGGATGAAGGAGAGACGACACTTTTTATTCTTGTACTAGAATACTCATTTTTAATGCCTATAATTAAATCAGTAGGAAAGTTATTGAGAAAATCTGGGCATTTTGAGATAGTTGAAGAGTAAGTATTCCATATGTATGTCAGTTGAAATTTTTTTTTGCTATTTGCTTTTGAAAGAATATAACAATGTTAGCAAATGAACATGGCAATTCCTGGCTGAATTATATAATTATCTACAGTACTTTCAAAGGTATTAATCTATTACCATTATATGTAATTCATGGGGAATGATATTAAACAGTAGATAAAATATCAAGTTAATATGCTTCAGGATATCATTCACAGCATAATGAAAAACTATTTCAATATCTTCAATACCCATTCAACATTACTGTGCATTACAAATCTATTGGCAAATTGCTAGCAAAAATAAAGCTGAAAACAATTTTAAATTAAGTGTCCAACTTTTTCTCTTTTTATTTTGAAATAATTAGTATTTTATTTCATTACTATAGTTTCCTTTAACTCTTTATAATTTGAACTGAGTTGTTTGGAGAAAAAATATTTTTAAAAGATTTATAAAATTAAGAATAACTATTGGAATGCCAGTCCTGTCAAGAAATGTTAGAAATACATAAGCAAAACTCAAAAGTAATTATCATTGTCTGCCTAATCATATTCCATGTGTAACTTCTACTAAGGTTCCCCAGAATTGATTGCTTTATCATTTCTCTTGACTTTTGATACATTTATTCATATATCATCCATCCTCACTTCGTCCTTATTGTTTGTACTTCGGCATCATATCAACCCTATATTGCCACTTAAAAGACAAAGTAATACTACTTTTTCAGGTTTTTTTTTTTTTTTTTTTTTTACTTAATGTAAAAAGTAATCATTTCCCCAGTAGTGAAATTATGCAAGATGATTATTTGATGTATTGTTCAAATGGGTTCGGGTTTGTGACTGTCTCAAACACATCAAGGAGTAGGGACACTCTTCAGTTAAAGCACAAAGTTGTGTTTTAATCTGTATTTTATTTTTAAAAAAGATTTCTTCTCAATGTCACATAAACATTAAGTTCTTTATTTTACCTGTCTATGTACTTACTTACACGGTTTAAGATTGAATATTTTTCATTATCAAAAATATTTTCATAATATGTGTAAAATTGTTGTAATCTTAATTTTTCCAAAATGACAGCTGATTTCTCTTAAAGATAATGGAATTTCAGAATGTTATTTGCAAATCAGTCTACAGCATTCTTTTCATATATAAAATGTTGTGTACTAATTTTTTAAATATTTGTAAATTAAATAGGACATTTTTCTTTCATGAGAAAGGAGACTTTGAGAGATTTTTGTGCAGGAGAAGAATAGTTTTAAAAATAATTGACAATGGGGCAGACTACTTTTAAAACTCTAAAATGAGAACAAGCCAATAGGATTTTTTTGATTAAATCTAATGATCTCATTATTTATTAATTGACATATAATAATTGCACATATTCATGGGGTGTAATTTGATACCTGCATACCTACCTATGTTGTATAATGATCCATTCAGAGTACTTAGTGGATCTATTATCTTACATATTTATCATTTATTTGTGATGAGAGCATTCAAAGGCAACTCTTCAAGCTATTTTGTAATATACAATATATCACTGTTAACCATACTTGCTCCACATGCAACAGAACACCAGAATTTATTGCTCTTATCTAGTTGTAATTTTATACCATCAATCAAAGTTTCCTCATTCTTCTTTTCTTCCTCTCATCTTTAGTCTCTGGTAACATTTTTCTACTGTCTGCTTCTATGATATTAACTTTTTTAAATGTTTACATTTTCTTTTTTCTTTTTTAAGACTCCATTTATGAGTGAGATCATGCTGTACTTGTTTTTCTGTGTCTGGCTTATTTCATTTACCACAATGTCCTCTAGATTCATCCATATTGTCATAAATGAAAATATTTTATTTTTTTTATGGCTAAAGAGTACTTCATTGTATGTAGACAGTGCATTTTCTTTATGCATTCATCTGTTGTCAGACTCTTAGGCTTATTCTGTATCTGCAATAAAGAGTACTGCAATAAAAATGACTAGGTGCATTGCAATTAGCTTTAAAAAGATGGAACGGCATTGTAGGGACAGACCATGAATCTAAGCCCATTACTTAGGCTGAATAAAATTGTTGGAGGAAGTGGCTATTTGATGTATGTAATGAAAGGGATTCTTATTCGACAGGTATTATCTGGAGAAAAAAAAAAAAAAAAAAAAAAAAACACAGAGGGAGAAAGTTAAAGGAGAGGAGGAAATTACCACAGCAGGTTAAGCAACTTGCTTTAAAAGAATTGGGATTAGTAAATGTGCAAAGATAGAACTGGTGATGAAAGAGTGAGACTGGAATTAGGAATTAATTTTTAACACTAATGTTGCAGGTTGGGTCCTGCTTATGAGAGTAAGTAGATGCTCACTCTTTGGAGCTATAACTCTGACCAGTGCCTCATTAACAGACTTGGAAAATATGAGATTAACTCTGAAGATGCAGAAAATACAAGTATTAAAATTCTATATTTTAGATCTAGTTGTTAATAATACAGTATATACACATGCATGCTACATATATATTATATATAATATATATAATATATAATATAAAATATATTATCTAATTAATTAAATATATATTATATATTATATATTAAATATATATAATATATATTATATATAAAATAAATATATATATAAAATAACATATAAATAGGAAAAGCTATGGTAAATGGGAAACATTAGATGGGAATGGTGGCTTATGCCTATAATCCCAGCACTTTTGGGGGTGGAGGCAGGAGAATACTTGAGTCCAGGGATCTGAGACTAGCCTGGGTAACACAGTAAGACTGTATCTCTACAAAAAGTAAATAAAAGTAGCTCAGCCTAGTCACACTCCTGTCATCAAAGCTACTCTGGAGGCTGAGGTGAAAGAAACATTGGATTCAGGAGGTCAAGACTATAGTGAGCTGTGTTCCAGCCACTGCACTCCAGACTGGGTGAGAGCATAAGACCCTGCCTATAAAAAAGAAAAAGAAAAAAAAAAAAAAAAAAGAAAAACACTATTGAGGAGGACAATAGAGTCTTAGATATTTGAATTGACACATGAATAAAGAATGACTCAATTATTTTATACCAGGAATGGGAAAATAAATTTTATACAAGTCCACAAAACAGTTTTTAAAGGATAGACAATATAATACGGGGATTGGGGATGTGGTTACAATGTTAGAAAGGCTGAAAGAGCAAAAGGGGCCTGCTACTCCAGATGATGAGCAAATGAAGGAAGCCACTTCCATCCCTAACTGTGAAAAACTAACAGGGGAAGGTGGTTACTTTCTGGGTCCCATCATTCCAGACTGACCATTGGCCCTACTTGAGTGCAGCTGATGTCTGGCAGAAACTCTGGACTCCAAACTCTCAGTAAAACTTCTGAAGACACTGCTATTGCTATTGCAGCTGTCAGCACCATTGATTCAGCTGAGAAGCAACCCAGAATATCACACTGGCACCCAGGCTGCTGGTTGTGTTTTTTGAACCAGATTGAAATTAATATCTATTGTACGGTTCAATTTCTATGAAGTTCAATGTCAAGCAAATGTAATTTATAAAGATAAAAGTAAGAACAGTGGTAGCCCATAGTAATGACTAGGCAGGTTCACGATAGAGACTCCTGGATTCTAGTAATACTAAATTAATATTCATGTAGGTTGTGATGACATTAGTATTTTACATTCTAAAGATGTTTAATGCTGTATGCTTAAGATCTGTGACTTTTACATGTGTATACTATATTTCATATTTCAGTTAATAAATCAGTATAAAAAAGATCCAGTTCAGGATACAATACTGTAGAACAATGCAAAATATTAATTTAGTCCTGAAGTTTTTAAAACATTAGAATAAATACAGAGCATTTTGTTAAAACAATATGGCAAACCTAAATGTAAAAAGAAATGTTAAATTGAGTTAGGAATTTCAAAAAGACATTTCGTATGTCTTTTCAGCTTTCAATTTCATATGAAAGTTGAAAAAACTTGAAATCAGTAAGTGTGCATGTGTATGTAAAACAAAATTGCTGAATATAAAATCTTTTTTGAGGCATCTAGAAAATATTTAACAGTGTGCCATAGTTTAGAAGCATTTTAAAAATGCTTTTTAGTGGTACATAAAAGAATTAATTAATGACAGATTCTATGAAAAACAAATAGAACAACTTGAAATAATTCACATATTTTTCATGTAAAACTTTTAGGAGAAGTCCAGTGATGTCATGACAGCTCTACAGTGTTGATTTATTTTGTTGCTTTTATATGCTTATTTTATATATAAAATAGCTGAAAACAGCAACGAATTCTAAAGCATGGTAAGAGGGATAAAAGGTCACACACATTTGTTTTAGATGCTGCATATATTGTTTCTGTTCACATGTTATGGTTCAAAAATTAGTTACATTGTTTCATCAAAGTGCAAGGAGGCTTGTAAATGTACTTTAGTTTGCTAAATGCCTTGCAAGATATAGGGATGCATATTGAGAAGACAAAGAAGGGAAGTGAGAATTACCTGTTATTTTGACTTCCAAGTATTGGGAACATTCTCAAAGAAATATTATGCTAAATTCCTGCCTGATTAATTATTTCAGCTTCTCATTCATGATCTTTGCTTAATGGCAGTGCTTCCAGTTGAGGCTGCATACAGTCTCATATTCCATAGACTAAATGTCTAGAGTAATTCAGACTTATAACCTAAGTTTATGTTACATCTTTTCTAACTTATGTTCCTTTGGTGGAGTTTGTCCTCATTGCCCCATCCCGCAACTGGTTTACTAATAAAGTATAGTCTAAAACAGAAACATTATTCTTTTTATATTCTTTAATCTCCATTGAAATAAACATAATTTGTAGAGTTATTAACTAACAGAAATTAATTAACAAGAAGCATCTTTCTTTTATATGAACAATGACACAGTTGAAATTTATCTTGAAAACAGTTTTAAGTACAAGTCATTACCCTGAATATGTAAATAACCCATTTATAAGTAGGTCAATAGGAAAACATTTCAACAAATTTCAAATATATCATCATTTCTAGATCTCATGAAAGAACAGAACACGTTTTGGAAGATAAGAGGTTTACTTAGTCAATAATAATAGATCTCAATCAATTCTTTTTTAACAACTAGTTTACCCCTGGATATACGTTAGTATATCTTAGTTTTAGATATGGCATTTGAAAACTTCCAAGAACATAGAGATAGTTTTAATTGAGCTATTATGGTTAGTATTTATTTTTAAAGTTCTGAATTTTTAAAAAATTCAATATTCTGTGGTATATTAGCAAGATTGATTGGAATAATGCATTTTTTAATGTAGTGGGTTGGTGATATGTTTTTCTGCTGAGAAGGAAGGCCATTCATAATCTAAAATTATATTAGGTTTTAGAAACAATGAAAATTGTGGGATTCCCTTAATGGCTTTCTTACATTTGATTTCTAAAATATTTATCAATCTCAAATATATTTTATATTATGTTGAAAAATGACTATTAATAGTTTCTGCTGAAAAAAATTATCAACTTTTTGTGCATCACCATTTCAGGGCTTATAAAAATATCAATATCTGTCCTACATACATACCAATGTTTTTCAATTTTTAGTCAATAAAATATATTTCATTGACTTTCTGCTGTGTGCCTAAAATTGTGCATGATGATATTGTGCAAGGTACTGTGAAAAGGCTTAAAGTCATATATTTAACCACTTCCTAGCAGAGTAGTACATAGAGAAGCAAACCTAATCTATAAGCAACCATAACTTGTATTATTGTAAAGAGATGATACATATAATAAAATATTTATGAAATAATCTATAGGAGAGGTGAAGTGGGTCTCTGCCAGGAGAATGCAAAGGCAGGAAAAAATTGGAAACCAAAATATTGAGAATTATTTTGAGGAAAGTGTTAGTAGAATTTAATAATACATTTAATAGAAACATACGATTAAAAATGGAGAGATGAATTCAAAGTTGCTTACATTTAAAAATAACTCATTAAATGTACAGTATTTTAAGCACACTTTTGATCTATGAAGAGTATAAATATGGATAAGACTTAGTTCTTCATGCTAGACATAGAGAATATTTTTTGTACAGAAATAAGATCTAGAGTATGTAATATTAGGGTAAAGAAAATGCCTCATAGATGTCAATAAACCTTGTTCCTTCTTCTTTTTTTTTTTTTTTTTTTTTAACTGTTTTCATTTCCTGTAATAATTGTGGTAACAGGAATGCTGAAACAATTAAACCTCCAAGTCTTAAAACAATAAAAGTTATTGCTTGCTTAAATAATAAGAATGCTATTTGTGATTTCCTGCAGGGTGATTCAAATATTCATTATTTTCCCATCCATGGTTTTGCCATCCTCAGTGCATAACTCTTGGGGGTTTTCTGTGGATTGTTTTAATGTTAGCCAACCAGAAAGAATACTCTTTGTATTCTTTGTACTCTTTGTATTAAAAATTATTAATTGTGGGTCTATGTGACCTTGTAAGAAGGCTACATCACTACCATATACTTAGAACCTAAATTTCTACACCAAAATATAGGGGAGCATAGCAAATCTTGTCCAGATTTATATGGAAAGGGAGAATGAATTGTGTGGTCATCTTATAGTTTCTAATAAAATCCCCAACATTGAACTTAAATGACTCTCCAGTTGTTCATTAGGAGCATATGCTGTTGGTTGACTGCCAGCATACATTATCTCACCTTTTCTTTAGAATATAGAACATATTCAATATATCCAAGGCTTACAAGGCTTCAGTACTTCTCACAGTTTACTGTCTCATCTTCAGATTCAGGTTTGATGTGATTACTCTAAGTATAGCCTGATTCTTTGCCAAAGATAAGAACCAAAATAAGCATATGACCCAATTCAGTACAAAGGCAAATCAGGGCAAATTACCTTAAGAGTTTTTAAGATAAATGTTTCTCTTGGTGTCTCTTTCTTGGTCTTCCATGTAGGTTTGTATCTGAATACGATGCCCATAAATTTCTGCAGACATTTTTTTTCACCAATGTTAAGCGTGAAAGTGAAACAGACAATAGAAAAGAAGTGCCAGAAAACATGTAAGCAAACTGAGACCTCTTTTTAACTCTTGATTGACTTTTAAATAATGAATTGACGTTATGCTTGAAAGAATTTGAAATAGTATTTGGCAGTGAAGAATTTACTCCTCCCATATTTTCATTCAAGAGAAATTTCCATGACGAGGGTTTTTGGTGGGCTACCTCCAACTCAACCACTTCAGAGCTACTACAGTGGTAATGCATATTGAAGAAAAGAGTCAAACTCTGTGAAATATTTGAAGATATTTATTCTGAGGCAACTATGAGTGACCATGGCTTGTCGCACAGCCCAGGAGATCATGAGAACATATGCTCAAGGTTGTTGGGCTACAGCTTGGATTTATACATGTGAGGGAGACATAAGACATCAATCAGTACACATAAGATGTACATTGGTACAATCGGGAAAGGTGAGACAACTCAAAGCAGGTGGCGATGGGGTGGGTGAGGGTTTCCAGGTTAAAGGTGAATTTGAAGATTTTCTGATTGGCATTTAGCAATTGGTTAAAATAATTTATCTAAAGACCTAGAATCAATAGATAGGAGTGTATGGGTTAAGATAAGGTGTTTTAGAGACCGAGATTCTTATGCAGATGAAGCTTGCAGGTAGCAGGTTTTAGAGAGAATAGATTGTAAATGATTCTTATCAGACATAAAAAGGTGCCAGATGCAGTTAATTCAATCCTGGATCAGGAAAAAGACTTGGAAAGAGAAGGAGATTCTCTACAAAATGTACATTTTCCCCACAGAGACAGCTTTGTTGGGCCATTTCAAAATATTCAAAGAAATTTATTTTTGGGTGAAATACTTTGATTTCTTTCAAGGCCTGCTATCTGTCATGTTGATATCTTATTGCTACAAAGAGTCTGTTTTGTCAGTCTTAAGATCTCTACTTTAATGTTGTGGCTGGTCAGCTATGCATGAATTCCAAAAGGATGAAGGTAAATAACGAGGCATGTTCAACCACCCATTTCCATCATGGCATCTATTACTGTTTCAGGTTTAGTTTAAAATGCCCTTGGCCAAGACAAATGGCCCATTTAGTTGGTTGACGGGCACTGAATTTTATGTTTGGTTTACATGCAGGTACCATACTCTCCTTAGGTTGCCCCCTGCCAATGCTGGGCAAGGTAGATATTATAGGGCTTTTCATTCTTGTCCCACATTGACTCTTCTAAAGGGCAAAGTTCACTTTGGTGCTCTTTCAGTCTGGCTGACAATTTCTCAGATCTGCACTCTTGTATAAGGCTCCTCCTTTCCAATTTTCTTTCATGCTCTCTCTTCTTTTGTGGTGCCAGGCTTCCATCATGATCCGGAGGCTCGTGCAGCCTCCTTTTGCTCTGTCTTCTCTTTATTCTTCAAAGGCGTTTTATCTGGTTACTCGTTTATATGTGTAATTCCATCTTGCTGTCTGATTCTTGGGAAACCCAAACTGGCATATAATTTTTCTTACTTTCAGTAAAAGCTTCTTTGCTGATGCATCATTCATTAATTCATTAAATGTATTGTGTTTTGTATGGGAAAACAATGATGCCAAAGTATCTATAGCTATATAGTCTGATATGTGCTATAATAAGAATTTGGAAAAAGTATTATTGGTTCACAATGGCTGAAATTTAGGAAGTTAGATGCATTTAAAGTAAAATTTGATTAAAAAGTATGAACTTAAATGGATTAAGATAACACGAGGTGTTTGGAAAATATATTAGTAAAATACAATGACATACCCAAAGTCCTGTTAAATGAAATTAAATATGACCTGAGAAAAACACCATACTTCTATATTTCAGTCCATATGGATGAACTGCAACCTAACTCAATAGGTACACAAGACTAATACCTAACTTAGGAGTATGTGCCTGTAACAATCACTGAGTCGTGGCCAATTCCAGCAGCCATACTTCAACTAGTCGCATACCACCGAGTGTTCAAATAAGGCAAGTGCCAAGCTGTAACCAATCCATCTGTTTCTATACCTCACTTCTGATTTCTATACATCAGTTTACTTTGTACTGTCTATAAATTTGTTCCGACCATGAGACACCCCTGGAGACGCTCTGAATCTGCTGTGATTGTGGGGGCTTTCCAATTTATGAATCATTCATTACTCAATTAAACCCTAAATTTATTTTGGCTGAAGGTTTTTGTTTGTTTGTTTGTTTGTTTTTTAACAGTCCTTACCATGATGATCATATATATATTTTTATATATATATATTTTCTAATATAATATTTCTATCTTTCTTTTTTGGTTGTTTTTAGTCGTACTGTAGTTGATTCAGTACTGTCTATAAATTTGTTCCGACCATGAGACACCCCGGAGTTGCTCTGAATCTGCTGTGATTGTGGGGGCTTTCCAATTTATGAATCATTCATTACTCAATTAAACCCTAAATTTATTTTGGCTGAAGGTTTTTGTTTGTTTGTTTGTTTGTTTGTTTGTTTAACAGTCCTTACCATGATGATCATATATATATTTATATATATATATATTTTCTAATATAATATATCTATCTTTCTTTTTTGGTTGTTTTTAGTCGTACTGTTGTTGATTCAGCTTTGTACAAAATGTCAGAGTAAAATGATTATGAATAATATAGACATCTGCAAGGATTCCCACACAGGTGAAATATGCATGGTGGAAAGAGGCAATTCTTAAGGCAAAGAGCCAAGCATGTACCAAACACCAATGCCCTTGCATACCAAAGCTAAAGATTCTACAATTTGCCAATGATAAGAATGTACCTTTCATGACAGCAAGGACCTCCTATATTGTCT
Source organism: Papio anubis (assembly GCF_008728515.1). Classification (NCBI taxonomy): domain Eukaryota; kingdom Metazoa; phylum Chordata; class Mammalia; order Primates; family Cercopithecidae; genus Papio; species Papio anubis. Next base: position 57,589,728 of record NC_044978.1, read on the forward strand.
TATTATGTATCCCTAAAATCTAGCACAGTGATGAATAAGAGGAAGTAGAAATAATTTTGAGAAAGAATTAAACATGTATTTGTAGAAGTCAAGTCTTATCCATTGAAAAAAATCTCTCTCCCGTATTTGTAATTCATTAAATTGTTTGGAAGGGAAAAGAAACTAAAGGGAAGACTCCATAGACAAAGTTGCTTCAGAAATTATGCAGATTTATTCTAATAACTAAGAAATAGTGAAAATGTATTAGAATGGTTAGGTATAGGCACATTTCAGATTTAGACTAAGGTGCAAATGGCTTTCTACTTAATGATAGAGATAAGCCTAAATAGAAGTACATTGTATACTTGAAATGGTTTTGTTTGAATTGGGTATAGAATATCCAATTAGAAATATATAGTAAGGAATTGAATATATGGAAATACAGATATAGATGGCCAGAGCACCTACTTGTAGCTCTTGATAGCAGAATTATCAGTCCACTGAAAAGATATTTTAAGATCTCCAAGAATAAGTAGATAATTTCTATTCTGTATTTTATTAATGAAAGAAAACCCGGATAATAACTGCTTGAATTTTTATCACTAGCATGTTTCCTACAGACATAAACATAGTGAGTAGTGAGTATATTCAGATATAAAGCAATAAAGAATTACAATAAACCCCAACATCCAATTGGGAAAAATGTTGTAACTCTATATATTTATTAAATTGTTCACAAACTGACACCTTTTAGCATATAATATGGTTTCCTTTAGCTTGTTAAAGAGAATGGACTCATGACTAAAACATAAGAACATCCAATGAAGCTCAACTAAATCAATTCAACTATGAAAAATAAAATGACTAGTGATCGTCTCTTTATTATTATTGAAAGAATAACTTAAAAGTAAAAACATTCAATTTTTGAAAACAACTTTATATTTATTGAATTTATATATATAATGTCAGTTGCATTTCAAAATAAAATGTCTGCTTTAAAAGTGATGCAAAATTACATATTGATACATTCTCTGAATAAAGCAAGATTCATTGAAAAGTGGTTGTGAAGACATGACTGCAAGCTACAAATTGAACATATTTTTATTAACTTTTTCTAGCTGAGATGTTATATGTTCAGATTTGTTGACATGAAGCTTTACTGAGAAGCATTACCTATTCCCAGAAACTCAAGGAAGAGCTTGTTTGGGAAGGAAAAATCACATCAAGTATGTTTTGTTGAATTAAGAGGATTTTATTTTAAGAAAACTACCAGTGATTTTCTTTCTGAAAAGTTGACTATTTTGAAATCTAAGAAAAATCAAATATTTGATACTTAATATAATTTTCAACTTGACATAAAACTACTAAGTTTAGTTGGTCCTAAGATAGCCATTCCTAACTTATTCCACTTTACAAAAAAGTAAAAGAAAAGCATAAATAAATAAATAAGAAAAGAAAAACAAACCAAAACAAAACAAAAAAAACAACACTGGAAACTGACTAGGTAACAATTTATAGAATCAAGGATTAATTTCCACCAATTATGGCATGAATAAAACTAATCAACTAAAATATATTTTAAAGATAAAGAAGATAGTAGGAAAACAGCTCCCTGAGTACCCCTGGAACAGGAATTAGGCTAGCACTCTGTGCCTGTTGGACATTACCATTTTCTTTAATATTTGTATGAAACAACACCAATTTATCTTTATGAAATGTATCTTTAAGTTGCTAAAGTGATGCAAACCGCTGCCATGTAACAATCACCAAGAGAGGATCCATTCTATTTCACAAACTGCCCTGATGCTTTTTATAAAAAAACAGTCCACATCAGGATAATGTGTTGTTCCTGGTTTCTATGTCTCTTTAACTTCTTTAAATCAGAAGCATTCCATAGTCCTTCCTCAACCTTCATAGCATCCTAAACATTTCTTGAAGGTGATATTCCAATGGATTCTTTTTTTAGAAGGTCCCCCAATTTCTATTTGTCTGGTGTTTTCTCAACGAGATGTCAAGACATGCATTATTGGCAGTAAAATCACCAACATGGTGCTGTTCTCTTCTTATCATATGTCTTCAAGAATTACATAAAATTAAGTTTTCCCAACAGTGGTGATTTTACTTTTGATCATTTGAAAGGCAATGTCTTCCAGGTTTCTCTATTGCAAAGGTACTCCTCATTTTCCCTACATTGATATAACATGACATAAAATAATATTATATAGAGAGACTATTGTACACAAGTGTATATACATGTAATTAATTAATCTAAAATTAAGTGTTTCATGGAGAAGTACTTTGAGACTGTGAAAATATCTCATTTCTTCTCCAACATTTACCCACTAGATTTAGCACCCATTGATTCCTCAAAACTCAATCAAATACAAAGTGAAGATTTTCAAATTGTAATTTTTTTAACATACAATATCATCCCTTTTCCTTTCATTGGTTGGCACTCTATGGGAAAATATTAGTGTTTCCTTCTTTTATTAATTCACTAATTCATGGATTTATTTCATGTGGACCCATGGATTCCTATTTCATTCAATGGTCCATGATCTGTTCCTTTACTTATTTTATTGATTCAGCTTTGCTAATTTTGCTGGTGGGAACTATTTATGTTTCACTGCTCTTTTAACGTGTCTTTCTTAGCATTTGAGCACTTCTTTATTTTCCATTTTCCTTTTTAATCTCAGAGTATGGTCATGGCAAATCAATCAAAATATACTGGATTTCTGTATATTAGTATACAGAAATCCTGTGATCTAGATAAACACACAATTTTACTAACTTTTTTGAAAATATCTTTTTTATTTTCTGCATAGAATGTAATAATATTTGTGAAGAAAAACATTGTTCTTGCTACATTGTATGTATTCTTACTTCTCTCATTGCATTGCTAAAATGTGTAGTATAAGCTTCAAAAAAATTTATCAGAGCAAACATGCATGTCTATTTCTAGGTATCAGGGCAAAAATATTTAGTCACCTTAATGTTATTGGAAAGCTAAGGTACATAGTATAAACCTTAGAGCACCCAACAGGACAAAATAAGCAAAAACATATGACTAAGAATCTATTAGTTGAAATAAAACAAAATTCAAAATTAAACACTTAGCCTAAGATAAAGCATCAAAAGTAGAAAAGAGTAATAAAGAATGGATTAAATTTTATGGAAAATAAATTTTATGATAGTAGATTTAAAGTCAAAATATAGATAACAATATTAAATATAAGTAATCTAAAACTAGTATTTAAAGTAATAATTATAAGACTAAATTTAAAAAGCAATGTTAAATTATATGCTGTCTATAAAGATATTTTAACATAAAGACAAAGATTGGTCAGAAAAAACAGGTCGAAGATACTTGTACGTAGCCATAATAGAGTAAGAGTAACTAAACTAAATTCTTTACAAAACAACAAATGAAAAACACACACACAAATAAAAGCTAAGTGCAAACAAAATAAAATCAACAGTGATTTTTCAACCATTGACAAGAGGAAGCTCAGGATGCTGATCGCTGATAAAAGAAAAAATAAAATCTGACTTATGTCCAGCTTTCTCTCACAGGTTCCAGAAGATATAGTGAAAGGATAAACCAAAGAAAGTATAACTCTCTCTGTATATTGAGAAATCAGAAATTGGAGCTTAGAAAGAAAATTTTAGCTGGAATTGCAGAGCTAAATAGAAGAGAGAGAGACTTTACACAGAGATGGTGATATGCTATGACTTTGTCCCCACCCATATCTCATCTTGAATTTCCATGTGTTGTGGGAGGGACCAGGTGAGAGTCAATTGAATCATGGGGGCAGGTCTTTCCCATGCCATTCTAATGATAGTGCATAAGTTTCACGAGATCTTATTGTTATATAAGAGGGAGTTTCCCTCCACAAGCTCTCTCTTTGCCTGCCACCATCCATGTAAGATGTGCCTTGCTCTTTCTGGCCATCTGCCATGATTATGAGGCTTCCCCAACCATGTGGAACTGTAAGTCCATTAAACCTCTTTCTTTTGTAAATTGCCCAGGCTGGGGTATGTTGTTATCAGCAGCATGAAAATGGACAATTACAGATGGGTGAGAGAAGGCTCTGCAGACCTTCCTAGGAAATTATTGAGTCCTTCATTAAATACTAACCTGTGAATACATGAGAGAAAATAACTGAAGCCTGCGGTAAAATGCCAACATAAAGGGTTTGGAAAACAATTCTCAAAGTTCAGAAATCTCTGCAAATATTATTGCTGCCACCAACCAAAGTAGAAAACAGGGTAATATATGAACAATTAGGTAGAATCTTTGGAAGAATCCTGCTTTTGTGATGGAACTCACTCATTCCTAAACCTAAAGCAACACTGGCACTTCTCTAAGAAAATTTTATAGCAATTTCTAAAAGCATCAAGCTGATTCCAAATGATTTAACTGTGTTTGAGAGCAAAATACAAATATACAAAAGGAATTCAACAAAATCTATCACATAACAATATAGAATTCACAATATCTGATTTTGATGAACATAGTAATTAGTTTTCAAACATGTTAATTCAGGTGTTATAAATATGCTTTATTTTTTTCCAATAAGTTGGGAAAATATGTATATTATGAGAAAATAAAAATGGAAGAAATAAAAGCAAACAAGCAGACTTCTAAAACAGAAAAAAATAAGTATATTAGATTAAAAATGTATGCGTAAAATTAACAGCAATTTAACCACTGTAGAAAAAATACCAGTGATTTTGATAATATAACCATATAGACTATCCAAAACAGAAAGCGTAGACACATTTGAAAAAGCAACAGCACTATGTTGGGCAACATCAAGAAGCATAATACAAGAAGAGATGGAGTCCCAGAAGAAGAGTGAGTGGATATATCTCTATGAGTATGTGGTGGGGAAGAACAAAACCAAAAATTCGAAGAAATGATTGCCAAAATGTTATTAGAACCACAAATAAAGACAAAAATGGCAAGGAAACTATTGTCAAATTTCTGAAAATCAGTGATAAAGAGAAAAATCTTAAAAGGCATCAGAGATGAAAAAATAATCATTATCAAAAGAAGCACACACACACATGCACAAATACAGATAACTTTTCTTCAGTAACTATGAAAGCCTGGAGACAATGGAGCAATTATAAATAACTAAATAAGAAAAACAACCACTTAATCTACATTTTTATAACAAGTAGAAATTTTTGAGCACTAAAGTGATATAGGACTCATTTACTTTTAGAAAATTAAAAATAGGTTTGGAACTACGGTAAAATAAAAGACACAACTAGTGCACAAAACCTAAAGAGCTACTCAGCTTCAGAGTTATATATGTGATATTGAGAGTGCAAGACTTGTGCCTTGTGTGACCCGAGAGAGTGCTTCATTAAGTTTTTCACCAGAAGTAATTTGCTCATCTCATCATTGTCTCAGCACTGAACAAAATCTAAAGAATTTCATGGCCAGCCATCCTCCATTGTAATTTATAAGAAAGATTCCTAAGGCAGAAGCAAAATGTTATGGGACATACAAGTGGGTATACAGAAAAAAATGGCAATGTATTATACTGCATATCAAGTTATATACTATTATTTGAAAATAGGCTGTAATGAGTTAAGTATTTGTATTTTAACCTTAAATCTGAAGTATTTATATTTTAAACCTTACAGCAGAACCTATAAAAGAAGTACATTAGTAAACCAATAGCAGAAATAAAATAAAATAATGAAGTACATATTTTTTTTAATTTATTTATTATTATTATACTTTAAGTTGTAGGGTACATGTGCATAACGTGCAGGTTTGTTACATATGTATACTTGTGCCATGTTGGTGTGCTGCACCCATCAACTCGTCATCTACATCAGGTATAACTCCCAATGCAATCCCTCCCCCCTCCCATGATAGGCCCCCCGTGTGCATGTTCCCTTCCTGAGTCCAAGTGATCCATTGTTCAGTTCCCACCTAAGTGAGTGAGAACAACACATGTTTATTTTCTGTTCTTAGTTTTATAAGAATGATGGTTTCCAGCTGCATCCATGTCCCTAGCAAAGGACACAAACTCATCCTTTTTTATGGCTGCATAGGTTCCATGGTGTATATGTGCCACATTTTCTTAATCCAATCTGTCACTGATGGAGCATTTGGGTTGATTCCAAGTCTTTGCTATTAAGAATAGTGCTGCAATAAAACATGTATGTGTCTTTATAGCAGCATAATTTATAATCCTTTGGGTATATACCCAGTAATGGGATGGCTGGGCTCATATGGTACATCTAGGCTCTAGATCCTTGAGGAATCTTCTATACTGTTTTCCATAATGGTTGAACTAGTTTACAATCCCACCAACAGTGTGTAAAGTGTTCCTATTTCTCCACATCCTCTCCAGCACCTGTTGTTTCCTGACATTTTAATGATCAGCCATTCTAACTGGTGTGAGATGGTATCCCATTGTGGTTTCCTTTGATTTGTTCTCTGATGCACAGTGATGATGAGCATTTTTCATGTGTCTGTTGGCTGTAAGGAATGTCTTGAGAAATGTCTGTTCATATCCTTTGCCCACTCTTTTGATGGGGTTGTTTGTTTTTTCTTGTAAATTTGTTTTGAGTTCTTGTAGGTTCTGGATATTAGCCCTTTTGTCGATGAGTAGATTGCAAAAATTTTCTCCCATTCTGTAGGTTGCCTGTTCACTCTGATGGTATTTTCTTTTTGCTGTGCAGAAGCTCTTTTAGTTTAATTAGGATCCCATTTGTCAATTTTGGCTTTGCTGCTGTTGCTTTTGGTGTTTTAGGATATGAAGTCTTTTGCTTCATGCTCTATGTCCTTGAATGGTACTACCTAGGTTTTCCTCTAGGATTTTTATGGTATTAGGTCTACATGTAAGTCTCTAATCCATCTTGAATTAATTTTCACATGGAGTAAGGAGCATCCAGTTTCAGCTTTCTAATTTACGGCCAGCCAATTTTCCCAGCACCATTTATTAAATAGGGAATCCTTTCCATTTCTTGTTTCTCCCTAGGTTTGTCAAAGATCAAATGGCTGTAGATGCGGTGGTATTATCGAGGACCTCTGTTCTGTTCCATTGGTCTATATCTCTGTTTTGGTACCAGTACCATGCTGTTTTGGTTACTGTAGCCTTGTAGTATAGTTTGAAGTCAGGTAGTATTCCTCAGCTTTGTTCTTTTGACTTAGGATTGTCTTGGAGAGTGGCCTCTTTTGGTTCCATATGAACTTCTTAAAGCAGTTTTTCCAATTCTGTGAAGAAACTCATGGTAGCTTGATGGGGGATGGCATTGAATCTATAAATTACCTTGGGCAGTATGGCCATTTTCACGATATTGATTCTTCCTATCCATGAGCATGGTATGTTCTTCCATTTGTTTGTGTCCTCTTTATTTCACTGAGCAGTGGTTTGTAGTTCTTGAAGAGGTCCTGTACGTCCCTTGTAAGTTGGATTCCTAGGTATTTCATTCTGAAGCAATTGTAGCTCTGGAAGTTCATTCCTGATTTGCCCCTCTGTTTGTCTGTTACTGGTATAAGAATGCTTGTGATTTTTTGCAATACTAATTTGTATCCTGAGACTTTATTGAAGTTGCTTATCAACTTGTTGAGATTTTGTGGGCTGAGACAATGGGGTTTCTACATATACAATCATGTCATCTTAAACAGGGACAATTTGACTTCTCTTTTCCTAACTGAATACCCTTATTTCTTTCTCTTGCCTAATTCACCCAGCCAGAACTTCCAACACTATGTTGAATAGGAGTGGGTGAGAGAGAGCATCCCCAATTCTTGTGCCAGTTTTCAAAGAGAATGCTTCCAGTTTTTGCCCATTCAGTATGATATTGGCTGTGGGTTTGTCATAAATAGCCTATTATTTATGGAGGTACGTTCCACTCAATACCGAATTTATTGAGCGCTTTTAGCATGAAGGGCTGTTGAATTTTGTCAAAAGCCTTCTTTCTGCATCTATTGAGATAATCATGGTTCTTGTCTTTGGTTCTGTTTATATGCTGGATTATGTTTATTGATTTGTGAATGTTGAAACCACCTCGTATCCCTTGATGAAGCTCCACTTGATCGTAGTATGCTTTTGATGTGTTTCTGATCCTGCCTACGGGTATTTTATTGCGATTTTTGCATTGATGCTCACTGTGGGATATTGATCTGTAAATTCTCTTTTTGTTGTGTCTCTGTTGTGGCTTTGTATCAGGGATGATGTTGGCCTCATAAAATGAGTTACAGACGATTCTCTTTTCTATTGATTGGGAATAGTTTAGGCAAATGGTACCAACTCCTCCTTGTACTCCTGGTGGTAGAATTCAGCTGTAATCCATCATCTGGTCCTGACTTTTTGGTTGGTGGTGGGCTATTAATTATTGCCTCAATTTCAGAGCCTATTGGTCTATTCAGGATTCAACTTTCCTCTGGTTTAGTCTTGAAGAGTAAGTGTCCAGGAAATTATCCATTCTTCTAGATTTCCAGTTTATTTCCATAGAGGTGCTTATAGTATCTCTGATGGTAGTTTGTATTTCTGTGGGGTTTGCGGTGATATCCCTATCATTTTTAATTCATATGCCGATTTGATTCTTTCTCTTTCTTCTTCTTTATTAGTCTTGCTAGTGTGGTCTGTCAATTTTATTGATCTTTTCAAAACCAAACTCCTGGTTCATTGGATTTTTTGAGGGTTTTTTGTGTTCCCATCTCCTTCAGTTCTGCTCTGATCTTAGTTATTTCTTGGCTCTGCTAGCTTTCTCTCAATGTGTTTGCTCTTGCTTCTAAGTGAATTATGGCGTCAGGAGGCCAATTTTAGATCTTCCTGCTTTCTCTTTGTGGGCATTTAGTGCTATAAATTTTCCTCTACACACCTTTACTTTAAATGTCCCAGACATTCTGGTATGTTGTATCTTTGTCTCCCTATTGGTTTCAAAGAACATCTTTATTTCTGCCTCTATTTCAGTGGGATGTTCTTAGTAGTCATTCAGGAGCAGGCTGTTCAGTTTCCATGAAGTTGGAGCAGTTTTCGATTGGAGTTTCTTAGTCCTGAGTTCTAGTTTACTGCACTGTGGTCTGAGAGACAGTTTGTTGCAATTTCTAATTCTTTTGTACATTTGCTGGAGGAGTGCTTACCCCACCTACATGTGGTCAATTTGGAGTAAGTACGATGTTGAGAAGAATGTATATTCTGTTGATTTGGTGTGGAGAGTTCTCTATAGGATGTCTATTAGGTCTGCTTGCTGCAGAGATGAGTTCAATTCTTGGAAGGTCTCTTGTTAAACTTTCTGTCTTGTTGATCTGTTCACTGCTGACAGTGGAGGTTGGAAGTCTCCCATTATTATTGTATGGGAGTCTAAGTCTCTTTGTAAGTCTCTACAATTTGCTTTATGAATCTGGGTGCTCCTGTATTGGGTGCATATATATTGTGATAGCCTCTTCCTGTTGAATTGATCCTTTTACCATTATGTAATGGCCTTCTTGTCTCTTCTTTTGGTCTTGATGGTTTAAAGTCTGTTTTATCAGAGACTAGCTGCAACCCCCGCTTTTTTGGTTCTCCATTTGCTTGGTAAATCTTCCTCCATCCCTTTTATTTTAAGCCTATGTATGTCTCTCTATGTGTGTGAGATGGGTCTCCTGAAGCAGCAAACTGATGGGTCTTGACTCTTTTATCCAGGCCTGGCCAGTCTGTGTCTTTAATTGGAGCATTTAGTCCATTTACATTTAAGGTTAAGATTGTTATGTGTGAACTTGATCCTGCCATTATGATATTAACTGGTTATTTTGCTCGTTAGTTGATGCAGTTTCTTCCTAGCCTAAATGTGGCCTCTTTACATTTGGTATGCTTTTGCAATGGCTGGTACTGCTGTTCCTTTCCATGTTGAGTGCTTCCTTCAGGGTCTCTTGCAAGGCAGGCCTAGTGGTGACAAAAATCTCTAAGCATTTGGTTTATCTAAAAAGGATTTTTATTTCTCCTTCACTTCTATGAAACTTAGCTTGGCTGGATATGAAATTCTGGGTTGAAAATTCTTTTCTTTTAAGAATGTTGAATATTGGCCCCCACTCTCTTCTGGCTTCAGAGTTTCTGCTGAGAGATCTGCTCTTAGTCTGATGGGCTTCCCTTGTGGGTGAACCTTGACCTTTCTCTCTGGGCTGCCCCTAAGATTTTTTCCTCTTCATTTCACTCTATGAATCTAAGTACTATGTGTCTTGGAGTTTGGTTTCCTCGAGGGAGTATATCTTTGTGGTGTTCTCTTGTATTCCTGGATTTGAATGTTGGCCTGCTCTACTATAGGGTTGGGGAAGCCTTGATATCCGGAGCCGAATTTGTCTCTTTACTTTTGTAGACCGACCGACGGATGGTTTTGCGCATCCTATATTTCTTTAAGCCGAGTCGTTTATTTATTTATTTGATCCTCAATCGCGATACTTCCAGTTGATCGGAATGGTTACCACGTATTTCTTTGCCGCGGCTTTATCTTTTCATTTCTATTTAGACCTTCTAATGACGAGGCATCACCGACGCTTAAGATTTTAGTTTTGTAATTCCTCCTTTAGCTCTGGAGAAATTTGACACTGAAGCCTTCTCTCTCATCTCACAAAGCCGCCTCCGGCCCAGCTTTGATCCGTTGTTGGCGAAGGGAGCCATGCCTCCTTTGCTGGGGAGATGCGCTCTTATTTTTGAATTTCCAGCTTTTCTGCCCTGCTTTTTCCCATCTTTGTGGTTTTATCTGCCTCTGGTCTTTGATGATGGTGATGTACTGATGGGGTTTTAGGTAGGTGTGTCCTTCCTGTTTGATAGTTTTCCTTCTAACAGCCAGGACCCTCAACTGTAGGTCTGTTGGAGATTGCTTGAGGTCCACTCCAGACCCTGTTTGCCTGTACCAGCAGCAGAGGCTGCAGAAGATAGAATATTGCTGAACAGCCAGTGTAATGGTCTGATTCTTGCTTTGGAAGCTTCCTCCTCAGGGGTGTACTCCACCCTGTGAGGTGTGGGGGTGTCAGACTTTCCCTAGTGGGGATGCCCTAGTTAGGCTACTCAGGGTCAGGGACCCGCTTGAGCAGGAGCTCGTCCTTCTCAGATCTCAAACCTTTCGTGTTGGGAGATCCACTGCTCTCTTCAAAGCTGTCAGCCAGAATACTTTGCGTCTGTGCAGAGGTTTCTGCTGCTTTTTTTTTGGTTGTTGCTAATAGCTGTGCCCTGTCCCCAGAGGTGGAGTCTACAGAGACAGGCAGGTTTCCTTGAGCTGCTGTGAGCTCCACCCAAATTGAGCTCCCGGCAGCTTTGTTTACCTTACTTAAGCCTCAGCAATGGCGGCTCTCCCCCAGCCTCCCTCCTGCTGCTGCCTTGCTGGTAGATCACAGACTGCTGTGTTAGTAATGAGGGAGGCCTGTGGGTGGGAACCTCCCGGCCAGGTGTGGGATATGATCTCCTGGTGTGCCTGTTTGCTTAAAGCACAGTATTGGGTGGGAGTTGACCCGACCGTGTTGTAAAGGTCTCTTCAGTTCCCTGGCTAGAAAAAGGGATTCTTCCCCTTAAGTGCGCTTCCCAGTGAGGCAATGTTCTCGCCCTGCTTCAGCTCTCGCTGGTCGGGCTGCAGCTGACCAGCACCGGACGTCCGCACTCCCAGTGAGATGAACCCAGTACCTCAGCTGGAAAATGCAGAAATCACTGGCCTCTGTGTCACTGGCGCTGGGAGTTGGAGACTGAGCTGTTCCTATTCGCCATCTTGCTCCTCACTTCCATGAAGCACAATATATTTAACTAGTCCACGAAATGTAAAAACAGGATAAATAATTGAACAAGGAGCATATAAGATAAATATAAAACATAGCAAGAAGGTATATTTAAACCTAAATTTATTCATAATCACATTATATTACATGTAAATCATTCATACACATCAATGAAAAATCAGAAATCTAATTCTGTCTACTAAAATTCTACTGTAAATATAAACATATAGACATCTGTGTGTGTATAGTACAAACAAAAATTTATAGAAAACTAGAGTTGCTTTATTAATGTCAAACTAAACATATTTCAGAACAAAATATATTACCAGCGATAGAAAATATACTCACTGATTATAAAGGGGTCAATTTATTAAGATAACTAAATGATATTAACACAAAGAAACGATACATGTTAAGATGATGAATATCAGAATTACCCTGATTTGATAATTGTACATTATATGTTTGTATGCATATGTACCCCATACATATGTGTAACTATTATGTATCCATAACTAAAATTTTTTTCAAATAAAAAAATGGATAAATTTAATAGTGCCATGTGTTTATGTTAGAAAAGAAAAAAAGAATCTAATCAGTTCCTAAAGCAAATTAAACCCAAACAAAACAGAATGCTGTTGTCTGAATGTTTGTGTCTCCTCAAATTTCCTATGTAGAAATCCGAACTCCCAAGTTTATGGTATTAGGAGATGGGGTCTTTTGGGAAGTGCTTAGATCATGAAAGTAGAGGTCTGGGGCTCTTTTACAAGGGTGCTAAATGAATACTACATTAAGGATAGTAAATGAGTAGTTTTCTTGTAAAAGAGGCCCCAGAGAGCTACCTTGCTCTTTCCATTATGTGAGGATGCACAGAGAAGGAACCACCTATGAACCAGGAAATGGGCCATCACCGGACATCAAATCTTTGAGTGCCTTGATTTAGGACTTCTTAGCTTCCAGAACTGTGAGAAGTAAATTTATAAGTCACAATAAATTTATATCACTATAAATTATAAAATTATGTTGTTTATAAGCCACAACGTAAAGGTATTTTTCTATTGTAATCCAAATGTACTAAGACACAAAGAAATAATAAAATACAGGCTGGGCGCGGTGGCTCACACCTATAATCCCAGCACTCTGGGAAGCCGAGGCGGGCGGATCACAAGGTCAGCAGATCAAGACCATCCTGGCTAACAGGGTGAAACCCCGTCTCTACTAAAAATACAAAAAAGCTGGGCCTGGTGGCGGGCGCCTGTAGTCCCAGCTACTCGGGAGGCTGAGGCAGGAGAATGGCGTGAACCCGGAAGGCGGAGCTTGCAGTGAGCCGAGATCGCGCCACTGCACTCCAGCCTGGGAGACACAGCGAGACTCCGTCTCAAAAAATAAATTAAAAAAAAAGAAAAAAAGAAAAAAAAAAAAGAAATAATAAAATACATATAAGAACAAAAATCAATAAAAATTGAAAGAACACCAAAATGGAATATCAATAAAATAGCAAGCTAATTTATTTAAAAATGGAAAAAAATCTAGCTATATTCATCAACAAAAAAGAGAAAAAATAGTAAATACTAAAGCCAGTAATGAAAGAAAGAATGTCACTAATTATACTATAGGTTATAAAATGACAGTAAGCCCATAATGTTTAAACTTTATGCAAATACATTTTAAAAGTTTGGTAAATGGACACATTACTTGAGAGAAAAGAGATCACAAAATTCACCAAAAAATAAAGAGACACCATGAATAATTCTGCATCTATTAAATACATTAAATCTATAATTTGAAACTCATACACAAAATAATTCCAGGTCAGGAAAGTTTCACTCTTGTATTCTCACAATGTTTAAACAATAAATAGTAACAATTCTATACAAAGTCTTTCAGAAATAGAAGAGGAAGCAACCCTAACAGTACGTTATATTAGGTACAGATTAACCCTAAAGGGAAAAAACAGGTAGAGATTAACAGAAAACTACAGACCTACATTTTGATTTTAAAAATTTGTATGGGATTAGTTTATTAAAAGTGGAAAAGCATTTGATGACATGTTGCACATGTTCATAATAAAGACATACAGCAAAGTAGGCAAGAGAAACAAATTATTTCAAAGGTAATAAACATATATAAAAATATAGTTAATATAGTGAAATACCAAATGTTTCCTCCTACTTAAAGAATGTAAAAATATCCCCTATGAGCCATTCTGTTTGATACTTTGAAACCTGCAATACAGTGCTGAGAGACCTTAAGACAGACCTAAATAAATGGAGAGATAAACCATGTTCAATAATTTGAATGCTTTCTAGTGTTAAGAAGATAGTTCTACTAAATTGATTTATAGATTAATTGCAATATCAGTCAAAATCTCAGTAGGCTTTTTATATAAATACCAAATATTTTTCAAAATTTCTTTGTAATATTATAAAATATTATAAATTAATATTGAAAATATTTTACATGAAAGTTCAAATCTCTGGAGTCTTGTAAGGTAAGAGGATGGCAGATTTTCTATAGTGTAACCACTAAGTATACAAAAACTGGAAGACTTCTACTAATATCAGACAAAATGGGCCTCAAATCAAGAAATATTTTTAGCAACGATAAAGATCAATATAATTGGTTAGATTCATCAAGAGAACCTGATAATGCAAAATGTTTATTCACACATTAACAAAAAGTTCTGCATTTAAAATACTCAAGCAAAAAACATACTGAACTGAAAAGAAAAATATACAAATCCACAATATATTTAAAGATTTGAAAACTATTTTCTGATATTATTAAACAATTAAATAAAACATTTTAAAGAAAATATCAACAAATTTAACGACATTATAACCCAACAAGTTCTAGGACATATAGAATATTATACTCATCACCAGCAGAAACTCATTTTATTTTCAAGTGCACTAGCATTCACCACATGTTCAGCAACAAAAAATAAAGTTTCAACAAATTTAACAAAATTAGAACGTGGAGAGTGTGTTCTCTGACCCAATAGAATTAAATTTGAAATAAAAAACAAAACCAAAACTAAAATGGAATCCCCAAATATTTAGACATAATAAACTTCTAATGACACCTTGTAGCAAATAGTAAATCAAAAGATAAATCGGAAAGTATTTTGGTCTGGATAAAAATAAAAACACTACAATTTCAGGATTCCTTTGGAGAAACACAAAGCTTTTAATATTTGTGTTAGAAAAAGGGAAATGTCTAAAATTAATGACACAAATGTCTACCTGAAAAAGTGAAAAGAAAACCAAATTAAACAAGAAGTAGAAAGTAAAATATAGAAAAAATACCCAAAAAATTAAAAAGACATAACGGAAATACAGAAGGAAAAGATGAAATTTAAAACTGATTCTTTGATGAAAGGAATAAAATGAATTAAATTCTAGATAGTCTGAGAAAGATACGAAGACAGGAATCTGTCACCAACCACTTTCAGGAGATAAAGTGGGCAAGGCTGGGAAGACGGTGGACATGGTAAAGATACTACAAATATCAAAATGATAACTTAAATTATAAAAACTTTATACCAATAAATTTGATAATGGTTGAATAAATCCTATTATAAGCAAGATAATCTTCACAATTACTCAAGAATAAATAAAATGTCTTCATATCCTTAGAGTTATTAAAGACACTGAATTTTAATTTAAAACCTTCTTAGGGGAAAACAAATTCCAGACTCAGGTGCTTTTACTGTCAAATTTTATTCTTTATAAATAGGTAAATATTACAGTGATTATTACTCAAGTGTATATACTGAGAATTTTTACATTAATTTTTTACATAGATTAACTTTGTTTTACTTCAAAATATAACTAACTTACTGATTATACTTTTCGGGTCTTCTGTTAACATTATTAGCAAAATTTAGAAAATTTATTCATTTATATAAAAATTAACAGATATATTAAATACCTACTCTGTGCCACGCAATGCCCAATTCACTGAGAATGTTTTACTGAATAAACAAAAAATGTTGACCCTTGATTACCTTATTGTTGGAGGTAACAAACCATAGAAGATAGACAATAGTCAATGTAAAAATAAACAGCGTGATCTTGACAATGCACAATAAGGGAAAATATCTTTTCTCTTGTTGTATGAGTCTGTTCTCATACTGCTATAAAGAGCTGTTAGACACTGATTAACTTGTAAAGGAAAGAGGCTTAATTGACTCACAATTCTGAAGGTCTGGGGAGGCCTCAGAAAACTTACAATCATGTCAGAAGGGGAAGCAAATGTCCTTTTGCACATGGTGGCAGGAAAGAAAAGTGAAGAGCGAAGTGGGTAAAAGTCCTTTACCAAACCATCAAATCACGTGAGAAGTTATTCACTATTACAAGAACGACATGAGGGAACCACCCCATGATCTAATCACCTCCCAGAGGTCCTTCCCACAACACACGGGAATTATAAATCTGATTATAATTCAACATGAGATTTGGGGTGGGAACAGAGCCAAATCATATCACTTGTTTAGAGTATTGTGGGAGGAGATAGAATAGATAATGAATATAATATATAAGTAAATTTTAGAGTATACTAGCAGATGGTTAATTCTACTAACAAATACAGAAAGGTAAAGGATGAAAGGGATTGCTTGCTTAAGAAAGGGATACACATTTTTATATGTTGATTTTAAGGAATCAACAAGGAATGATTAGCAAGACTTGAAGAGCAAGGAGAGCCATGTGAGCCTTTGGGGTGGAATGTTACAGGCAAAGATAAAAGCCAGGACAAAGCAGAAACATGGTCATCTGCATTCATTAGCATGGGTTGCTATAACAAAATACCATAGACTGAGCAGCTTATAAACCACAGAGGTGTATTTCTCAGTCTAACCTTACACGGTGGAAGAGGAAGGGTTCTCTCTGTGGCACCTTTCATAAGGGCTCCACTCCCATGACCCAGTCATCTACTAAATGGCCCATTTTTTAATATTATCACCTTGGTGGTGAGAATTATACAAATTTTAGGAGGTCATAAACAATTAGACCAGAGCATAATTCTTGGTGGATAAAAGAAGCCACAATAAAGCTGGTGTGGTCAGACTGGAATGAGCAAGAGGGAAGTTTTAAGATACAATAAAATATTAGGCTAGACTATTAAAGTACTTTTGTCATTAGAAATTGTATCTTTCAGATGACATCTACCCAATCCTTGCTTGTACATCCTGTTAAATTTTTAATTTTTCCACTGATTTCATTATATTTGGCATGTCTTTCCTATCAATCTAATTTTCAATTATCTTCACTTCTTATATGTACTGCTATATATTATTTAATCACTCTGCCTTAGGTTCTTCTATGTACAGTTATAATACTTCAGCCCAGTTTATGAGGAACTCATTACTGTTGTTCCTCTGTATTTATGGGGTACTGGTTCTAGGAACCCTCAGACTCACAAAAAATATGGTGTATACTAGTATTTTATATACTTAAATAAACACTGTCACATACTTTAAATCATCTGTAGGTTTCTTATAATACCAAGTACAATGTACAATCTATGTAGATAGTTGTACTGTGTTCTTTAGGGGATAATGACAAGGCAAAACTCTATACGTGTTCACGTTTTCATAAATGTTTTTCCAAATATTTTTGATCCATGGGTGGTTGAATCCATACATGCAGAACCTGTGGATATGGAGGGTCCACTGTATTTTTTTCTATCCTCCTAACTACACATTGGTTTCTATTTTTGTCTTTATCAAATCTTAAATTGTAGTCATACTACAAATTCGATGTTTTCTATTGTTTCTTTTTTTCTATTTCCTATTCTGTTTATGTTTCAATGTATTGATAGCCACTTACTTATGTTTACCAAAATATTATACAGTCAAATACTTCAGGAAGACTTTGAAAAAAATTTTAAGTTCAAAGATTTGTATTAGCCTCAATTATATCATCTGTAATAAATCAGATTATCTGATTATTAGGATTAGATATTAAATTCCATCTAAGGTAGTTAAAGAATATTTGAGATATTATGTATACTTACTATGCATATTCATTTTCTTTACTTCATTTTCTGATTTATTTTAAACTTAACTTGTTCATTGGTTTTGTTTTATGTACCTTACAAGTACATAAACTCCTTAGTATCTGCAAACTTATCTACTTATTTTAATGTACCACTCATCTCTTTGGCACAATTTCTTACACATAAGTGTTCTACAAATGTTTATTACATGAATTAGTGTCAACTACATGCATGCTTTATTCATTAAGCTGTCAAAGGACTGATCTGCTTTAAGGTTGGGCTTCTTTAGCAAACTATAGAACTTTAACTCTTTTGCCGTATTTTAAAAATAATACAAGTTTATATAATAAAATCAATACTCATACTCATAAAATAATAGATTGTAAAAGCATTGTAGTCTAACCACATATATTTTGGAAAAGAAACTGAAATTAATTCTTAAAGTCTTTCAAATTCTTCATCTTATTTACTCTCTTTTTAAAGTCAATGTTTATCTTGTATTTTATTTTTAAGTTCTTAGAATATTCAACAATATCATTTATGTACATAAAATATTTAAATCAACTTAATCTATGTGCACACTATAAACTAAGTACAAGTAAAATCATGTAAAATGCAACAATACATTCTATTTTTCTACTCATATTTTCCTAGTAAGACTTGTAAGTTTAAATAATTATTTTACTGAAGGCTGTGAACTTCTACCTAGGCAGGTTAGGGGCTAATTGTCCAATTTATATGCAAACTGAACAATTTTCTCTGATCTCTTTATCATTTAATCTTTTCATTTAACTTTCTCTATTTTAACCAAATAATATTTATTTTATTTTACCCAATTTAAACTAATGAATACAATTTTCTCTCAATGTAAACTCTATGTTGCTGTTTCAAATAGAATATTTTATTCCCTATATGTTTTGAGTAGTAGCACCTTTAATGTTTTATTTATTTTTATTTGTACAAGGCATATCATACCTCTGAAATGAACACAGTACTAATTAGAGTAAAGTCAGTGTTAGCCTTAGACTTTACAGGTAAGTCTACAGAATACAGAGAGAAAAAGTATAATGTCATATGTACTTCTTAAACAGTTGTATCAGTAGAAAACCTGATGGTGAATTCTTGTTTTCCTCAATATTTAGTTAAGAAAACAAAACTGAGTAAAAATAAGGCAAGAAAAAATATCCACTGCATCACTGTAACAGGTACTAGACCATGAGGTCATAGAATGTATTCATCTTTATTTATTCAGAAATTAGTTCCATACCTAGCACATAAACACTCCAGTCTCAGTTCATTTGTGCTTCTGTAACAAGATAGCTGAGACCAGACCAATAGCAGACTCTGAAATTGAGGCAATAATTAATAGCCTACGAATGAATAAAAGTACAAGACCAGACGGATTCACAGCCGAATTCTGCCAGAGGGACAAGGAGGAGTTGGTACCATTCCTTCTGAAACTATTCCAATCAATAGAAAAAGAGGGAATCCTCCCTAACTCATTTTAAGAGGCCAACATCATCCTGATACCAAAGCCTGACAGAGATACAACAAAAAAAAGAGAATTTTAGACCAATATCCCTGATGAACATCGATGCAAAAATCCTCAATAAAATACTGGCAAACTGAATCCAGCAGCACATCAAAAAGCTTATCCACCATGATCAAGTGGGCTTCATCCCTGGGATGCAAGGCTAGTTCAACATACACAAATCAATAAATGTAATCCAGCATATAAACAGAACAAAGACAAAAACCACATGATTATCTCAATAGATGCAGAAGAGGCCTTTGACAAAATTCAACAGCCCTTCATGCTAAAAACGCTCAAAAAATTCAGTATTGATGGAAAGCATCTCAAAATAATAAGAGCTATTTATGACAAACCCCCAGTCAATATCATACTGAATGGGCAAAAACTGGAAGCATTCTCTTTGAAAACTGGCACAAGACAGGGATGCCCTCTCTCACCACTCCTATTCAACATAGTGTTGGAAGTTCTGATTAAGACAGTCAGGCAAGAGAAAGAAATCAAGGGTATTCAGTTAGGAAAAGAAGAAGTCAAATTGTCCCTGTTTGCAGATGACATGATTGTATATTTAGAAAACCCTATTGTCTTAACCCAAAATTTCCTTAAACTGATAAGCAACTCCAGCAAAGTCTCAGGATACAAAATCAATGAGCAAAAATCACAAGCGTTCTTATACACCAGTAACAAACAAAGAGAGAGCCAAATCATGAATCAACTCCCGTTCACAACAGCTTCAAAGTAAATAAAATACCTAGCAATCCAACTTACAAGGGATGTACAGGACCTCTTCAAGGAGAACTACAAACCACTGCTCAGTGAAATAAAAGAGGACACAAACAAATGGAAGAACATACCATGCTCATGGATAGGAAGAATCAATATTGTGAAAATGGCCATACTGCCCAAGGTAATTTATAGATTCAATGCCATCCCCATTAAGCTACCAATAACTTTCTTCACAGAATTGGAAAAAACTGCTTTAAAGTTCATATGGAACCAAGAAAAGTCCCACATTGCCAAGACAATCCTAAGCCAAAAGAACAAAGCTGGAGGCATCATGCTACCTGTCTTCAAACTATACTACAAGGCTACAGTAACCAAAACAGCATGGTACTGGTACCAAAACAGAGATACAGACCAATGGAACAGAACAGAGCCCTCGGAAATAATACCACATATCTACAGCCATCTGATCTTTGATAAACCTGACAAAAACCAGAAATGGGGAAAGGATTCCCTATTTAATAAATGGTGCTGGGAAAATTGGCTAGCCATAAGTAGAAAGCTGAAACTGGGTCCTTTCCTTTCCTTATTCTTTATGTGAAAATTAATTCAAGATGGATTAGAGACTTAAATGTTAGAACTAAAACCATAAAAACCCCAGAAGAAAACCTAGATAATACCATTCAGGATATAGGCAAGGGCAAGGACTTCATGTCTAAAACACCAAAAGCAATGACAACAAAAGCCAAAATTGACAAATGTGATCTAATTAAACTAAAGAGCTTCTGCACAGCAAAAGAAACTACCATCACAATGAACAGGTAACCTACAGAATGGGAGAAAATTTTTGCAATCTACTCATCTGACAAAGGGCTAATATCCAGAATCTATAAAGAACTCAATCAAATTTACAAGAAAAAACAAACAACCCCATCAAAAAGTGGGCAAAGGATATGAACAGACACTTCTCAAAAGAAGACATTCATACAGCCAACAGACACCATGGAAAAATGCACATCATCATTCACTATCAGAGAAGTGCAAATCAAAACCACAATGAGATACCATCTCACACCAGTTAGAACGGCAATCATTAAAAAGTCAGGAAACAACAGGTGCTGGAGAGGATGTGGAGAAATAGGAACACTTTTACGCTGTTGGTGGGACTGTAAACTAGTTCAGCTATTGTGGAAAACAATAGGCGATTCCTCAAGGATCTAGAACTAGAAGTACCATTTGACCCAGCCATCCCATTACTGGGGATATACCCAAAGGATTATAAATTATGCTGCTATAAAGACACATGCACACGTATGTTTATTGCAGCACTATTCACAATAGCAAAGACTTGGAATCAACCCAAATGTCCATCAGTGACAGACTGGATTAAGAAAATGTGGCACATACACACCATGGAATACTACGCGCCATAAAAAAGGATGAGTTCGTGTCCTTTGTAGGGACATGGATGCAGCTGTAAACTATCATTATTAGCAAACTATCGCAAGAACAGAAAACCAAATACTGCATGTTCTCACTCATAGGTGGGAATTGAACAATGAGATCACTTGGACACAGGAAGGGGAGCATCACACACCGGGTCCTATTGTGGGGAGGGGGTAGAGGGGAGAGATAGCATTAGGAGATATACCTAATGTAAATGAACAGTTAATGGGTGCTGCACACCAATATGGCACATGTATACATATGTAACAAACCTGCATGTTGTGCACATGTACCCTAGAACTTAAAGTGTAATTTAAAAAAATGTTAACAAATCAATGTTGTATGTGTGAACATTTTTATAATAAAATGTTGATGGTAATTGCCAAAAAAAAAAAAAAAAATAGCTGAGACCGATAAAAACAGAAACTTGTTTCTCACAGTGCAGGAGGCTGAAAAGTTCAAGACCATGTTGGCAGGTTTGGCACCAAGTGAGGTCCCAGTTTCTGCTTCTAAAATGGTATCTTGAATGCTGTGTCCTCACATTAGCTAGTTCCCTTCAGCCCTTTTGTAATGGACTATGTACAGAATCCTCATGGCCTAATTACTCCTAAAGGCCTCACCTCCTAATACTATTGCATTGAGGATTAAGTTTGAAAAAGGATTTTAGAGGGGAGATAAACATTCAAGCTAAAGCATAATAATCCATAATTTTTGAATGAATGAACAAAAAGTCACTTGCATTTAAATGTGAAAAGGTAGATACTTTCAGTGTCAGTTATTTTCTGTTCAATTGCCATTATTCCTGGAAAAATTCAGAGCAATCAGTTGGCTTTCAATTAAATTTACACATTAGTTATAAAAATTTTAAATGTTAACTCTGTTTCTACCCTTCATGATATTTAATATATATATTAATTTTATAACAACTACTTAAATTTTTTTCTTCCAATTTTCTAATTCTCTTTCCCGTGTTGAAATGAGCGAACATACACAATATATAGTGACAGATAATGCATTGCTAATGTCTTACTTTGGTAAGATACTTTCATTAATATTTTGAATAGAACTGAGATTTTTATTTTTATATTTTTTTAACTAAGCCTGACTCATATTATAGATGATCTAAAATATTAATGTAATACAAAACAATTGTATTTCTTGGCACGAAGAAAAAATGTGGGTCATGTCAAACACCTGCAATGACAGTTAAATCATGTCACGAATAGATAAGCTAATTATGTTGAAAAATGATTCTGCACACACTATGTTATAAAGCATTGTCCTTTTCCTCTGTTGGAGGGCATTTATTCATAGACATCATGTATACTTTCTTCCCAAAGGGTGAGGTTGACCTAGAACCCTATGGACGACCCTTTATAGTTAAGCTTGCCAACTACTTGTCAGAAATGATTAGTGAGAAATGTAGGAAAGAAAATTTCCCCTGTTGATAACAGGGGGCAAATAGAAGATGCTCTGAAGTTGTCATAAGGAATCACATTTTTTTCAATAGGAATATTTTTTATTTGATAATATCTAATATCACAGATCAACCTTTATTTATACATATTCTAGATATGAATTGTATTGAACTTGACAGGTTTAGGTAATAGAAAATTCTGTGACAACTCACAAAAAAAGTATGTGTGCATTGTAATCATTTTTATTATAAATAATAACTGTGTCTTTTCTTGACAAAATGAAGATATAATAAATCAGGATTTCCCCTCAATCATATCTTTTAGAAATTGAGTTTATGTGTCTTTAGATTTATAATAATCCCAAACTCATATTTTATGTTAAAATACTCATTAAAATGAGATAATTTATTACAACTTTATTTTGGATTATATTCTGAATATATTACAACATAAAAGCTAAAGAATGCTATGCATTTTTTGAAACAGATTTATATAAGCCTCACATTCTGTATTATGAAATCAATATTAATGTTGTAGTAATATTTTGATCTACTAGATTCATAAAATGAGTGAGAATTCTTCAGCTATTATTTTGAATCCTCTCTTTATATCTCTTAATAATACAGATAACACTGATT
The DNA here is from genome assembly GCF_008728515.1 of Papio anubis. NCBI lineage: Eukaryota > Metazoa > Chordata > Mammalia > Primates > Cercopithecidae > Papio > Papio anubis. Next base: position 57,613,182 of record NC_044978.1, read on the forward strand.
TAAGCTATAGGAAAATGTAATATGCATTGTGTTTGAGCAAAGTGTGTTATAATTTTGGATGTACATCAACCTATACTAGATCCCTATGTTGTGTAAGACTGAATATCCTAGATCATATTGGGTTCTTGCAATCAATAATATTTTACATTAAACATCAAAAATAATATGACATTCATTTATAACCCAGAAAAATGAATAACTCCCATGAGAAATTTATGTTTCATTGCTTCTTATGCTAATAACTTTAAAGTTCAAATGCTAACTTTCTATCTCCATTTTATTTAGAATGTATAATAAATCTTTAATGAAAAAATATGGATTTCTATTTTTGAAAGTTACCTTTTGTCATTTTTTTCTCTGCAGTAGTGTGGATTAAAAACCTGGCTCAGTCCTACTACTAAAATAACTCTTAAAAGTTGGATGAAACATTAAAAAATATATTGTTTTAGTGTCACAATGATCAGGCAAGAAGATAAAAATTTTATGAAAATTAAGGTTTTACCTTGAGAGCATTCTCTGGTCCTGATAAGGATGAGGCCATATTTCTTGGGATTATAAAGAGTAGGGGACCAGAGACAAAGCTCAAAGTCCAACTAAATTGGAAGTGTAGTAAGAGAACACTCTTACACTATTGGAGGGAGTGTAAATTAGTTCAGCCATTGTGGAAAACAGTATGGTGATTCCTCAAGGATCTAGAACTAGAAATACCATTTGAGCCAGCGATCTTATTACTGGGAACATACTCAAAGGATTATAAATTATTCTACTATAAAGACACAGGCACACATATGTTTACTGCAGCACTATTTACAATAGCAAAGACTTAGAACCAACCCAAATGTCCATCAATTATAGATGGCATAAAGAAAATGTGGCACATATACACCACGGAATATTATGCAGCCATAAAAACCGATGAGTTCATGTCCTTTGCAGAGACATGGATGAAGCTAGAAGCCATCATTCTCAGCAAAGTAACACAGGAACAGAAAACTAAACACCACATGTTTTCACAAGTGGGAGTTGAACAATGAGAACACATGGTCACAGGGAGGGGATCATCAGGGAGGGGCTGTAAGAGGTGGGGGGCTAGGGGAGTGATAACATTAGGAGAAATACCTAATGTAGGTGACAGGTTGAAGGGTGCAGCAAACCACCATAACACATGTATACCTATGTAACAAAACTGCATGTTCTGCACATGGACACAGGGACGGCAGCATTACATACCAGGGCCTGTTGGGGGGTGGAGGGCAAGGGGAGGGAGAGCATTAGGACAAATACCTAATGCATGTGGGGCTTAAAACCTAGATGCCAGGTTGATAGGTGCAACAAACAACCATGGCACATGTATACCTATGTAACAAACCTATATGTTCTGCACATGTATTCCAGGACGTAAAGTGAAAAAAAAAAAAAAAAGAATGCCCTTTTCTGAGGTTCTTACTAACATGACCTGTGTAACTTGAAAATCCTCGAGACAGAAATTTAAAGTGATCCCATTCTGTTTATAACCCTGGGTCCTTGGTATAAATAAATTTATGTAATCCTTTTGGGAACCCTATTTCAATTCTAACTTAAAATTATTTGCATAAATATGCTTTAATTAGTTAGGAATTGACAGTAAAACAAAACAAAACACATAGAGAAGCATCGTACATGAAAAGGAAATAGGAGGAAAACAAGGAGATAAAAGAATCACATGAAGAAAGACTGCAGATATTGGAATTATAAGAATGTATAACGAACAAGTTTGAATTAAGTAAGAATTAAAATGAATGATTTAAAAGTTTAATTAAAACAATAGTAAACACATAACTGACACATTCATAATATATTAGATATAGCTAAAGTGAGAATAACAGCATAATGTAAAGTATATTAAATTCACTGTAACTATTAAGAGATGTACAAATATGAACAATAAAGGATTAAATGATATGAAGACAGAATGAAAATGACTATCGCATATTAAACTTGAGTCTAATATATTCATTAGTGAGATTTATTGACAGATTACAGACCTAATGAAAGACATCAAATTCTCAGATTCAAGAGAAATAACACATTACACACAAGATACATAAGATGAATTAATTCCTAGGCACACCTAAGTTTTTATCATAACCTGTACCTTCAGTCATCTTCATTCTTCTTGACCTGATCTATTTTTCTCATCTTATTTACCACCTTCAAACATATGGTACATATCCTATTTATTTTGGGTATCTCATATTACAATATAATCTCAAAACAGATTTTGTTGATTTTGTTTGCAAGATGTAACCAAAGTGCCTAGCTTATTTTTATAGCGTAGTATATGTTCAAAAGTTATTACCAAATAAATATAAAGCACATTTATGAATGGTGAAGGAGAATATAAAACAGAGGGAAGACCTTCAGAACTACCACGACAAAATGACACATAACTTAAATGTCAAAATACCAATACTGATTTCTTATCAACAGCAGTAAAATGTAGGAAAAAATTTGGAAAATATCCTCGATGTGTTTAGACACACTTCTAGATATTAGAGGTTTATAAAACATAAAACACCTTTTATAAATGAGTCAAAATAATGACATTTTAGACAAAGAATAACAGAAAATTTATCATCCAGAAACACCTTCTAAAGAAATCTCAAAAGACAAATTTCAAACAGAGGAAAATGAACACAGATAAAGGATTTGAGATAAAATAAATAATAATGAGAAAAACAGAATATATATGGAAAGTATAAAAAATAAAATTTACTTCACTACAAAATTGAAATGTAGGTTTATGAAAAACAGAAGCCAAATTTTTGAAACCAATAGACTACAATTAAGATATTAATCAAAGAGAAAGTTTTAACTTCCTTATGTTTATAAGTAAACATGTTTTGCTGGGGTCCCTATTGGTCTTCTGCTTTGATGATTTACTTAAACCACTCTCAGAACTCAGAGAAGCAATTATACTTATGTTTATGGTTTATTAAAATAAAAGGATGCAGATTCATATCAACAAAGGAAAAAGGTGCTCAGGGCAAAGTTCAGGAGACACCAGGCACAAACTTACAAGTGTACCATCACAGTAGAATCACATGCAGATACACTTCAATCTCTCAGTAACGCTGTATACAACCACATGGTAATTCTTGGCAATGAGAACAGCTTATTTAATCTTTGATGTCCCAGGTTTTTATTGGTGGTTAATCACATAGGCATACAATGCCCACGTGACAAAACTCAGCAAATTCAGCTTCTTTTCCATGATCCCTCTAGAACAAAAACAGGCATTTGGCATAAATCATATCTTAGAATAAACATATCTGGTTAAATTGATACCACATGGTTCAAATAAATATAACATGGCTCAGGGTCTCGGGCATATAAAGTCAGTCATTCACCATAAACCCAAGGCCTCAGATGTACAAAAACACTCTTCACGGTAATACTACTTCCAGAACTCAGAGGCTAGTTAGTCCTAAAGACAAATTACCTTTAAATGTACATACAGGGTTGAAGAAACCCTGGCCTGCTGAGTTAACATAGTCTTGCCTAATCCATATTTATTGTCCCGGGTCTAGTCTCTCCTGTGGCAAAACAATCATATTTTTCTGAGCATCTACGTTGAATATAGCATTTATATGACAGTAACAACAGTAATATTAACATGAATATGCCTAGCATTTTATAGACACAGTGTAGGGTAAAGATGGGGTTTTAAAAATTACTAATGCATCCTACAAGACCATTCCATACACTTTAATACTTTGTACAAACAAAATTACCCATTCCTCCTCTCAATCTGCTTTTATTTTTACCTTTTGATAAATCTGTGCAGAACTATTTAGCACTGAAATTAGATAATGGTTAGCTAAATTCTGTTTTCTCAGGCCATTTATTATTCACCCATATTACATTCTGAGGAGGCTTTCTGGGTTCCTAATGGGTTGTGGACATAGCCAGTCACCCTGTCTCAGTTCACAGGCTCTATTTGACAATGATCTCTACTATATGCTGTCATACACCAGGATGCACTCCCTTCTTAGAGACAAGACACAAGAATTAGAATTGTTTATATCTCTGCTACCTGTACTACAGGATGTCTTATCCTTATCTGTTCTTGGGACAATGGCAATAACAATCAATTAATATAAATTATGAGTGACCTCAGTGATGGGGTCCCTAAAGATTATATAAACGTGTCCCTCAGCAGCTAAGAAAAACCATTGCCGTATGGTTATTTAGGCTTCCATCTTCTTTAAAGTGATAAAGTGATGTTACTGAGTCATAATACAAGCTCATTACCAGCGCTGGGTCCTAGCATTATCCATCATTAATTGTTGAGTCCACCTTACCCAGTTCACTAAAACTTCATCATTTTTCCAGGTTGAATCTCATCCCTTCCTCTCTCATAGATGAGAATTCCCTCTAATCTATTTTAATTAATAAATCTTCTTCCTTAAAAGCCCTTAATGATTAAAAATGAATTCAGCTTCACAATGCCTAGACGAGCACTTATCTCCTTGAAGATTTTTTTCTGTTTTATAGGCCAATCCTTAACCCAACATGGTTGTTGTCATTGCGGACTAGATTGAACCGGAATCAGGAACCATGTTTTATACTCCAAACTGTTTGGTTGTCAGTATGAGGACAAAAATAAGAAAAAACAAAACAACAAACAGACAATAACAAAAACACCAGTTCTCTACAATTTTCGAGAAACAGAAGAGGAAGGAATGCTTCTCAATTCATTTTATGGAGCAAGCATGGCACTTAAACAGAATAAGACATAGATGATAAAAAAAAAAAAAAAAAGGAAAAAAAAATTAAACAAACAAAACTTTAGACCAACATACCCTAGATGAAAATCTACAAATATACCCTAGATGCAAAATCCTCAACAACTTGAATATGACACTATGTAGAAAAGTGATAAACATGACCAAGCTGTGTTTATTCCAGAAATGCTAGACAGGTTCAACATTTTTAAAAATCTAATAATATAATTCATCATATTAATATTCTAAAATGGGAAAACACATGATCATTTCAATAAATGCAGGGGGAAAAAACACTATTAAACAATTACTTGTGATAAAAATGCAGCAAACCAGAAATAGCAAAAAATTCCTTCATCTTGATAAAGAGCATAGAAAAATCCATCATATTTAGCTGTGAAACACTGACTGTTTTCCACATCTATGCTCAGGAATAAAGCAAGGATGTTTGTTTTTAGCACTCTTTTTCAACATAATACTTAGAGTTCTATCCAGTGTATAAGGGAAAAAAGGGAGAATAAAATAAATGCAGATTGGAAATAAATAAGTAAAACTGTTCCTACTTGTGAATAATATTATTATATATGTAGAAATTTTTACAGCATTTAGGAGAGAGAAGGAATGTAGAAAAGGGAAAGGAAGGGGGAGGAAAAAACAAAGGAGAAGGAGAAAGTAAAAGAACAGTGGAAGGAGAAGCAGTGTCTCATAAAATTAAGAGAGATTTAACAAGATTAGGACACAAGGTAAAAACAGGTTTCCTGATATTTTTAAACACATTTCAATAACTTCCCAAGCATAAAGATTTCTTAGGTAGTTGAATACTTTGGTCAATTTTCAGAGTCGTGAAAGTCTGTTTTAATCAATTTATAGTGGCCTTTTGTGTAGAGGATTTGCTGGTCTTTTCAAGTGACCATAGTACACATCAATGGGTTGATTGAATATGGAAACTATCTTGAACTCCCAAGATAAACGCGAATTAATAATGATATATTTTACCAACACACGTGCATGCGCGCACACACACACACACACAGACATGAAAGGATTTAATTGGATAATATTTTGCTGAAGTTTTTGAAATCTAAATTAATCATCTAAAGGCATATTTGTCTACAGGACACTTTCTTGTAATGTCTTTTTTATGGTTTGGTATGGGGATAATGGTAGACTCATAAAATGTTGAAAAGTGTTTCCTCTTTTTTATTTCTTCAAGTTTTGTGTAAAGTACAAATTATATTTCCTTAAATCTTAGTAAAATTTGTCAGTTAATTTATCTAGGTGGGTATTAATAAATTTCAAACATATGCATAGGGGTGTTCATGCTATTGCTTTCTTTTTGAGTTTGCCTTAGTAGTTTGTATCTTTTGAGGGATTCGTACATTTAATATAAATCAATTAATTTATATTTATAAATTTCATCATGGTATTCATTTAGATATTCTTAAACTTTTGTAGGACAATGGAAGTGTTATTTCTATCATTCTTTTTTTGTTTGTTTTGAGACAGAGTCTCGTTCTGTCACCTAGGCCTGAGTGCAGTGGCCTGATCTTCACTCACTGCAAACTCCGCCTCCCAGTAGGTGGGAATTCTTGTGCCTCAGCCTCCCGAGTAGGTGGGAATGCAGGCATGCACCAACATGCTCAGCTAATTTTTGTATTTTTAGTGGAGATAGGGTTTCACTATGTTGGCCAGGCTGGTCTGGAACTCCTGACCTCAAGTGATCCGCCTGCCTCGGCCTCCCAAAATGCTGGGATTACAGGCATGAGCCACCACCCCCGGTCACTTCTATCATTCTTAAAATTTGTAAATTATCTATTTCCTATTATTTTCTCCTTAGTCTGGCCAGAGATTTAACAATTTTATTGATCCCTTCAAAGATCTAAGTTTAGTTTAATTTACTTAACTATATACTTTTTCTCTGTTTAATGTTGTTTATTTCTTCATCAACCTTTATTATTTTCTTCTTTCTGATTGCTTCAGAATTAATTTGTTCTCATTTTTATAATAATAAGTTGGAAGCTTTCATCATAATTTCAAGATAATTTTTCTGTTCTAATGCAAGCTCTTAATGGGATAGATTTTTCCCTGAACACAGCAATTTAAGCATTTTTGATATGTTACACTTTTTTATTTCTTACTTTTGGCTAGGTTCATGTTTAAATATACATACGTGCAAGAATATTTTCCCTTGAGTCATATGGATTTAGAGATTTAAAAAAGGCAAAAAAATATTTTGGAAATTTATGGGAGACTTAGTTCACCATAATTGTTACATAATTGTACATATGTTGCAAGTAATGTACTAAGAAAAGTATTTATATTTGTATACATGTTTGGTCCTTAATGATGAAATTAATGCACAGTTGTCTAACTATAATAATTTCCTTATAATCACACTAGTTTTCTTTTGGTGCCACAAGATGATGAACCTCACTTCAGTGTGACCAAGCAAAATGAGGTACAAAAACTGTCCAATCAATATGAACATATCTCAAATTCATATGAATTTTATAAATATTTTACATGCAAATTAAATTAGAAATTAAAAATATATAACATATTTTATTTCAGAAATATCTGTTTGCCTTTTGGAACTCAAAGTTCAAAACCTTCTGTTGTCATCTTTAAATAACTATTTTTTAAGTTAATTTCTAGCTGGATCTATGAAAATGCTGTCACACAATGTGGAAATAAAGAAAACATTTACAGAAAAATTGTCCATATGGACACATTTTAGACAGATGATCTAATTGGCATAGTAGCCACTAAACTGGTAAATAAACACTTTTGTTGATTTGCTGTTTAATCAGCATCTATTCTAAATTCTGTAATATTATTTAGTAACACAGTTTATTTCAATCCATAAATGTATTTTATAAATTTATGCCCAGTAAACTGCCATGTAAACCGTGGAATTATTAACTGTTTTCTGTAAGCGATGGTCTTTTTTATTTCAAGCTGCTTTCTACAGTGGATTGATGAGAGTTAAAGATTAAAATGCTTATTCTGTAATGAAAGCCAATACTGGCATGCTGATATATAATCTCTATAGAAAAAAAGTATTCATCCCTTAGTCTAAGATTTTTAACAGTGGTTCTAAGCACTCTTAAAAATTGTATTATTTAGACATCTTATTGTATATTTAAAAAATATTTTCTTAGAATACTGTGGATGTTATACAAGTCACATAACAGAGAGATAATTTCTTATGTAAATTTACAATACAATTTTTTTAAATAAAACCATTGTGAAATTATTTTCAAATGTTATAAATGTTAATGAGTTTTGTTATATTGGTTCCAATATTTCTAGCATACAGAAAACATCATTTTCCCTGGGAATTAATATTTGGAAATGATGTTTAAGAAAAACCATGTTTCATGTTGGAAAATGCTATGTCTGGTATAACTATAGATGTTTGGAAAGCTGTTCAGTTATGCTAAAGATAAAGAAAGGAGAGAAAAATGACAGAAGGGGAAGTCTGAACAAAACAAAATAATACCTGAAAATGTTGAATGTATATCTAATATTTGTGAATGTTTATATTCTCTATTTCATCATTATTTAAACATTTATATTTTCAAAGGGAAACAATAATTTTTTTGAAATCATTTTAGTTTTTTACAGAGTGCTGTATTTTTTTTCTTTTCATTTCAATTTGGTAAGCAAACAAAATGAAAGTCAGAATATTATAGATAATTAGATTTACTTTTTGAGGTTTGTTGAAACTCTTTATCCTTTATGTATGTATTTCAAGTAGTATAATAAAAAAAGAAATATAAAATGATTAGATGTACATAAAGGTATTGCAGATAATGTTTTTGACATGTTCTTTCTTTTAATATATTTTGTAGATATAGCCATTCCAGATTATTATTTCACAAACTAAGATGATTCTCAGTAGGGAAGTCTTACTGCATGCCGTTTTCATCAAAGGGAGCTTAGTTTATTTGCCTGTCTGAATATTGACATTATATTACTAATTTACACATTGGGGAAAGGGTCAAGAGATCTCCAAATTTTTGTTGACTTGATATTAACCTGAAAGGGGAACGTTAATAACTGACAAAATATATCCACAGTAGTTAGACATCAAGATAAAGTTACGTTTAATTTTTTAAAAAATCTACTGCATATTGTTGAATTATTTTTTATATATATATATATTTGATGTACAGGAAATAGAATTCATTGGTGGGCATGAGGAAAGAGGGGGCAGCTCTTTTCAAATGCAGGGCTAGCTGCTTGTACAGGGGCCCATGATTCCAGGGATATATTTGGCCCCGTAGCCATCCAGGATGAGTTGTTTCTCAGCCACCAAGTCTTAAAATGTATATGCATTAAACTTAGTAAAATCGCACTTCCTTGAGATGTGGTTCTGTGAGCATTCATTGAACTTGAACTTGGCCCTAAATAAGGACTCAATTGTATGCTCCAGGTTTGGCAGCTCGGTATGGATGAACATGGCCAATGTGAACTCTGGCCTCTGTGTCCTGGGGCTTTCCAAAGGTATAATACATCCAGTCTTAAACCTAGATTGGGGAAAGCACTAGATTTGAGACATAAATGTTCAATGGCAAAGGCTATTGCACACAAGGAACAGGCTGCTGTACACTACCTAGGATGCTGCTGTTTGCAGCCATTGAACACCAGGACCCCACTAGAAAAAGAGTTGGGTAGCTTAATTGATTGTAGAAATTATTTTATATATTAAATTTTTCGGGATTAGTATCTTTTATTCAAGATAGCTAAATGTAATTTATATTAGACCACATACAGTAAGTTGTAAATTATAGAAATTGTGCACATCAAAGTCATATTAAGTGGGCAATATGGCCTTTAACATAATAAAGTTTATTGATAAAAATAAAATAAAATAATGTGGTTTTGTAGTGCTCTTGTATGTTAACTAAAACAAATTAATAAAACCTATTGAAACCTATAATCTTTAAAACTATCTACTTACACTTTGGGAGGCCTAGGTGGGCTGATCACCTGAGGTCAGGAGTTCAAGACCAGCCTGGCTAACATAGTGACATCCGCCTTTACTAAAAATACAAAAATTAAACAGGCATGGTGGTGCTTGCCTGTAATCCCAGCTACTCAAGAGGCTGAGGCAGGGAGAACTGCTTGAACCCAGGAAGGGAAGGTTACAGTGAGCCAAGACTGGGTCACTGAACTACAATCTGGGCAACAGAGCGAGACTCCGTCTCAAAACAAAAAACAAAAAAACAAAAAAACAAAAAACAAAAAACAAAAAAAAGGCCGGGCACGGTGGCTCAAGCCTGTAATCCCAGCACTTTGGGAGGCCGAGACGGGCGGATCACGAGGTCAGGAGATCGAGACCATCCTAGCTAACACGGTGAAACCCCGTCTCTACTAAAAAAAATACAAAAAACTAGCCTGGCGATGTGGCGGGCGCCTGTAGTCCCAGCTACTCGGGAGGCTGAGGCAGGAGAATGGCGTGAACCCGGGAGGCGGAGCTTGCAGTGAGCTGAGATCCGGCCACTGCACTCCCAGCCGGGGGAACAAAGGGAGACCCCGTTTAAAAAAAAAAAAAATGCTATCTACTTAAATATTTCATTAAAATAAATATTTTTCTGCTATCCTAGGTTTGTTTTGTCTCAATAATATACATAGTGTATTGGTTGTCTGAAAGTGTTAAATAGAAGCATATTTTAGGGCATTGCTGAAATATCAACCTCCTTTTCTTACTCGAAGTTATGCAATGGTGTATTGATGAATGCATTGGAATTTTTTTTTTTTTTTGAGACGGAGTCTCGCGCTGTCGCCCAGGCTGGAGTGCAGTGGCGCGATCTCGGCTCACTGCAAGCTCCGCCTCCCGGGTTCACGCCATTCTCCTGCCTCAGCCTCCTGAGTAGCTGGGACTACAGGCGCCCACCACCGCGCCCGGCTAATTTTTTGTATTTTTAGTAGAGACGGGGTTTCACTGTGGTCTCGATCTTCTGACCTTGTGATCCGCCCGCCTCGGCCTCCCAAAGTGCTGGGATTACAGGCGTGAGCCACCGCACCCGGCCTGGAATTTGTTAATAAGCAGTTTGTATGTCTGAAAAACCAACGTTCAGAGGCATGTAGGTTAAATCCAGCAATCAAATACCAGAGAGATATTTCAGGATATTATTTTTGTATAAGAAAAAACACTTCTCAAAAAAAAAAAAAAGTAAGGTCATTAGGAAGGCATTGTAAAGTTAATCTTTTCCAGCAAAGCTATTACATTTATTTTTCTGCAGTTCTTTAATTATAAAAAGCAGAATGTAGTTACAGGATCTAGTCAGGGTTAAATTGATTGAAAAATGAAAAACATTGTTTCATTTTTAAATGGATTAACAATTAAGCAAGTTGTTTATGTTGTCCCACTTATATACTAGAGTATGCTACATTCTTTTGGGCATCTTTTAGACCATAGGGCTAAAATTTTGAGAATGACAGAGAGATAATTCGGAGCTCAGCACAAAGCAACGTGTTACGAATTAGGAAAATAAATAGAATAGAGATCAAAATTAGATAGATGCAGAATTGGAATGATACTGAAAATAAGAGATGGAACTGCAGAAAATACTATGGCAGATCATTCATTCCTTTGAATGGTGAAAGTAATAAAATGGCTGACAATTGAAATGAAAAACCAGACCCAGATGAAAAAATGCAAACCAGTAAAGTTGCCTAGCCCTATTATTTTACTCAGTTGTAGGAAATACATTAAAAAAAAAAAAAAAAGTTGTTCATTATGAATCCTTTTTTCTAACATGGGAAGAACGCACCACTACATCTTTCTCATTTTTTCATTCAAATGTTTGTGTTTTCTCATATAATTTATAATTTTAATTTATTTTTCAATAGATGTTGCCCATACAGTCTAGTTAGATTCATAGTTGCAATATTTCATGGGGTATACTTGCTCCCTATGGAATAGCACATAACATTAATCTCCAGATGTGTCACTAGAGGGATTTGTATATATCCACATAAATCTACAGTTGCAAGTAGAAAAATTACCTGTGGAAATGTTGTGATATGAATGTCTTTCAACTTTTTAAAAAGTAAAGAGAAAATGATGAACAAATATGAGTTGGAAATCAGAATGAACAAATCATGAAAATATAGTGTACCCTTTCAAACATTTTGAAAATTAAGAGAAATTGGTAGAACAGTTATATTATCATTTACAAAAATGTTTCTCTACCTGTAGAATAAGCAATTACTTTGCCCTCTAATTTCCAAATAGCTTACAGAACATTTATTTCCTACTGTAATTGGAATGGCAGGCTGGCAGACTGAGTTGGTAGCCCAATTGGTTCCTCACATCAAAAGATTCCCTTTATTATTTCCTTATTTTCTCTTTAATTCTGGCACTCCTTCATGATTGAACTTACAGTTGTTCTTTTGTCTACTAATTTTCAAGTAAGTCTGTGCTCTCTATAACTTTCTATCTCAATTTCCTTCTACCTTCAGCCTTTTGTCTAAACATTCTTATTCTGGCTTGTTTCCCTTAACTCTTGACATCAATCTCTGTTCCTTCAATATTCTGTTCCTTCTGCTGGAAGCACTCTTTCCCAGATTTCACCCATTTTACTTGTGTTAATCTCTGTGTCTGAGTTAAATGTCTCTTTAGGTTTCTATCTAGGATTGTCTGTCCATTTGTAATTTTTCTGTATCTGTCATGGTAACACACTTACATCCTTTACTGAAAAATGTCTCCTTTTAAAAATATATCAATGTGTTTGTTTATTTTCTTAAAATGCCCTCTTAAACTGCAATGTCAAAGAAGATAAGTATGATATTTGGATAGTGATATCTACCACTTAATACAGAAACTATTCTAGCACTTGTATAGGTAGTATAGGACATATTTTTTAGAACTCTAAAATAAAAAAATCATATTCTTAAGTTAAAAATTCATTTCCCACTGCTATCTCCTTTTCCTTTTAACACGTTGATATCATTTGGATCTGTGTCCCCACCCAAATTTCATGTCAAATGGCAAGTCCCACTGTTGGAGGTGGGGCCTGTTGGGAGGCGATTGGATCATTGGGCGGTTTCTCTTAAATGGTTTAGCACCATCTCCTTGGTGCTGTTCTTGTGATAGCGAATGAGTGAGTTATTTTGAGTCTAGTTGTTAAAAGCGTATAGCACCACCCCACCTCTCACTCTTCTTCCTGCTCACAGTCATGTGAAGTGCTGGCTCCCTCTTCACCTTCTGCCATGATTGTAAGTTTACTGAGGCCCCCCCAGAAGCCCAGCAGATGCATCATGTTTTCTGTATAACCTGCAGAACCATGAGCCAATTAAACTGCTTTTCTTTATAATGACCCAGTCTCACGTATTTCTTTAGAGGAATGTAAGAATGAACTAATAGAGAAAATTGCTACAGAGGAATGAGATATTGTTGTAAACATACCGGAAAATGTGAAAGTGGCTTTGGAACTGGAGAGTGGGCAGAGGTTGGAAGGGTTTGGAGAGATCAGAAGAAAACAGGAAGATGAGGGAAAGTTTTGAACTTAGGAGTCTTGTTACATTGTTGTGACCTAGCTACTGATAGAGAGGCATGATGTAGTCCAGGCTGAAGAGGTCTCAAATAGAGTTCAGGAACTTATTGGGAACTGGAGTAAAGGTCGCTTTAGTTAGGTGTTAGCAAAAAGGTTGGCTGCATTGTGCCCCTACTCTAGGGATCTGTGGAATTTTGAACTTGAGAGTGATGATTTAGGGTATCTGGTGGAAAAAATTTCTAAGCAGCAAAGCATTCAGGAGGTAGCCTCACTACTTCTAACAAACTATTTTGATGAGTGTGAGCAAAGAAATGACCTCAAACTGAAACTTATATTTAGAAGGCAAGCAGATTGTAAAAGCTTGAAAAATTTGCAGGCTGGCCATGTGGTAGAATAAAAGCTCATTTTCAGGAAAGAAATTCAAGCAAGCTGCAGAAACTTGGTTAACTAAAAGGTAGGCAAATGCTGATAGCCAAGAAAATGGGGAAAGACCCTTCAGGGCATTTCAGAGACCTTTGTGGCAACCCTTTCCATCACAGGCCCGGAAGCCAAGGAGGGAAGAATGGTTTTGTGGCCCTGTCGTAGGGCCCCACTGCCCTGTGAAGCCTTAGGACACTACTACGTGCATCTCAGCTGCTCCAGCTCTAGCCATGGCTCCTTGGGGCCAAGGTACAGCTCAGGCTGCTGCTCCAGAGGGTTCAAGCCAAAAGTCTTGGTGGCTTCCATATAGTGTTAAGCCTGAGGGTGCTCAGAGTACAAGAGTTGAGGCTTGGGAGCCTCCACCTAGATTTCAGAGGATATATGGACAAACCTAGATGTACAGTCAGAAGTCTGCTTCAGGGTCAGAGCCCTGATGGAGAACCTCTACTAGCGCATTGAAGAGGGGGAAAGGTGGGGTTGGAGCCACCACACAGAGTCCCTACTGGATCACTACCTAGTGGAGCTATGAGAAGAGGGCCACTATCTTCTAGACCCCAGAATGGTGACCAACACTTCTACTGTGTACCTGGAAGTGATGCAAGCACTCAACACCAGCCCTTGAGAGCGGCTGCAGGAGCTGAACCCTGCAAAGTCACAGGAGTGGAGCAGCACAAGGCCTTGGGAGCTCGCCCCTTGTAGTGGTATTCCCTGGATGGGAGACAGGGCGTCGAAGGAGATTGTTAAGCTTTAAGACTTAATAACTTCCCTACTCGGTTTCAGACTGCATGTGGATCACAGCCCCTTGCTTTTGGCCAATTCATCCCTTTTGAAATGGGAGTATTTACCCAATCCTGGTACCCCCATTTTACATTATATCATGGAAGTAACTAACTTGTTTTGTTTTTGTTTTTGTTTTTTGTTTTTAATCTTACAGGGTCCTAGGCAGAAGGGACTTGCCTCATCTCAGATAAGACTTTAGACTTTCGATGTTTGAGTTAATGCTGAAGTGAGTTAAGACTTTGGGGAACTGAAGGGAAGGCGTGACTGTATTTTGCAAAGTGAGAAAGACATAAAATTTTGGAGGGACCAGGGCAAAATAATATGGTTTGGATCTATGTCCTCAGCCAAATCTCATGTCAAATTGTAATCCCCAGAGTTGGAGATGGGGCCTGGTGGGAAGTTATTGGATTGTGAGGTGATTTCTCTTGATTTCTACCACTTTCTTGGTGCTATTCTTATGATAGTGAGTGAGAGAGTGAGTTATTAGGAAATCTGGTTGTTAAAAGGGTGTAGCACCTCCCCACCTCTCACTTTTCTTCCTGTTCCCAGCTATATGAAGCACTGGATCCCTCTTCATTTTCCCACCATGATTATACATTTCATGAGGCCTCCCCAGAAGCCCAGCAGATCCAACATGCTTTCTGTACAGCATGCAGAACCGTTAGTCAATTAAACCTGTTTTCTTTATAAATTGCCCAGTCTCAGAAATTTCCTCATAGCAATGCAAGAATGGACTAATACACACCTAATAATATTATTTCTTTGAATCATGCAATCAATCACCAAAATCTGCTGTGTGAAATGGCTGGCTTCCTTTTATTGGTGGTTAACTGTTAATTAAACATTATTTTTGGCTTTTCAGTGTTGTTGTTGTTGTTGTTGTTCTAAGCTTGTACAAAGCCTCCATTAAGTAGTCCAATTCTCCAGCTTCTGTCACTCCTGAACAACATTTGTAGTTAAAAATACCTTCCAGCCAGGTGACACACACCTGTTGTCCCAGCTACTCAGGATGCTGAAGCAGGAGGAACACTTGAGCCCAGGAGTTCTGGGTTGTATGCACTATGCTGATCAAGTGTTTGCACTAAGTTTGACATCAATATGTTAGCTTCCAGGGAGCAGAGGACCACCAGGTTGCCTAAGGTGTGGTGAACCAGCTCAACTCAAAAATTGAGCAGGAGAAAACTCCTCTGCTTATCAGCAGTGGGGTGAGTCCTTTGAATAGTCACTGCACTACAACCTGGACAACGTAGTGAGACCCTATTTCTTTTTTTTTTTTTTTTTTTGAGATTTCTTGGGCTCTTTTTTTTTTTGGTGTTTTTTTTTTTTTTTTTTTTTTTTTTTTTTTTTTTTTGAGGCGGAGTCTCGCTCTGTCGCCCAGGCTGGAGTGCAGTGGCGCGATCTCGGCTCACTGCAAGCTCCACCTCCCGGGTTTACGCCATTCTCCTGCCTCAGCCTCCCGAGTAGCTGGGACTACAGGCGCCGCCACCACGCCCGGCTAATTTTTTTTTTGTATTTTTAGTAGAGACGGGGTTTCACCGTGTTAGCCAGGATGGTCTCGATCTCCTGACCTCGTGATCCGCCCGCCTCGGCCTCCCAAAGTGCTGGGATTACAGGCTTGAGCCACCGCGCCCGGCCAACCCTATTTCTTAATAAAAAATAAAGAAAGAAATATCTTCCATATTTCTGCAAGTATTGTGAGGTATCTTTGATGCAGTGTTACCTTTTTGCAGTGAATGAAGTGTAATAACCTCTTGCTCATTTTGTTTACAAAAAATAAATAAATAAAAGCAGGGCATTCTAAGTGGACTCAAGTTCCAAGTAATACAGACTTAATACTATTTATAGAATAATTCAGTTTTATGATATATTTCATGTGTTGCTATCCTCAGTTATATTTACTCATGTATACTGACACTTGTCAATGTCCTCGCTATATTTAATCACCTATTTTTTAGACTTTAATAAATGTAATTAAATTGATAGCATTTCTATTTTTATCACAAGTTCTAAAATTAAGCCACAATTGAAAATTCATGATAAGATTAAGTTTGTTTTTTATTTCACTTGTATATGTATGAATCTTAAGAATTTGGTATTTCCTAGCTAATATTTTTCTTTCTGTTCTTGGAAATTAATTTCAAATTATTTACCAGTTTCAGAAGTGTGCAGTCAGTGAAGAATCCAATATCATTTTGTTCCATCTACCTATAATTTGAATTTAAATATGTACACTTCCACAAATGTCACTGAAGCAAGTATTTCAAGTATTTATTTCCACATATAATTTCAATTATGGGGTATTCAGATATCTTGTTATATCAACAACTAAATAAATATATTAAATTATTTGAGATATAAAAAGTATATCTTGAATACACTACAATTCTAAATCTTTAAGGTAGGAAAGCAGCTCAGCAAATGTTTTCCTCCACTGTCCGTGATGCAAACAGCTAATGACTGTACACACACACTCACACTCACACACATACATATACATTCTGTCCCAAATATAGATATATATTCACACTCTGATTCAATGAATTCTACCTCATGGCTCAGGATTTGAATAGATAGTATTTTTTTAACCTTTATCCTTTCCTCCACTGCAATTTATAATTGAATTAGCTTACTTATTTCCTAGTAAAAACATTCCAGCATTGTGATACTATAATAAGGTTAAGATGTGAAGGTATTTTTTACCATTTACTCTAGAAAACCTATCTTATTTTCAGATTTATAACAACCTTTTCAAATTCACTAAGGAAAAGTGTCTATGTCTTATAGAGTGAAAGGCTCATCTTTACCAGTTAATTTATATTTTACTTTTTCCTAAAATCAAAGGCTCTCCATATCTGTAGGTACACCGTTTGACTTAATTATCCTATGTTATATATTCTAAATAATTATATGAGAGGTAATGGCAATTTAAACAAATAAAATGATGGCTATTTATTAACTTCATCATATTTCACTGAGGTTTTCTTTACTTTAGGCTTCCTTGATGCCTGCAATGTACGCTAAAAGTAAATTTTTATGTGGAAAATTTAAAATATTTGAAAATGATGCTTATTGTTTGTCAGGCTTTGCCACTGTTAGCATGACTCAGTTCCCATAGTGTCTGTCACCTAGGGATATGAAGCATATGATTTATCTGATCCAAAGCATTGCATATGCCTTAAAAGTCAAACAATGCAAAGATGTGATATTTAGAATACCAGTTATATAATAATGGAGAATGACTTAGCTTTTAAAACAACTGCTTTAAACATAACACATTTAAAGCTAATTTGTGACTTTCATATGTTTCTAAAACTTTCACAGTCACTAAATAATTTGAGTAAAGCAAATGGGTTTCAGATCAATTACAGCTTGGAAAGGTTGATTACAAATTTTGAATAATATGTAACAAAGAAAAATTTGGTCATTTGATTATATACCTCTTCCCCAAGATTAAGTAAATACTTTATCAATAGAAAAAAGAAAGAAAAGCAAAAAGTAAAGAAAAAGAAAGCAACACTGCTATAGAGAACATGTTTTTTTCTAAATGGAATTCAGCAGCAAACACAAAGAAAATTGAAGATACTATTAAAAAATACAATTTAGTATTAATATTGACCACATGTTTATAAATTCACATAATTTTATAAAACAAATGCACTTCCGAGTATAAAACACACATAACACAAAAAAGATTATTACATTTTAAATTACTAAAATTTCCTCAATAGTTTTTCCTCACCTGATGATTATATCTCAACAATATAATTATAAATGATGTTTATTTCCAAAGTAGATTATTTTTGTTGTGTGTTTTATTCAATTAGGCGGAAAATTATAAGATTTTACCAGGGTGATTCAGAGTACCCTGGAAGAAATGTTTATGTAGACGATACTAAATCAAAGCTAGAAAATTAAAAATTTATAGTTAAATTTATTGGAAACTTAAAATTCTTTAAAAAATTATAGTTAAGTAAATAAATCAACTAAATTTTTCCTTTCTCCTTCATATTGCAGAGTGTAGCATTCCAGCCGGTTTACAATGAAGACTTCCCATTTTTATACTAATTTTAACTTGACTTTTATATATCAATATTAAGGAGAGGAAAAATAAGTGTGATTTTCTTCAGCTCTATATCCCTCCAAGGAGAGCTTGGGAACTGAAATCCTAATCAGTGAGCTACATTTGTAATATTTTTGTTTCAAATGAATTTGGAGTCCTCTGTAGTATTGCCAAAGTTGCAGAGCAGAAAAGAGGTTACCAATAAAATTGGGTAGTTCTCATCCCAATTACAGAATTAGGCCAAGTTATCAGATATGCAACAAATATCCACTCAGAAAGACTGAATATTTAAATATTTTAATTTATGCAGTATTAGCCTGTTGCTCAGTTATAGTATTTTGGAATTTTTTCTTTAAAACTGGATGTCAAACTTGTGGTTAGATGACATTACTGACTCATTTTGCACTTGATCAAAACAAATAATGCATAAAACAAAGCAATGTAAGTTATAAAGCGTTTTAAAATTGAAATAAGAGATCTTTATTTCTGTTGCATATCAAATGGGATTTATTTACTTCCTTTTCTCAGAAACATCATATAGAAAACATTTCTACCCTATAAAAACTGCTAGTAACATTAGCATAAATGACTTACAAGTAGATACAGGTAAGATGAAACATAGATTAACTCATACCATCAAAGTCACAGGGCCAAGTTTAATTTCATTACGTAACTATTTTCTATCACTAAGCATAGTCCAGCTATAAGTGTAAAAGGATGATGAAAAGTATTGCTAAAACATTAAGTAAAAATATATTGAAAAGAACTCTTAAAGACAAGGAATACAAGAACACACCAATCTGACATCACACTTTATGTTCAGCCCTTTAGTGAAAAAAAGTTTTCTAATTAATATTTCATTTACCTTGGGGACAAGTACATAATGTAGTCATCAATTTGCTTAGATTCTGAAATACCATTCATTTATGTACATATTTTCTCTATTCAAATGTACTATTCATATCACTTGTCAATTTGCATATATTAAATCATCATGCATAATTTACCATATTTTGAATATTTTATTAATAATGGCCCTTTTCTACAATTTTTTATATGCACTTAAATTTTAAACACTCAAACATTCAAAGACTTAAAAATCAACACTTGAATTTTAAAATACTATTTGTATGAAATGAAATATTTAATCACAAATGTTAACTATGTTATTGCTGTGACTATTGGGATAGATAGTGGGCAGGTAGTATAAGCTATTTTGTTAATAAATAAAATTTTAAAATTAATCAATGGAATGTTCTTTTCGAACTACTTTGTTACTTCATTTTATTTAAATTTAGCATAAACTTTACTTCACCAGCCAATTCCTTAGTTGTTGTTCTCCATTAACTCCTGACTACTTTAGCTCTTGATCCCAAGCATGATGATGTTTGGTTTCAGAGGCTGTCACATTAACAATATGATCCTTGAAGCTACAATCATGCTAACCAATTTTGACAATTTTATATTTTATAGGGCCTAGTTCTGACATTCTATTGCTATTTAATTTTATAAATATTTTTTAAAACTTTGTTATTAAATTAAAAATACACCTCTAGAAAATAAATTGAAAGGTTTTTGTTTGTTTTTTGTTTTTTGAGACAGAGTCTCACTCAGTCTATCACTTAGGCTAGAGTGCAGCAGCGTGATCTCGGCTCACTGCAACCTCTGCTTCCAGATTCAAGCGATTCTGCTGCCTCAGTCTCCCAAGTACCTGAGAATACAGGTGCCCACAACAACGCCCAGATAATTTTTGTACTATTAGTAGCGATGGGGCTTTGCCATGTTGGCCAGGCTGGCCTCAGCTCCTGACCTAGGTTATCCACTCATCTGGGCCTCCAAAGTTCTGGGATTACAGGCATGAGCCTGTAAGTTTTTATATGAAAAAGATATACACAAAGTAAAGATACTTTTACAATATAAAATTGAATTATAATTGAGAAAAATATCTGCAGCCATATTAGAATAGTTCTATTTCAATAGTTAGCAAAAGATTTGTTAGTTCTGCTAAATAAAAAAAAAAATTCAACACTTGTTAAAATGGTTAAGGATCACTTTATTTAAGATTAAAATGATAGATGTCAAGATGATTCTAATAGGGAAGAAAAATAAGTTTCAACTCTGAACACAGCAAAGATATCTGGAAAGTGTAGCTAATGAGCAGAGTGAAGGGTTGTCAATTAATACAAATTACTAAGAGGAGGCATCAAGGGTAACGGATTTCTTTTTAGCTAACTTAAGAGGATTCTTGCTGAAGGCAAGCCAGAGTGATCAGATATCAAGAGTGGGAGATTCACTCTAAACTCACTTAGCTGGATTCTTGCAACAGCTGGATTAGGCAGTGAAAAGACAGGGCCCAAGAACAAAGCAGAGTGGAAAACAGTGCTCCTAGAAGACTGACTAAAGCTTAGACAAGAAGAAAGTCTTTGTCAGTTCAAAAGTCACTTTCTATACTCATGATTTGGCCATGAATATCCCCATCTTTACTTAGTTTGGAGGAGTGGACTCAGCAGCATGTATGTTATGGAAAAAAAGAGATTCAGAAAAATTACTTACATAAGTTTGAAAGGCAAGATGAATCTGGCCGTACGGCAAAATCCAACAGAACTCTTCTGGTTATGAGTAATTTGTAAAATAATTCATACATTGCCCATTATATGTGTTAGATATATGTAAATGTTACCATGCTCATTCTTCAAAATGGAAAAAGTGAAATACAAAGACAAATACAGTAAAGCAATTTATTTTAGTTTTTGTGAGAAGTTGTTCTTCTAAAGTATGTTACATGACTCTATGCCCTCAGTTTGAATCTCTCATTGAACCATATGTAAATTAACTAATAAAACGAACTTTGAATTATATATGTCACTGTGTGCAAATTAACATTCATTGACTGTATGCGTGTGTAAATATTGGCCATTAATATAAATACAGCCATTTACATCTTCATAAAGAGAATAACATTCCCAACTACAAATTCCTTCTAAAATTGGACTCAATTGAGTATTTCAAATAATTACTAAACTGATTTACTTGAACAAATATAGAAAATATTATCTAAGCTATGTGTACCTATGTTATTACATTCCTAGAAATTAGGGGGAACATTTATTTCCTTTGATTGAATATGAGTTTTTGACTTAACAAAATATATAATAGTGAGTCAGTAAAATGAAAACTTTGACCAAGGATGGAAAGTGTTCTGAATTATCTAAAAGACATTTTCATTGCAGTTAACATTTGCCTGTGTAGAACAGATTAATATTAAAATCTATTCTCTTCATTTAACAAAATTTAGCAAATGTAGAATTTTCTATTCGGTCATTTCTTCTGAAGTTTCTTCTCTGTTGACCCTTCTCCCACTTCATGTTGCAAGTTGTGACATCATACTTCATTTATCACATTCATATTCAAGGCAAACTAAATAGAATCAGGATGATAGGCTTGTACATTTCTCCTTTTTTTACAGAAACCTCTAGAGAAATGTCCAGCTGTATTGTGTCTCACCTATAAAAGGTGGTTCACATTTCCAAATATTCATGAATAAAGGATAGAAAAATCAAGAAAAGGAACTGTTATGAATGCATGACAGCAAACATAATTTGGGGCTTAGACTCATAACCAAATAGAAGTTCTGTAAGTAAGAAATTCAGAGAAAATTAATATTAGGCAGGCAAAATCCACGTTAGTATGTCCTTATGTATATAACTAGAAATATATTGCTAATTTTAATAAGCTTACTTTCAAAAATGTATTCTATGTTTTATGATTATACTTTAACATGTGTTCATTAACTGTGTGTGTTCCTATACCTTGACATATTTGGATACGATTTTTAGCAATAAATAGTGGGGCAAGATGGAAAATCTGAAGTTTTAGAAAAACTAAATATAAGACAAAAATAATATACATTCAACTAAAAAGGAGTTGGCAATGAACTTCTCCGATTCTATATCAAATTTGCAAAATAATGGAATATGTATCAGTAATTATTGACTACCATAGGGTAATATTAATAATAAATTGTCATAAAGTAAATTAGTTAACAGAAAATGATAGATATTAATTATTGAATGATAAAGCACACGTAAAACAAAATGATAGTAGAAATAATCATACACTCAAACATAACAATCTGTATGTAGAAGTCTAGGCTTTCCAAATTACAGCTGGTTACTCAAAACATCCTTGAAAAGAGTGAGAAGTTGATGGGGTGATTATATTTTTAAGCTATGAAGCCAGATAGTGTGATGTTTCATCTCAGTACCACTATAAAATAAAGTTTCAATCCTGTTCATGTCACTCTTAATTTTCACTAGCTTTTTAAGTAAGGAAAACTCGAGTCCATCCCTTCCCTGATTTATCTCTTTCTAAAGCAACATTTTAACTGGTTGATGACTTAACATCACTGCAACTATTTTCTCCTTCATTTAAGAACATAATTAACCATTTATGTGGGCATGTTTATTTTACACTTCAATTTTGGCTCAAGGAGTATGACACATATTGGCTTCTATCTTTCATTTGCCGTATTAAATCCGTGAACACCTACCTTTAAGATGTATCAGATTACTTTTACCTCTTACTAGCCATGTCCAGGCAACTGCCAAAGCACTGGATCATTGGAATAGCTTCATAAATGACGACCCTATTTCTCTCACTTTGATTCCTAGAGGCTGTTTTCCAGCCAGGAGTCAGAATGATTGTAAAACATAAATCAAATAATTTCACAGTTTTGCTCATAGCTTTCTAATTGTTCCCCTTCTCAAAGTAAAACCTAAAACCTTGTCATTGCTTGTGAAAGCAACAATATGGGATCCTTCTCCCTACCTCTCCCAACTTCTTTTATCATAGCTCTCATTGCTTTGGTCATTCTATCCTTAATAGCCTCCTGATATTTCTTGGAAATGCCAAGATTCACTCACCTTAGAAACCACTTTGTTTTTCTATCTTTAAAAGAGCTATGTGCTGTAGACATTTGCTTGCTACTCCACTTACTTCTGGACATCTCAGATGAATTATTTTTAGAAGCAAACAGTCACTCTGAATCTGCATTCAAATTTCACCCTAGAACTTATCCACATGTTAATACTGCATTTCTTTTTTAAATTTTTCACTACCTTTCTCCCCCAAAAAGAAATAACATAAGCTCTTTTAGTCAGGGACAGCTTTTTTTTTTTTTTTTTCTTTTTTCTTTTTTCTTTTACTCTTACCCTGGCATGAAGACACATTTCTGGCATAGAGCAAATGATTAATAAATATTTGTTGAATAATCTTGCATAAGTTAATCCTTAATTTGTCAACTGTTGATTCATTTTAGTCTGAAATCAACGACAATAAAAAAGAATTGTACTTCTATTTTGTACTTTTTTACTCAGAGTAAATATTTATTGAGATTTAATTTGTGCCCTGTAAACTGCTAAACTCCTAAATCCATTAGGAATATTTCTCCCATGAGATAAATATTTACTCTTCATTGAGGATATAACCAGCAAAGCAGGTTATAGTCTAGGACTGTAGTCTAGGACTAGTCTAGGTTGTAGTCTAGGACTTACAAACCATCTGATTTTTTTATGTGGAGCCGGTAACATCAAGGTGAAAATAACTAAGAAACAAAGCAAGGAATAGTGATGAAAGTATTAGCACTAGCAGGGAACTAATACTTTCCTCATGATAGTAAGGTCACTGAGAGAAACTAAAGTTTCAGATATCCAGTAACGAGCCATTTCATGGTAGAAATACCGCTGGTGAGAAATGGGACCAGGGAGAAATATGATCTCTGATGTAGGCGTCATTAGAAGCAGAGAAAACAAACAAAAACAGAAGTGGCCCTTCTCCTTGTCTTTTCCTGCTCTTCAATCTTTGGCTTTTACCTTCCGTTGCCTGAATCTGCCCAAAGACTAGATGACAAGGAAGCATGGGAAATGAAGATTTCTGTTACAGTGAAAAAATAAAACTGCTGAGGAAATTAATCTGAGAGCAAACTAATTTTCATCAGCATATTAATATTATCACGTCATTTTACAGATTAAAAAAATCGAGTTCAGAGGCCAGGCACGGTTGCTCGCGCCTGTAATCCCAGCACTTTGGAAGGCACAGGTGGGCAGATCATGAGTTCAGGAGATCGAGACCATCCTGGCTAACACGGTGAAAGCCTGTCTCTACTAAAAAATCCAAAAAAAGATTAGCCGGGCTTGGTGGCGGGCGTAGTCCCAGCTGTTCGGGAGGCTGAGGCAGGAGAATGGCGTGAACCCGGGAGGAGGAGCTTGCAGTGAGTGAGCCGAGATCGCAGCCACTGAACTCCAGCCTGGGCGACAGACTCTGTCACCAAAAAGAAAAAGAAAAAGAAAAAAAAAATAGCAGCCCATACCTAGCTAATGGGCTGGCATATAGTTGGCACTCAATGACTGTCTTTTGAAAGTTGTTATTCCCTTGAGGCTGTTACAATTCCAAAATGAGATCGAGCAAAGTTTGTGATAGTTGTGATTACACTTATAATTCATTTATAGGTGTTGAATTCTCCGTAAGGATAATCCAAGTACTTCACTTCCATTTATCCTTTGTAACATTTACTTAATACACACTTTGTGCCCTTATTGAACTTTTCTGTTATATTTTTAAAAGGTCTATTTGCCCTACTGGTTAACTGGAGTAGTTTTTTTTTTTTTAATTCAAAGTTATGAAAAGGACTTCCTCATTCTATTATTTTTAGACAAATACTTATTACAAATATATAGATTACTTAAGAAGCTACTTACTTGATGTTTTACAGAATGATTTCAGAACAATTTGAAGTTATGTGGTGTGCTTTCTGTACACATAACCCACATATTAAGTAATTTATAAAAATCCATAAAATAGGAAATTAACTTAAAGGTCACTAGGCTCTCAGAAGAATAAATGACCTTTGATGCTGGAAATCACTTACTGCTTTTTCAGGTTTTGCATAATATATTATGTATCACTGCTCTCAAGATATTTCTTATAAAAATTAAAAGAAAACACACAGAATGAAATGTTATAAAATATGTAAAATGTTAGAAACTCATAATTATATGAATACTGAAAGCACTGCACTGGAAAAATAATTAAAAGATAAAAGGACATTTATCTTAAATGGTAGTAATTTTCATGCTTATTTGAAATAAACATAAATAGAAATTCAGAAAAAAGAATGATAAAGTGAACTCAGAGTAGAAAAATCCTTTGGTAGTGAAATAACAGATAAAACAGGACTAAAATCTTTTAAATAATGTACTTACTTAGTTTTGAAAAGACCATCGTCACATATAAAAAGTCAATTTTATGTCCAGAGCAATGCTGGCCTTGGTTTAAGCCAAAATTCTGAGGAGGAGAGGGTTTTTAGAGTGTTTGCTGTGGTAACATGTGTTAAACTTTTCTCAACATAGCCAACGCAAAACTTTTAAGTAAAACATGTGTTATGCCTATCTCTACCTGCCATGCCTCTCAGATCTTATATCCTTATCTTATAACATCTGGCTGCTCTGTGATGGCCATTAAATCCCTGCTAGGAATTAGGAGTCCATTCCTATTGCAGGGTACTCTTCATCACCTTCAAATTGTTTATGCACGGTGTAATTTTGAAGGCTATATACTTTATATTTTTAACATTCAAAAGGCAAATATCGATGCTAGTTATTCACAACTAAGTATATACACATTTAAATATTAATCCAATATACATGTATTTGTTGCACATTACATGCTGAGTACTTTTCCAGGCCCTGAGGCTAGAGCTGGGCACAACACAGACAAGTCCTTGCTTTGTGAAGCAGAAAACAGATGATTTCCAGTAAAGTGCTAAGTTATGCTTTGGAAAAATAAAATTAGAAAAGCAGCTAGAAGGTGTACTGGAGATGACAAGAAATTGAGAAGAGAGGTTACTGTTATACAGAGAGGGCAGGGAAGGCTTCCAGCAAAAAAGCAGCATTTTACCAACGATCTGAAGGATATGTGAAGCCCTAAGATCTCTAATTAGATATTATTGAAGTAGAAAGGCTTTATTTGCAAGAGCAACAAAACATAAAATACTGATAATTTTGACAATAAGTAACAGGATTTTTGAAAGAAAAATGACAAACTAGGTTGGCACCATGGCATCTCACTTGTTATTTATTTTAAGTCTAATTTATCTACTTACATAAAGGATGCAATTTTTGTTTTATTATACCTTTGCTATGATTCATAATTCAAATAAAAACCATGAAGCTTTAGCACTATACCTAGTATATATGAAAATATTCAGTAAATGTCAATTATTATCACAACTTTTAAAAACAAAAATAAAGAAAAAAAGATGAGATTTGACTAAATTGTGACGATGTTTTCTTAAATGAATATTATCAATATATATTTTTTCCAAATTACTTTATTCAATTTCATAATTTTAAAACATCTTAATACATTCTAATTTTCCTCATTTATTGGAGTTAACATTTACTTTAATCAATAAAATTTTGGTCTTATTTTTCTCTGTTTTGAAGACTTTTAAACTATGGATTTCACATTTTCACAAGATAATTTTTAGAATTTTTATAGATATCCAATTGGGGTGCTTTCCTATTTTTGGGATATTCCCTTTCACTAATACTGCTTTCATATTTCTCCTTTCTGTAATGTAGCTTAGCTTCTTTTGTTGCAGAGAATGTGAACAATATCTGAAATTATACTATGGCCATACGAAAGTTGTCATGTTGCCTATGCAAACTGTTGTGCTAATTTTATTCTTTCAGTAGTGCCTGGTATAAAGTTTGGGTCTATCATGGTGATGTGCTGGTGTATCTTATATATACCTTTGCTATATTGCACTTCACATACTGCCTTTTTTACAAATGGAAGGTTTGTGTCAACCCTGCATTGAGGAAGTCTACTAGAGGCATTTTGCTTACAGCATGTACTCATTCCATGTCTCTGGGTCACATTTTGGTAATTCTCACAATATTGCAAGCTTTTTCACTATTGCTATATCTGTTATAGTGATCTGTATTCAGTGATCTTTGATGTTACTACTGTAATATGGGGAGAAACCACAAACCATACCTTTAAGAGATAGCAACTTAATCAGTACATGGTGCTTGTCTTCTGACTACTCCACTGAACAGACCTTCCCTGTCTCTCTCCTTCTCTTAGTGACTCCCATTTGTAAGGCACAGTAGTGAAATTAGGCCAGTTAATAACTTTATAATGGGCTCTAAGTGTGCAAGTGTAAGAAAGAATTTCATGTGTGTTACTTTAAGTCAAAAGCTAGAAATACTTTTAAGCCTAGTGAGGAAGACACGTCAAAAGCCAACTTAGACCTAAAGCTAGAACTCTCGTTTTGAACAGTTAGCCAAGTTGTGAATGCTAAGAAAAAATTCTTGAAGGAAATCAAAACTGCTACTCCAGTGAACACAAGAACGATAAGAAAGAGAAACAGCCTTACTGCTGAGATATAGAATGTTTCGGTAGTTTGGCCAGAAAATCAAATCAGCTGCAACATTATCTTCAGCCAAAACATAATCTAGACCAAAGCCCCAATGCCCTTCAATTCTATGAAGACTGAGAGAGGAAAGAGAAAATTGCAGAAGAAAAATTGGAAGCTGACAAAGGTTGGTTCTTAAGGTGGAAGGAAATGAGCTATCTTAACAACATAAAACTGGAAAGTGAAACAGGAACTGCTGATGAAAAAGCTTCAGCAAATTATTCAGAAAATTTAGCTAAAATAATTGATGAATGTGGCTACCCTAAACAACATATTTTCAATGTAGACAAAACAGTTTCATATTGTGAGAAGATTTCATCTAAGCCTTTCATAGCTAGAGGGGAGAAGTCAATGCCTGGCTTCAAAGCTTCAAATGACAGACTGATGCTCTTGTTAAGAGTTAGTGCAGCTAGTGACTTTCAGTTGAAGCCAATGCTTATCTGCCATTTGAAAATCCTAGGGCTCTTAAGAATTATGCCAAATCTACTCTGCCTGTCTCTGTAAATGAAGCAACAAAACCTTTATGACAGAACACCTGTTTATAGCATCGTTTACTGAATACTTTAAGCCCACTGTTGAAACATACTAATCCCAAAATAAGATACTTTTTCATATATCACCACTTGTTGACAATGTACCTGGTCACCCAAGAGCTCTGATTAATGTTGTTTTATGCAACCCAACACAACACCAATTCTGTAGCCCATGGATCAAGAAGTAATTTTGACTTTCAGGTCTTAAAACTTAATAAATACATTTTGTAAGGCTGTAGCTGTTATAGATAGTGATTTCTCTGATGGATCTGAAAAATCTTCTGGACAGGATACACCATTCTAGATACTATTAGGAACATTTGTTGGAAGAACCTTCATGGAAGAAGGCCAAAGTATCAACATTAGTAGGAGTTTAGAACAAGTTGCTTCCAACCTCCATGGATGACTTTGAGGGGTTCAAGACTTCTGAGGAGGAAGCAATTGCAGATGTAGTGGAAATAGCTAGAGAACTAGAATTAAAAGTGGAGCCTAAAGATGTCACTGAATTGCTGCAATCTTGTAATAAAACTAACAGATGAGGAGTTGCTTCTTATAGATGAACAATGAAAGTGGTTTCTTGAGATGGAATCTACTCTTGGTGAAGATACTGTGAACATTATTGAAATAACAAAGATGACTTAGAATAGTACCTAAATGTAATTGATAGAGAGGTGGCAGGATTTGAGAATATTGCCTCCAATTTTGAATGAAGTTCTACTGTGAATAAATACTATCAAATGATATTTTATGCTACAGAGAAGTCTTTCATGAAAGAGTCATTCAATGCAGCATACTTCGTTGTTGTCTTAAGAAATTCCGCTCACTCCTGTAATCCCAGTACTTTGGGAGGCCGAGGCGGGCAGATCACCTGAGGTCAGGAGTTGGAGACCAACCTGGCCAAAGTGGTGAAACTCCATATCTACTAAAAATGCAAAAATTAGCCAGGTGTGGTGGCAGGCAACTGTAATCCTGGCGACTCAGTAGGCTGACGGGGGAGAATTGCTTGAACCTGGGAGGTGTACGTTGCAGTGAACTGAGATCGTGTCATTATATTCCAGACTGGGCGACCGAGTGAGACTCTGTCTCGAAAGAGAAAGAAAAGAAAGAAAGAGAGAAAGAGAGAAAGAGAGAAAGAGAGGAGAGAAAGAGAGAAAGAGAGAAAGAGAGAGAGAGACAGAGGGAGGGAGGGAGGGAGGGAGGAAGGAAGGGGAGGAGGGAGGGAGGGAAGGAAGGAAGGAAAAGAAATTCCCACAGCCACCCCAACCTTTAGCAATCACAACTCTGATCAGTCAGCAGCCACCAACATTGAGGTAAGACCCTCCAACAACCAAAACATTATGACTCACTGAAGACTCAGATGATTAACATTACTTAGCAATAAAACTTTTCTAAATTGAGAAAAGTACATTATTTGTTTAAACACAATACTATTACACACTTTACAGTATAGTGTAAACATAACTTTTATATGCATTTAGAAACCAAAAATTTTTGTTAATTTGCTTTATTGTGATTGTTGCTTTATTGTGGTGGTCTGGAACAAAACCCACAGTATTGTCAAGTATGTCTCAAATATGTAGAGAATTGTTAAAAATTCTTCGCAAATTTTGCAAAATTTATCACCTTATACATACTCGCTCAATATTTTATTTAAGGAGTACATCTTGATTATTAAGGACTTTCTTAGCTTTCTTGGTTATGTATTAAATAAAGCCTCAGTGTTTCAATCATAATTTATTTTTAAAACTTAATTTGAATAAATTTACAATATTGCATGTATGCTGTTATCATAACATATTTAAAAAATTTAGCAACATCCAATATCTCTTGTTTTACTGTTATCATATTTTGAAAATTAAACCCTAATGATCATACTTTTTATATAAGCTTTCGTTTGATTTTACTTTCAAAGATTATGGTCAAGTTCTCTCACTATGTAGGCTCTTTATCAATCATATATTTCTAGTTTCATAAATGACACAGCATGTTTCCTACCTCAAAATAGCATAAACTTGAAATTAGATTAGATTCCTATTTAGGTACATTTGAATAATTTAAAGTAAATATCTTACATTGCAGAGCTAGACAAATTATGTTTGTTTATTTTTTGTATTTTGGTTTGCTTTTGGTTCGTTTATTTCTTTAGTTAGCTTTAAAAAAAAACAAAATAAAACACTTCACAAATATTCTCTCTCAAATATATGTACAAACTAAATATGGTTTGCTTTCAGCCACAGTTGACCCTTGAACACATGTGTGGACTATGCAGGTCCACTTATATGCATACATTTTTTTCAACCAAACTTAATCAAAAATGTGGTGCTTTCTGTAGGGTTGCCTTTTCCTATAAAGAGGTTCCACAGGGCCAACTGGGAAACTTGAGTATATGTGGATTTTGGTACACGAAGATGCCCCTGGAATTGATCCCCACCTATATGGAGGGATAGCTATATGCTGTGTTTGCTAGATTCACCAGCCAGAGATAATATACTATTATATAATACTTTAGATTTATACAATTAGCTAATGTATTTGGCACAGTATGACTCACATCAAGTTACACACTCAGTACTTGTCTGACTTAGCTTCTTTATCTGTAATCTGAGAATACTTTTTTTCCTGAATACATATCCTGATGATGAGGATTTTACAAAACAATTTATGTCAAAGACTAGGCATGTGCTAGTTAGTTTTAAGCATTCTTTAACAACTAATCTCCAGGGACACTACCTTCAACTCTGAATGTTTGAGGAAAGCTAGTTTTTAAACGGCCCACATTTTTGCGTTAATTTTTAAAAACATATTGAAGACTGTAGGAAGGAACTGGAAAGATTTCTGAGACATCTGAAAATAATAGGAAATAATCTATTTTATATTAAGAAACATTTAACAAACATGAAATAAAAAATTCTGTGGAAGAAGAAATTAATTCAACCTCATATATTTCTCAGGCAATTTATTCAATAATGAGGTCACTTGATTTACTTCATGTGTACATTTCAGTGAATGACTGCATGTCTAAAATATATTTCATACTTTTTTACTGAGATTATTCACACTTCTATCTTCCTGTTTTGATACAAAATATTTTAGACAAACTATTATACTTGTTCATGTCTAATTGTCATTTTAGTTATAAAAATAATGCTTAAGCTAAAAAAAATAATTTTAATAAAGAAGTGTGAGAAGTAATATATAACCTCTGAGTCAGTCAGAATCTAGCAAAGGTTTATAGATCACATTCATTAAACATTCTTTTCACTGTAAGTGGCTCTAATTAAGAATGATCATATAAAAAGATCTTTTCATTTTTCTTGGCTGTTTCTAGTTTACCCAAATCTCACCAATTATTTCTTCAATACTGTTGGTTCATGAGTTCGTGGCTGTACATAGTTAGCAATTACTTAAAATCAGAATTTTATTTTTTACATTTTACTGAAACATAATTTAGTTCACCTTTGCTTTTCTCCCACTAGCTTGATATATTATTGAACTACAATAATTTTAAAAAGAAAGATCACACTAAGCTAAAAATAAGGAAACATTTAAATGACAGAACTATTTTGTCTGAATAAAGACACAAGATCATATATAGAGAAGAGAAAATTAGCTAATTCATATATTTGGATGATATGAAGTAGATTATTTTATGTTTTTAAATAAGTAACATGTTAAGCTAGACAGAAAATTATTTTAATAAAATAAAAAATATATAAAAGCTTTGAAATTCATGCAAGTATCTAAATGAAAGAAGAAATCAGACAATGTATGTCTTGGCGTTGTTCAGTCAGGGATTATTGCTTGGGTGACATTTATTATATTTGTATTTCTCTGTCTTGTTATTTTTTTTTCTATTAGTCGAATATAAAAATTTCAAACATGAAACTAAAAGAAATCAGTAAAATAACATCATTATGGGTTGACATACTTTTGGTGTGTTAAGGTGTATTACTAATATGATACATATTGTAAAAACCATCAATAATAACTTAAAATTATAATATTTAACAATAAAATTACTATGTTTTGTAATTAACTATGTTAACTATATCATTAACTATATTAATGACACTGATACTGCATAAAAATATATTTGTAAAACAGATAAAAGATGGGGAAGGGTAGCATTAGGAGAAATACCTAATGTAAATGATGAATTAACAGGTGCAGCAAACCAACAAGGCACATGTATACATATGCAACAAACCTGCACGTTGTACACAGGTGCCCTAGAACTTAAAATATGATTTAAAAAAAAGTTGTAAAGATAAATTTTGTCTAGAATTCAACTAACAGGCACCTAGAAATTTTTAAGGATGATTAAAGTTTGAAGATGAAATTTGAATGTTAACATGCATTAAAATAATGGAAATGCCAAATATACTTTTAAAACTATAACAACTTCAAAATTCAAAAAGAAAGTTTTATATTATTATGTCATAGAATACTTTTATTTTTTAAAGGTACTTTTTTCTTGTGATTAAAAGTATGTTTTCTCTTAAAGCCATGTATTTCTCTACATTTATAAAAACTGTTTTTAATTTAAAAAACAAATTGTCTTTCTTTTTCTATTCCTGTTTTATTTCTTTAAAAATATTTTTTAGACTTTACCATTTTTCTTAATTTGATTATATAGCACTAAAGTAACATAAAATACTATAGTTATATAAATTTTGATAGGATGTTAGTGGAAATTTATATGCTATTCTGTTAGTTTATTAAATTAATGTTTATTTTTATACAAACAATTATTTTCACTCAAAGTGTTTGGCTTCTAAAATGAATAATAAACAATCATAAAATAATTATACAAAATTATATAGATAAATAAGGGCAGAAATTGTATGTATGTATGTATGTATGTATGTATTTTGAGATGGAATCTTGCTCTGTCACCCAGGCTGGAGTGCAGTGGCACGATCTCGGCTCATTGCAAACTCCACCTCCTGGATTCACAACATTCTCCTGCCGCAGCCTTCCGAGTTGCTGGGATTACAGGTGCCCGCCACCACACCAGGTTAATTTTTTTATTATTCTTATTCTTATTTTTATTTTTAGTAGAGATGGGGGTTGCACTGTGTTAGACAGGATGGTCTTGATCTCCTCACCTCATGATCCACCTGCCTTGGCCTCCCAAAGTGCTGGGATTGCAGGCATGAGCCACTGCACCCAGCCAGAAATTGTGTATTTTTAAATACACTAATAATCTTAATAGTGCATCTGGTGTACTTATATCAGTTACTGAGAAAGGTGTATTAGAATCACCTTCAATAATTTTATTTTTAAAAAATTATCCAATGAAGAGACACTAGATCTTCCTCTTTCTTCCTAGTGAAAATACAATGAAAAGACAGGTGTCTGCAAGCCAGGAAGAGCCCTTACCAAGAATTAAATCTGCTGGCACCTTTAACTTGGACTTGCCAGCCTGCAGAACTGAAAAATAAATGTCTGTTTTGATCAAGTGCCAAGTTGTCTTACTAGAAGCAGCTAGTGTGCTCCACTCTCATGAAAAGGAAATAGAGTGGCCAGTAAACACTAGCACTTCAACCGGATCTTCCAGGAGGACCTGTTGGGATTCAGCAAGGAAGCAACAGAAGCCATGGAGAACAAAAAGAACAAGACAGAACAGGCACCCACCCAGGATTGGGTGGAGCCAAGGGAGGATCCCCACCACAAAGAAACAGTGAGTGAGAGAGAGCCCCCATGGTCCCATACTTTTGTCATGGACATGCAATCATGGGCTCAGGAGACCCTCCGTGAGTCCCTCCCCCTGGGGCCTTCAGACTAACAAGGAGAGCTGCATAGAATCTGGGCAGAGCTCCAGATCAAGCACACGGGAAGTCTCAGGGATCTTAGACACCTAAGCACCCCAGTGCTGGTCGCCTTGGCTTCACCAGTAAGGAAGGATAAGTTCTCTGCACGCCCAAGGTTAGTGGCTACATTCATGGTGCTGAGGAGCAGAAGAACTGCATGCCTTGTCTCTGCTAAATCTCTCCAGGCAAAGCACACTGACCTGGGACTCCAGAACAGGCATGAAACAGCCACTTGAACTCTTAGACTGGTAGCAGCTCTCCATATCTCTGGAATGAAGCTCCCAGAGGCAATAGACATATCTGCTGTCTTTGCTGCTATTGCAGCTCCAGTCACTACTCAACTGCTTTCAGGTTCAGGAAGGAGTGAAGAGCATTATGACTATTGTGGGCCTCCAGCACAGGGCAGCTGCCTTCTGGAAAAGCAGCCATATAGTTTTCTAATGTGGGCCACGGTCCCTTCTACTCCTCACTGGTCAGGGCCTCCTGGCCTGAGCCTCCAGCACAGTCACCTACCTCAGTCTGAGAACTTGGGCCATAAGCAGAATTGCATTTCTCTGGGACAGAGCTCTCATAAGTATAAAACAGGCCTGACATTTTTGCCTGCTATAGCCCCTGCCCATAATGCCCTCAGGTCAAGAGACAGCAAAGAGCTTAAGGACTACAGCAGGTCTTCAACTCAGCATAGCTGCCTTATGAAGGTGTTGTCAGACTTTTTTCCATGCCTGTCTTTGCTCCTGCTACTTCTCACTGGTCAGGGCCTCCTGACCTGGGCCCCAGCACAGCTACTCTGCTCCCACTTGAACACTTCAGAGAGTGGCAACAGTGTATCTCTCTGGGGTAGAATTCCCAAAGAAAACTCACAGGCCCTCTGCCATTACATACAGTGATACCACCCTTGCTGCCTGATATGGCTTTGTGTCCCCATTCAAATCCTGCAGGGCCCACAATTTCCATGTTTTGTGGGAGGTATCTGGTGGGAAATGATTGAATAATGGGTATGGGTATTTCCCATGCTGTTCTCGTAATAGTGGTTGGGTCTCATGAGATCTAATGGTTTTAAAAACAGGAGTTTCCTGACACAAGCTCTCAGCCTGCTGCCATCCATGTAAGACGTGACTTGTTCCTACTTACCTTTCACCATGATTGTGAGGCCTCCCCAGCCACATGGAACTGTAAGTTGATTAAACCTCTTCCTTTTGTAAATTGCCTAGTCTCAGGTCTGTCTTTATTAGCAGCATGAAAATAGAATAATACAGTAAGTTGGTACCAGTAGAGTGTGCACTGCTGAAAAGGTGCCTGAAAACGTGGAAGCAACTTTCGAACTGGGTAACAGGCAGAGGTTGAAACAGTTTGGAGGGCTCAGAAGAAGACAGGAAAATGTGGCAACCACCTGGAGACTTGTTGAATGGCTTTGCCCAAAATAATAATGATGTGGACAATGAAATCCAGGATGAGGTGGTCTCCAATGGAGATTAGGATCTTGGGGACTAGAACAAAGGTGACATTTCTGTGCATTTCTCTGGGATAGAATTCCCAGAGAAAACCCACAGCCCCTCTGCCATTACATACAGTGGTACCACTCTTGCTGCCTGATATGGCTCTGTGTCCCCATTCAAATCTCATCCTGCAGGTACCACAATTCCCATGTTTTGTGGGAAGTATCTGGTTTGCTATGTTTTAGCAAAGAGACTGGTGGCATTTTGCCCCAGCCCTAGAGATCTGTGGAACTTTGAACTTGAGAGAGATGATTTAGGGTATCTCATGGAAGAAATTTCTAAGTAGCAAAGCATTCAAGATGTGACTTGGGTGCTGTTAAAGTCAGTCAGTTTTATAAGGGAAGCAGAGCATAAAAGTTCAAAAAGTTTGCAGCTTGACAATGTGATAGAAGAGAAAATCCCATTTTCTGAGGAGAAATTCAAGTCAGCTGCAGAAATTTGCATAAGTAATTAAGAGACGAATGTTAATCCCCAAGACAATAGGGAAAATGTCTCTATGGCATGCCAGAGGTCTTCATGGCAGCCCCTTGTGTCGCAGGCCTGGAGGCCTAGGAGAAAAAAAGTGGTTTTGTGGGCCAGGCCCAGGGTCATCATGCTGTGAGCAGCCTAGGGACTTGGTACCCTGCGTCCCAGCTGCTCCAGCCATGGCTGAAAGGGGCCAATGTAGACTTTGGCCTGTGGCTTCAGAGAGTACAAGCCCCAAGCCTTGGCAGCTTCCACTTAGTGTTGAGCCTGTGAGTTCACAGAAGTAAAAAACTGGAGTTTGGAAACCTCCACTTAGACTTCAGAAAATGTTATGGGAATGCCTGGATGTCCAGGAATAAATTCACTGCAGGAGTGAGGTCCTCATAAAGAACCACTGCTTAGGACAGTGTGGAAGGGAAATGTGGGGCTGAAGCCCCCACACAGAGTCCCTACTGGGGCACTGCCTAATGCAGCTGTGAGAAGAGGGCCACCATCCTCCAGACCCCAGAATGGTAAATCCACTGACAGCTTGTACCGTGCACCTGGAGAAGACTAAGATACTCAATATTCAATGTCATCATGGAAAGCAGCAATGAGGGAGGCTGTACCCTACAGAGCCACAGGGTCAGAGCTGCCCAAGACCTTGGGAACCCACCTCTTGCATTAGCATGACCTGGATGTGAGACATGGAATCACTGGGAGATCATTTTGAAGCTTTAAAATTTGACTATTCTTCTGGATCTCAGATTGCAAGGGGCATGTAGCCCCTTTTGTTTTGGCCAATTTCTCCCATTTGGAATGGCGATGTTTACCGAACCCCTGTACCCCCATTGTATCTAGGAAGTAACTTACTTATTTATGATTTTACAGGCTCATAAGTGGAAGGGACTTGACTTATCTCAGATGAGACTTTGGGCTTTGTGAGACTGTTGGGAAGGCATGATTGGTTTTGAAATGTGAAGATATGAGATTTGGAAAGGGGCGGAGTGTAATAATATGGTTTGACTCTGTATCCCCACCCAAATCTCATTTTGTAGTTCCCATAATTTCTACATATTGTGGGAGGGACCCAGTGGGAAATGATTGACTCATGAGAGTGAGCCTTCCCCATACTGTTCTCATGATAGTGAATGGGTCTCATGAAATCTGATGGCTTTAAAAATGGGAGTTTCCCCACATGAGGTCTCTCTTTGCCTGCAGCCATCCATGTAAGATGTGATTTGCTCCTCTCCTTGCCTTCTGCCATGGGTTTGAGGCCTCCCCAGTCATGTAGAACTGCAAATTGATTAAACCTCTTTATTTTGTAAATTGCCCAGTGTCAGATATGTCTTTTTCAGCAGTGTAAAAATGGACTAAGAAACTGCCCTTGAGCTGGGGAAAGAACAAATTCCAGGTTGCTTCACTAGCACCTTCATTGTGACATAGCTGCCATATAGAATAGAGCCCAGTCTTTCTTCTTTGTGAGCTCCCAACTCCTGCCCTCCAAACAGAGCTCCTTGCTTCGGCCTGCAGAGTATCTATCTCACCCAAGCTGAACATTTCTGTTGCCAGTGGCTCTGTGTTTCCCTGTGATGGAGCTCCCAGAGGCAAATGACAGCCAACTGCCACTGCCACTGCCACTGCAGTGGTACTTGCCCTTGCTGCCTTAGACTGGGAAAGAAATAAAAGAGCCTGAATACTTTACTCATGCCTCCAGCATGCTATGATTACCATAGGATCACCATATGGCATGAAGCCCAGTCTCTAGTCTCTGTGATCCC
This sequence comes from Papio anubis, assembly GCF_008728515.1. Lineage (NCBI taxonomy): Eukaryota > Metazoa > Chordata > Mammalia > Primates > Cercopithecidae > Papio > Papio anubis. Next base: position 57,651,260 of record NC_044978.1, read on the forward strand.
CTGATCTTCACCAGTCAGGGGCCCCAACAAAGGCTTATAGTTCAGTAACCCCACTCCAGGCTGAAAATGCCCAGTGGCAGTGGTTCTGCATTTCTCTGGGGTGGAGATCCCAGAAGGAACTGAAAGTTTCTCTCCAACTGCTATTCAGCAGTACTGCCCTTGCTGCCCTCCAACTGGGGAGGGAACAAGACCCCAAGTGCTTTACTCACACCTCCAACACACTGCACCTACCCTACAGAAAAGAGGTGAATCTGTCTTCTCACAAATCCTGACACCCCCTGCTCATCACCAGTAGTATCCCCCAGCTTGGTTCCAAAATAAACAAGCACCATCAAAGTTTGACCATTCCATTTGGCAGCATCTCTGCATTTCTCTATGGTGGAGCTACAAGAGACAAGTGATAGACCTCCTGCCATTACCACTGCCAAGGTCCTCACCTCTGTCATCCCCAAGCTTGCGAGGAAACAAAAACCTTGAGCTCACCCCAGGGCTGTGATGTGCAGCACTGCAGTGACAAGCCAAAGTATGTAGCCAGCATTTCAGTCAGAGGGAAGCCCACACACACAGAATACTGACATGGAGCATGGCTGCCAATGTGAGGAAATACAGAAAAGCTGTGTGGTTGAACAAGAGCTTACCTATCAGCCATTATACCTAAGTGTCATCAGCCAGACTGCAGCAGAAACTTCAACACTAAAATTACTTTGCTAATATAAGCTCCTGTGAAACCCAGGACAATAATTTAGCTACAAATAAAGATCATGCAAAAAGGTGCTTTGAAAACATCCAGAAAAAAAGTCAACTGACTATGCTCAAATTATAGCACAGTTAAAGGAACACCAGCCCACACAGATGAGAAGAAAGCCAACATAAGAACGCCAGCAACTCAAAAAGTCAGAGTGTCCCTTTACCTCCAAATGACTGTACTAGTTCTACAGCAATGGTTGTTAAGTAGAAGGAAATGGCTGAATTAACAGAACTGAGAGGTAGAAGGAAATAAAGATCACTGAAATTCAGGAGAAAGTTGAAAACTATTTCCAAGAGTCTGAGGAATCAAGTAAAATGATTAAAGAGAAAAAAATTAGCCATTTGAAAAAACAAAACAAAACAAGCAAACAAAAATCAAATCCAGCAGATAGAGTCACAAAACACACTACAAGAATTTCATAAAATGATTGGAAATATTCACAACAAAACGAACTAAGCCAAGAAAAGAATCTCAGAGATTGAAGACTGATTATTTAAGTTAACACAGGCAGGAAGTAAATAAAGAAAAGAAGAATTTTTAAAAATGAAAACCCAGGTACAGTGGCTCGTGTCTGTAATCCCAAACCTTTGGGAGGCTAAGGAGGGCAAATCACGAGGACAGGAGATCAAGACGATCCTGGCTAATATGATGAAACACCATCTCTACTAAAAATACAAAAAAAAAAAAAAATAGCTGGGCATGGTGGTGGGTGCCTGTAGTCCCAGCTACTTAGGAGGCTGAGGCAGGAGAATGATGTGAACATGGGAGGCGGAGCTTGCTGTGAGCTGAGATCATGCCACTGCACTCCAGCCTGGGCAACAGAGCAAGACTCCATCTCAAAAAAAAAAAAAAGAAAAAGAAAAAGAAAAAACCTTGGAGAAATTAGGGATTTTATAAAGAAACAAAAACTTATGACACATTGGAATCACTGAAACAGAGGGAGAGAGAGCAAGTGACTTGAGGTACATGTTTCAGAATATTTGCCAAGAAAAAATTTCCCTAATTTCACTAGAGAGATTGCCATATAAATTTAGAAAATTCAGAGAACCCATGTAAGATAATATATAAGACAACCATTGCAGAGACACAAAGTAATCATATTCTTGAAGGTCAATGCAAAAGAAAAAATATTAAAGGCAGTTAAAGATAAGGGACAGGTCACCTAAAATGGAAACTGCATCAAACTCACAGGGGAACTCTCAGCAAAACCCCATGGTCAGAAGACATTAAGAAACTATATTCAGCATTTTTGAAAAAATAAAATTTTGAACCAAGAATTTTATGTCCCACCAAACTAAGCTTCATAAACAAGGGATAAATAAAATCCATTTCAGATAAGCAAAAGCTAGGGGAATTTACTACCACCAGGCCTTTAGAGACCACAAGAGATCCTTAAGAATGTGCTAAACATGAAAATGAAAGACTGTCACCTGCCACCAGAAAAACACACTCAAGTATATAGAACATCAACACTATAAATCAATTACACAATCAAGTTTACATAACAACCAGCTAACAACATGCTGGGAAGATTGAAATGTGCACATATCAATATTGAAGATAAACAAGCTAAACACCCCCACTTAAAAGGCACGGAGTGGCAAAGTGGATAAAGAATCAAGATCCAACTGTATGATGTCTTCAAGAGACCCATCTCACATGTGAGAACATCCATAGTTTCAAAGTGAAGGGATGGAGAAAGAACTACCAAGCAAATGAAAAACAAAGAAGAACAGGTGTTGCTGTTCTTATTTTAGATAAAACTGACATTAAACTAACAATGATCAAAACAGACAATAAAGGACATTACATAATGATGAAGGATTCAATTAAAGAAGAAGACTTAACTATCCTAAATATATATGCACCTAACACTGGAGCACTCAGATTCATAAAACAAACTCTTAGACATATAAAAAGAAACTTACATAACTACACGATGACAGTGACAGACCTTAACATCTCACTGACAGTGTAAGACAGATCATTGTGGCAGAAAACTAACAAAGAGATTTGGGACCTAAACTTGACACTTGGTCAAATATACCTAACAGATATCTACAGAACACTCCACACATCAACAACAGAACATATATTCTTATCATCTGCACATGACACATATTTTAAAATCAACCACATGCTCAGTTATAAGTCAATTCTCAACAAATTAAAAAAAAAAATTACCAGCCACACTCTCAGACCACAGCACAATAAAAATACAAATCAATACCAAGATCTGCCAAAACTGTAGGATTAAGTGAAAATTAAACAACCTGAACCTGAATGACTTTTGAGTAAACCATAAACTAAGACAGAAATCAAGAAATTCTTAAATTCTGTTGAAAACAAAGATACAACACACCAGAAACTCTGGAACACAGCTAAAGCATTGTTAAAAGGAAAGTTTATTGTGTTAAACACTTACAGCAACAGCTAGAAAGATCTCAAATTTGCATCCTAACATCACAGATAGAGAAACTTAAGAAACAAAAAAGAACCAACCTCAAAAGTAGTAAAAGAAAAGAAATGACCATAATCAGAACTGAAATTAACAAAATGGAGATGAGAAAAAAAATGTAAACAAATCAACAAAACTTAATGTTGGATATTTGAAAGAAAAAATAATGTTGATAGGCCATTATCTAAACTTACAAAGAAAAAAGAGACAATATGCAAATAAACACAGTCAGAAAAGACAAAGGGGACATGACCACTGACTCCACAGAAATACAAAAACCTTCAGGGATGATTACCAACACCTCTATGTGCACAAACTGAAAAACTCAGAAAAGCTGTATGAATTCCTGGAAGCAACCTTCGAAGATTGAATCAGGAAGAAAAATGAAACCTTGAACAGACTAATAGGAAGTTCCAAAATGAAATGGCAATAAAATGCCTAGCAACCAGGAAAAACCTTGGCCCCAATGGATTCACAGCCAAATTCTTCGAGATGTATAAAGAAGAGCTGATGCCACACCTACTGAAACTATCCAAAATAACTGAGGAGGAGGAACTCATACCTAACTCATTTTATGAGGACAACATCATTCTGATACCAAATTCTGTCAGAGATGCAACAAAAAAGTAAAACTTTAGGCAAATATTTCAAATGAACATAGATACAGAAATATTCAACAAAATGCTGGCAAATAAAATATGGCAGTACATCAAAAAGCTAATCCACCACAATCAAGTAGGTTTTATTTCTTGCATAATATTTCCAGAATGATATTTTCTAAGTTTTCTTCTAGAGATTTTATGGTTTGAGGTTTGGCATTTATGTCTTTAATCCATCCTGGGTTGATTTTTGCATAAAGTGAAAGGTAGGGGTCCAGTTTCAATCTTCTGTGTATGGTCAGCACTGTTATTCTGGCACCATTTATTAAATAAGATATCCTTTCCCCATTGTTTGTCTTTGTCAGCTTTGTTAAAGATCAGATGATTGTTCATGCATGGCTTTATTTCTGTGCTCTCAAAACTGTTCCATTACACTATGTGTCTGTTTTAGTTACTGTAGCCTTGCAGTATAGTTTGAAGCCAGGGAGTGTGATGCCCCCAACTTTGTTCTTTCTGCTTATAATTACTTTGGCTATTCAGGCACTTTTTCAGTTCCAAATTAGAATTTTTTTTTTTTCCTAGCTCAGTGAAAAGTGTCATTGGTAGTATGATAGGAATAGCATTAAATCTGTAACTTGGGTTGGGCAGTATGAGCATTTTAATAATACTGCAAACCCCCAGCTTTGGTAGAGTCAATGTGGTATTGGGCCTGTGGGTGTGCAGAAGACAAGAGCTGAGTTTTGGGAACTCAGCCTGAATTTCGAAGGATGTATGGAAACGCCTGAATGTCTAGGCAGAAGTATGCTGCAGGAGAAGGGCCCTCATGGAGATCTCTGCTAGGGAAGTGTAGAAGGAAGATATGGGGTCTGAGCACCCATGCAGAGTCTCCACTGGGGGACTGACTAGTGGAGTTGTGAGAAGAGGGCCGTCATTCTCCAGATCCCAGAATGATAGATCTACCAACAGCTCACACCACGCACCTGGAAAAGTTGCAGGCACTCAATGCCAGCCTGTGAAAGCAGCCAGAAGGGAGGCTGTACCCTGCAAAGCCATAGGAGTGGAGCTTCCCAAAGTCATGGTATCCCACCTCTTGCATCAGTGTGACTTGGATGTGAAACATGGAGTCAAAGGACATCATTTTGAAACTTTAAGGTTTAATGACTGTCCTATTGGATTTCAGACTTGCATGGGGCCTATAGCTCCTTTGGTTTGGTCAATTTCTCCCACCTCCAATGAGTGTATTTACCCAGTGCCTGCACTCCCATTGTATCCAGGAAATAACTAACTTGCTTTTGATGTTACAGGCTCATAGGTGGAAGGCACTTGCCTTTTCTCAGATGAGATTTTGAATCTGAACTTTTGTGTTAATGCTGAAATGAGTTAAGACTTTGGGAGACTCTTGGAAAGGCATAACTGTGCTTTGAAGTGTGAGGACATGAGATTTTGGAGGGACCATGGTCAGAATAATATAGTTTGACTTTGTATCTCTACCCCAAATCTCATTGTGAATTGTAATCCGAATTGTAAGCCCCACGTGTTGGGGGAAGGATGTCATGGGAGGTGATTAGATCATGGGGATCATACTGTTCTCATGATAGTGAGTTCTTATAAGATTTGAAGGTTTTATAAGGAGTTTTTCCCCACCTTTGTATTTCTCCCTCCTACTGCCGTATCAAGAAGCACGTGTTTGCTGCCTTTTCTATCATGAGTGTAAGTTTCCTGGAGTCTCCCCAGTCATGCAGAACTGTGAGTCAATTAAACCTCTTTCAATTCTAAATTACCCAGTCTCAGTCAGTTCTTTATAGCACAATGAGAACAGACTAATACAGTGACCCATCCCTTTATATTTGTCTGAGTTGATTCAGTGAACCCATCTCCCAGCTCTAAGATTTTTTTCTTCAGCTTAGTCCCTTCTGCTGTTAATAGTTCCAGTTATGCAAAGATACGCTCATAGTGAGTTTCTCAGCTCTTAGATGAGTTTGGGTCTTTTTTTTTTTTTTAGATGGAGTCTTGCTCTGTCAGCACGGCACCAAGGCTGGAATGCACTGGTGTTATCTCGGCTCACTGAAACCTCTGAATTCAAGCCATTCTCCTGCTTCAGTCACGTGAGTAGCTGTAACTACAGGTGTGTGCCACCATGCCTGGCTAAGTTTTGTATTTTCAACAGAGATGGGATTTCATCATGTTGGCCAGCCTGATCTCGAACTCCTGACCTCAGGTAACCTGGCCGCCTCGGCCTCCCAAATTGCTGGGATTACAGGTGTGAAACACTAGGGCTGGCAAGAGTTTGAGTCTTTTAAAACAATGACTGTTTCATCTCTTAGCTCTTGTTTCTTTCTAATTGATTCCTTAGATTCTTTGAATGGGCTTTTAACTGTCTCCTGAATCTCAGTAATCTTCATTGCCAAGCTTCTGAATTCTGTGGCTATTATTTCAGTCTTTTCAGTCTGGTTAACAACTGTTGCTGGGGAGCTAGTGTAGTCATCTGAAGGTAAGAAGACACTCTGGGTTATCGAATTGCCAGAGTATTTATGCTGGTTCTTTTTCATCTCTGTGGGCTAATGTTCCTTTAATCTTTGAAGTTTTGTTGTTGCGGTCGTCTTTGTTTGTTTGTTTGTTTGTTTGTTTGTTTGGATGGGGCTTTTTGTTTTTATATACTTTGATGCCCTTAAGGGTTTAATGTGCTATAAGTTGCATTTAATTGACTGGCTTCATTTCTGGATGATTTCAGTAGCCAAGGCTCAGCTCTGCCCTCTTGGGATGTGTGCTCTAACACTGGCTGGATTGGGACCCGGCCCACAGCTTTGTTATCTGCCCGCTCAAGATGAAGTACCTACTGCACTGGCAGGGCCACAGCATTCTCAGTCCACTGGCAAAGACAGTCCAATGGGGGATGCCAGCAAAAGTGCTTCATTGGAGCATTTGCTGTGGGGTCCATGCTTATGCATATGTGCACCAGCTGCAGCAGGGGTACAGTATGGCATGTTATACTCATACTCACCTTGGCAGTGGCAGGTTGGCAGGGTTTGCACACACACACCAGTGGGGCCCATGCAGTTGCAGTGAGGTCTTTGCATATGTGCACACTGGAGAAACAGTGAGTGGAGACTATGCACAGTGCATGCCGGCAATACAGTGAGGCGGGACTGTAAGTAGGTCTGCACTGTTGGAGGTATATTTGCAGAAGCTCTCCAACGAGAGCAGAGTAGAGTCTGCTGCTATGGTGATGGCCACTGATAAGCACCCTGGTTGGGAATGCAAAGCTGCCCTCTAAGAGGGTATGGCCATCCGGGGACCCCAGGAGAGGCCAGTCGACAGGAGAGCATCTAATCACACTGTCATATCCCATGGGCAAGACAACCCTTCTCTGTCCAGGTCTGAAAATCAATAATGATCAAAGTCACTCAGAAGCATGTGGTAAGCCTTAGGAAATGGGTGTCCCTGGCTATGCTTCACTGCAACCATTCTCATGTCAGACTATATGGGCCCTACACATACTGGAATCCTGTTTTTGCTACTTCTCCAAGCAACTCTCCCTGCTAGCTCGAATGTCCACGGGGATTGTGAAGTCTCCTAAAGTTAGGATTCTGGAGATCTTTGGAAAGAGTAAGCCATGCCATCCTATTTAACTCACCCCTTCCCTCACCTCTCAGAGTCAGAAATGAGTCCTGGTGCTCCGCAACCCCATGCTGGGCTCCCAGATTTCTGATCCTTAAGCCCTGTGTCTCCATCCTCTCTCCTTCCACTCTCAATGCCTTCCTTCTGAAGATCTGCTCAGAGCATGCTGGTTCTCTTGATGTCCGGCTTTTTCAGTGGAAGTTCTTCCTGGCTGCGTCTTGATGGCCATTTGGCTCTTCTGTCTTTTAGGGTTTCCTTGGTGAGTATCAGGTGTTCATAAATTAAGTATTTATATGTTGGGTTTAAAAATCAAGATTATAAATCCAGATATCTTTAGTGTTATGAAAGGAAGTAAATTATAAAATATATTTAGGTTACTATGCTGCTCTTAATAAGTAGTCTAGCTGCCACATTTTAAAGTGTCTTTTTTTTTTTTACCCCCATGGTTGTTTTAAGGATTTCTCTTTCTCTCTTTGTCTTTCCCGCTCTCATTTTCTCTCTTTCTCTCACATCAGATATATTTTTAAGCACAAATTCAGTGCTTATTTTTCCCTTGAAATGTACTGTGTTTCTTGAATGGACACGTTTATCTTTCATCATTTGGAAAGTTTAAACCATTAAATATTCACATATTTATTTGCCCCATTTATTTTATTCTAGCTCTCTATTTAAATATATCACCTCACACAACTCATTATTTGTGATAACCACTCTTCTACATTTCCATCTTTTCATCTCACTGTATGGAACTGTGCTCATTTGCTTTTCTGATTTAGCTTCCAGTGATCTAGTTCTTTTGCTGTGTCCAAAATATTATCATATTCATGCTCCTAATGTTTAATTTTAGTCATAATATCATTTATTCTTTAAAATTTGTTATTAGTTTCATGTTAAAACTGAAAGATTACATTTTATTGTTTCCATTTGGTAGATATTTTCAAATTTATTTTCTTAAACATAATACAAATACATGTTTTTAAATGTGTCTGTAATAATACCAGATCTGCAATTTTTGTGACTTTATTCTGTTATTTTTCCTGCTACTTATTGCACGATGCATCTTGTTTCCTTGCATTCTTTATTAGCTTTGAAAGTATGACGCTCATTGTTTCTGCCAAAATTATTTGGAAGGATTCCTCAAATCCTGGAATGATGACTTCCTATATAGAATCATTTTCTTTATCTTTACTAGGTATCTCTACAGATTACTTTAAGAACAATATAAATTAAATTAGGAACTTCCTGCTGTGACAGCCAGCCTGTGGACTATCCCTCAAAATCACAACTTTTCTCATTTCTACTATTTAACCTGGTTTATTCATTTTCAGGATAGCAATCCACACATTTTTCTGGAAGTGGAGGGACAAGGGTCAGTAATCATTTGGCTTAAACATACCCTGATATTGCAGACCTTTGAAACAATAGCACAGGTTTTAGGAAGTGGATCTCCAAGAAGACTTTCAATTTTTGCCTGACATTTCTACTGCTGCTTTCTCATTTATCCACCATTGAGTTTCTTCTGGATCAAACAACCTCCTCGAAATATCAGCTACTAGAGCTCTAATTAATTCTCATACTATTTTTATTTATTTATTTATTTTAGATGGAGTCTTGCTCTGTTGCCCAGGCTGGAGTGCATTGGCAGGATCTTGGCTCACCACAACCTCTACCTCCTGGGTTCAAACTATTCTCCTGCTTCAACCTCCCAAGTAACTGGGACTACAGGCGTGCACCACCATGCCCAGCAAATTTTTGTATTTTTAGTAGACATGAGGTTTCACTATGTTAGACAGGCTGGTCTCAAATTTCTGACCTCTTGATCTGCCCACCTCAGCCTCCCAAAGTCATTTTTGACTGAGTAATTCCTTAAATACTTACCATTTTCTTCCTTTAAGAAGATTTTATAAAATATTTATTTATCTATTAGTATTCTTTGCCTTTACCTGACAAAAGTAGATATGTATCATTTTCTGATGCAGGTGGAGACTTAATAATTGAGAAAAATAGTATAATCTATAAGGCTGTAGTAAAGATTAAACCAAAAAATCAAGAGTTTGATCACCTCTGTAGATAAAGGAAAGAAATTTATAAAGTTCAACCTTTGCACTACATTTGAAGAAAGTATTTTGAAATCATTTATCTTATAAAGGCTTTATAATACAATAATTAAAAATACTCACTTTTTTCCATTTTAGGTATTCACATCAAAAATCTATTACCTATCTTATAAAACTAACAAGTATGTTGAATATTTTTAACATAGTGGTTTTGTTTATCCTGATTTAATCTTGAATATTAAAAATAAAAATAATGTGAACTTCAGTTAGCTGTTCAGGCAAATTATTTTCTTTTTTGATAAAATGTATTTGTGTTGCTACACACAGACATGGAGCTACAGATTTTCATATTCAAGTTATCAAAATGCCAACCACCTTAGTAATGCTAGCAGTCACCACCAAATCGATTTTCATTATATCTGGGGGGAAAAAAAGTCTTCTCAAAAACTGATATAGCTGAAACTGTATGTATGTTGTATTGTATCACAAAATACGTATAATTATAATGAAGAAAAATTTGTTAAGAAAGTTTTCCAAAGCATTCTAGTTAAGATTACATTTAGGTGGGTAAGAAATTTTTCATTTCCAAAAAATTATGAAACAATGGTAAATTGAGTTGCTATTTCACAATATTTGAATTGCAATAGTATGAAGTGTGCAGCTAAATGCATGCTATTTATGAGGCAATGGTTATGACAAAGGCATAGTAACATAATTGATTTCCCTTTGCACTCTGAGTTTGAGAATGATTAAGTAAATGACATATAAATGAACAAGAAATAATTCCATTGATTGTATTAGGCATTATTATTTAACTATACCAGTGTACTTAATGGAAAAAATGTATGTATCACTATAAATTGTTCTCTCTGCTAGCATATATTTTCATTTTGAAAATAGAAAGTTAATGTTATTAATCATTTTATTAAATAAAGCAAAGAAATACCAGCCCTAATTATAATAATTACTTCATGATATGTTTGGATAAACCTGTTTATTAAAACGGAGTTCTATATTTGAAAGATCCTATATAACATTTTATTTACATATTTTGATTGAAGTCTACTGAAAATACACCAGAAAACCTAACAGATACACTTAATATAAAAGAAACATTATTCTACACTGCTTTACTTTTTCAAAGATGTTATTCCTCCTAGCTAATGACTTACTCTAAAAAGATTATTAGAAGTAGCTGAAAAGAAATGCTAGGTTTAAATACGTGAAGAGGGCAAGTTTGAACATTTACTCTTTATTGCCTACCTCTGAACTTTGTTATGCTCTCAAGTGACTCTTAAGAGAATTTCACACTTTGACAATATTCAGAGAAATAAGAGACATGACATTGTTAAATACCATCAACATGCCTGCTGCTCTGTTTTGAAATGTTCCTGAATTCAAAATATCCCAAAACAGTTCAGAATATCTAGCTTCTGATGCCAGGATTTACTCTTAACAGAAATATTTTAAATGAAGAAACACAACTATGTAATGAGGTATCATAGTACCCCTCACTAATTATTAAAGAAAGACTGCCCAAAGACTAGATTTATCTTCTTGCTTGAAAAACAAAATCAAGGAAACACCCACAGAAATACAAGACTATGGATAGGAGGGAATGAAGTAACTACTGACAGATATAAAACAAAGGAGTTAAACACTGCTACTGCCCTAATTTAGTGGCTATAGAGAATTTCCAGGCAGTGGGGCAGAGAAAATGAGCTCCTAGTGTTGTACAAAGCCAAGAGTTCCAGGAGACTAAGGTAACTAGAGTTTCTAGATCTGAGAAGCTAAGATTCAAAGAGAGAAATCTCTGATATCTATAGATGTTCTCCTTTCAGTGCTTAGCAGAATACTGATTAGTGTGTACATGTGAGTAATCTGCTCACTGCCAGGGAAATCAGCATCTTCAAAGATTAAAAACAAACAGAAAATAACAGCAACAAAAACCAGTGCCTGACATTCATATATGACTTGGATTATACCTGTATTTGCCAGCCAAATGAAAGAATAAAAGCTCAATTCACAGACCATTTGGTAAAGTAATTTAAAAGGTCTTGCCTCAGGGGTAGAAATTAATTACATTTAAACTGAGTACTGAGTTGAACTCATGAAAAAATCATAAAAGTAGTATCTAAAAGGATCAAGTAGTTTTGAACAAATTAACTGTGTCTAGAGGAAAAGGTCATATTTTGTACAGAAATACAAAATATCCAGCACCCACAAAGAAAACATTAACAAAAATGTCTATTCTACTAAACTGTAGACAGGTTAAAATTTCTTTAACAGATTCACAGAGACTGGAAGCACAAAGTTGTGTAAGGATTTAGAGCTACTGGAACTCTCATATCTCGATGGCAGAAATGTAAAATGTTTTAAAAACTTCTGAAAACTCTTTGATAATTTCTTATTTTCTCATAATGTTGAGCATACACCTATACTATGACAAAGAACTCCATTATAAGGTATTTACAGTCCCTCGATCAGAAAAAACATAACCAAAACATAAAGTGTATAAACATGTATATAGAAACTTTATTTCACATAGTCAAAAATTTGAAACATTCTAAATGTCTATCAAAGAAAAATGGATAAACATTGTCTGACATAATCACACAAGAGAGATTACCTTTCACCAATTAACAATTAATGAGCTTTTGATATGCTGAATGACACAATTAATCTCAAACACATGTTGAACCAAAAGATGCCAGGCATAAATTAGTGCACACTGTTTTAATTCCAAAAACAGATACAACTAACGTGCAGGTATGAGAAAAGTGATTGCTTCATTAGTGAAAGGTATTAACTGGAAAGAAACATTAGGAAAATTTATTGGGTCATATTTGTGCATTTGAATGAAAGTAGAATTTATTTTTGTAAAAATAAAGATATCAGCAGATATTCAACCACTATACATGTACTGCCACATGTAACGTACCAAAGAAAAATATGTTTAAAAATACTTTTACAAAATGATAATTTAAATTAAATAAATGTGCAACTACTTGAAAACCAATTTGCCTGTTTTCAATAAAATTATTTATTCATCCACCCAATTTCCCTATAATCGATAGTCACTCCTAGGCACTTATTCAAAGGAAGTAAAAACTCTTGTCCACAGAAAGACTTGAATAAGAATTGTAATAAGGAATTAACTTTTAATTACCCCAAAATAATAAAATTTGTATTCAAAAACAAATAGAAAATATCTAGTATATTAATATAAGAAAATACCATCTACCCATTGAAAGAGAAAAACTATTTACATATGCAACAGCATTTATGAATATCAAAAACATTATTTTAACTAATCTGTACACAAAAGTATGTGTTGTATGGTTCCATTCATATGAATTTCTGGAAGACAAAAACTAATCAATTGTAAACAGAATAGGTGTTTCTTTGGGAATGGAGATGCAGTTAAATGAAAAAGAACATGAGGGGACTTTGTGGTATGATGATTACTACAACATAATAATAAACATTACTATATTTTAATTACATATGTATATGCATTTATCAAAACATAAATATTACATTTGTTCACCCTATTTTATGTAAATTTTATAGAAAAATAAGCAAAACAAAAAAAATCACAGTCTTTTTAGGAGTATGATCAAAGTTAATTACAGATTGTTTATATGTGAATGAACACACAAAAAAATACGTATGTGCTTAGCTCTCCAAAACGTTGAAGTGTCCACTTGTAAAAGATACCATTAATAATTATTCATTTAACATATTCATATGATTCAAATGTTTAAATATTTAAAACAAATATTACCAACACTTTGGGTAAATTGAAAAGTTTAAGTTAATATTGAATTGAGAGTTTTTTCCTCATTTGGTTGATTCATTAATAATTATAATCAGCAAAAAAATTTGCATATGTTACATTTGGTTATACAGATATATTTGTAACATATAATTGCGGTATTGGGTAATGACTGATAAAGTTGTATTTCATCAATACAGCTTTCTGAGTATGTGATATGTAAGTAAAAAAAAAAAGCTAATTCATGACATATTCTGTCCCTGGAAGAATATGGAAAACAGAAATATTTTGTAGCATCAAATTTTAGACAAAAGCAAAGGTTTACATTTAACACCAACATCAATAATAGAGTCAGAATTGATATCAAATTTGAGGAATGTTTTTACCAAAAGTAGGTCTTTCATAATTAGTATGAATTGAATTCTGCAAAACTATCATATTTAGCCATGTGGGCAGTAATATAATGTAAATTATATGTAGATAATATATTTTAACGTTGAGGACACTTAAATAAAACATGTAAATTATTTTAACTACTTGGCAATCTATTATATACAAAGTATTTAAATATATTTTAAACATATTTAATTTAACTAATTTTTTGAGTGATTTGGGCAAAATTCTGTTTTAGTCCATATATAAACATGCATATATTTGAGTTACCGAAAATACAAACATTTAAGTTGTTTACTCTTAACATATTAATATGTCCTGTATTCATTACAATATTAATTGCATTAAATTCAGCTACTATGAATAAATAATCTATCACATATACGTTTTAAAGGTAGAAACATTTCAGTTTTATACAAGATTGTCTTTTCGAGCTGACACAGGTTTCCAAGATTTGAGACGATAACAGATTTATTAAAAATGATGTGAGACGGCAACTCCCCACATCACTTTGATGGCATGTATCTGAATGGGTGGACTTGACTTTACTTGTTTCAACAGCACATGGGAGTGCACTTTGCCCCCTAGGAGCCCCACTGAAAATCCTTGCAGATGAATCCTTGTTGGGAAGAAAGTCATCAAGCCCTACCTGCACCAGTGCTCTGCCCTTGTGCTGTGCTGCACAGAGAGCAGGGGATCCTCCCACAACCTGAGCAATTACTCCTGCTTGCAGGCCACAGATAAGGCACCAAGACCTGAACAAGCCAGCACCCCACCCCAAACCATCACCACCTACAGTGCAGCTGTGCACACTGTCTCCAGCAGAGGACCTTTGCTCCCCCACAGCCTCCTTGCCTCCACTACTGTGGTGAACACCTGCAGGGAGGCAGACACCCCTATACCCACTAGTACTTTACTGCAGGTACTGCAGTTTGGCATCCCCAGCATAGTGGACTCCAAATCTCGAGGAGCCAGAGTGTAAGAGATCAGTCAGGGTGTTGTGGGAATTAGGAGACTAGAGAGACGGGTAGGTGAAATAGGAGGATTTTTACTGAGTGCACTCAGACTCAGTTGATTAATATCCAAAAACTGTACCCTGAACAAAAACAGCACTTGCCTTTTATACACATTTCTAAAAGGGGACGGGTTAATTTGAAACAAGCTTACAGTGGTGCAAAGTATAGCGGCACAAAAGCAAGAATACAGAAGCAGAATGAAGGCAGTTAATCATACTATGACAAGTTCACAACTCAGGCTTACATATGACTCTTGTTATGCAGCCCAGTTGGCTGTTATGTAGGCTTGCTCCAGTGCTTTGCACAGGCTTATCTCATAACCTTCACTATGGCATCTAGGTGGCTGCAATCCAGGCCTGCTCAGGTGTCTCATGACCTTCACTGTGCTGCTTAGATGAATAACAGAATCATAAGAGAAAGGAAATTTTTCTTCTGCCTCTGTTGAAGAGGTGCTGGGAGACTCTTCAGAGCACATTCTTTGAGTCCTGACTTCTTAGATAATGTTATCAAGACTTTGCCTGGGTCTGGGCTTTGCCTGGTACTGCCTTTGGGATGAGTCAGCCTAATACAGAAAGATTGTTTCTTTCTCTTTTTAAGGGTGGTGGGAGAAGAATTAAGAAATGTTATAAGAAAGGATGCAAACCTTCTTGGAAGGCCTAAAAGCTTCGGAAAAGAATGTAGCTGAAGGCAGCTAAATTCTCTTAAGGGTAAAGGTTAGATAAGGGAATGTAAAGAAACTTAGCTAGATAAAGTGGTTTACTTATGTCTCCGGAAACCAACCTTTGATCATTCATGTGTAGGACTGCGCTCTACTCGGGGTCAACAATATTAATTACCCACAAACTGTGTTTGCTCCAGGCCTTTGTCTTTAAATCCATACTAAATTAATACAAATATCTCTGGCTTAGCAGGGCTGCACTCTCATTGGCAGTGCTAAGCAGTGCAGTCCCCTAGCTGCATTCTCAGGCAAAATACCTGTGTCTGCATACTTTTTTCATTTGTCGTTCTGCCAGAGTCTGTGGGATGGACCCAACACAAGAGAACAAAGCTGGGGCCTAATACAAGTCCCCCAGAGTTAGAGCACACAGTCCAGAAGTTGGGAGCTGAGTTTTGGTGCCATAAAATCTCCCAGAAATAAAACCAGTCAGCTGAATCTACCTTAAAACACAATCAAATCTTTGACATCCTTGAATAGGATGAAAGAAAACAAAATACCATCCAAAGGTAAGCAATCTCAAAGACTAAAGTTAGATAAGTGCACAAAGATGAGAAAGAATCAGCACAAGAATACTGAAAACTCAAAAAGTCAGAGTACCTTCCTACCTCCAAATGACTGCATCACCTCTCCAGCCAGGATTCAGAATAGGGCTGATGCTGAAATGACAGAAATAGCATTCAGAATATAAACAGTAATGAAGTTCATTGAGCTATAGGAGTATGATGTAAAACCATACAAGGGAACTAAAAATCACAATAAAACATTGCATGACCTGACAGACAAAATAGCCAGTATAGAGAAGAACATAACCAACCTGATAGAGCTGAAAAACACTACAAGAATTTCACAAGTATTAATAGCAGAATAGAATTAATACTAATTCACAAGTATTAATAACAGAATACACCAAGTGGAGGAAACAATCTAAGAGCTTAAAGAATGGCTTTCTGGAATAAGACAGGCAGATAAGAATAGAAAAAAAGAATGGAAAAGAATGAACAGAACATCTGAGAAATATAGGATTACATAGAGACTTAATCTACAACTGGTGTACCTAAAAGGGGTAGAGAAAATGGAGCCAACTTAGAAAATGTATCAAAATATCATCAATGAGAACTTCCCTAACCTAGATAGGGAGGTCAACATTCAAATTCAAGAAATATGGAGAACTTCAGTAAGATACTCCACAAAAAGATCATCTTAAAGACAAATAATCATCAGAGTCTCCGAGGTCAAAACAATAGAAAAAATGTTAGAGACAGTGTATTAGTCTGTTTTCAAACTGCTGATGAAGATGTACCCGAGACTGGGTAAATTATAAAGAAAAAGAAATTTAATGAACTCGCAGTTCCACATGACTGGGGAGACCTCACAATCACGGTGGAAGGCGAAAGTCATGTCTTACATTGCAGCAGACAAGAGAGAGAATGAGAACCAAGCAAAAGCAGAAATCACTTATAAAACCATCACATTGTGTGAGACTTATTCACTACCGTGAGGAGAATATAGGGGATACTGCCTCCATGATTGAATTATCTCCAATTGGGTCTCTCCACAGCACGTGGCAATTATGGGAGCTGCAATTCAAAATGAGGTTTGGGTGGGGACACCGAGCCAAATCATATTATTTTGCCCCTGGGCCCTCCCAAATGTCTTATCCTCAAATTTCAAAATAAATCATACCTTCCTAACAGTTTGTCAAGTCTTAACTCATTTCAGCGTTAACTCAAAAGTCCACAGTCCAAAGTCTCTTCTGAGACAAGTCCCTTCCACCTATGAGCCTGTAAAATCAAAAGAAAGTTAGCTACTTTCTTGATACAATGTGGGTACAGGCATTGGGTGACTATACCCATTCCAAACAGGGCAAATTGGCCAAAACAAAGGGGTTACAGGCCCCATGCAAGTCCAAAATCCAGCAATGCAGTTGAATCTTAATGCTTCAAAATGATCTCCTTTGACTCCATGTCTAACAGCCAGGTCATGCTGATGCAACAGGTGGGTTCCCATGGTCTTGGGCAGCTCTGCCCCTGTGGCTTTGCAAGGTACAATTCCCCTCCTAGCTGCTCTCATAGGCTGGTGTTGAGTATCTGAGGATTTTTAGGTGCATATGTAAGCTGTCAGTGGATTTACCATTCTGGGGTCTGGAAGATGGTAGTCCTCTTCTCACACAGTCAGTGCCCCAGTGGGGACTCTGTGTGGGGCTCCAGCCCCACATTTCCCTTCCCCACTTCCCTAGCAGAGGCTCTCCATGAGAATCCACACTGCCCCACAGCAAACTTCTTCCTGGACATGCAGGCATTTCCATACATCCTCTGAAATCTAGGCTGAGGCTCCCAAGCCTCACATCTTGACTTCTGTGCACATGCTGGCTCAACACCATGTGGAAGCTGCCAAGGCTTGGAGCTTGAGACCTCTGACGCCATGGCCCAAGCTGTACCTTGGTCCCTTTTAGTCACAGCTGGAGTGGCTGGGATATAGGGCACTAAGTCTCTAGACTGCACACAGAGAGGGACCCTGGGACTGTCCCCAAAAAACATTTTTTCCTCCTATACTTCTGGGCCTGTGAAGGGAGGGGCTGCTGTGAAGTCCTAGGACATGGCCTAGAGACATTTTTCCCATTGTCTTCATGATTGAGATTTGGCTTCTCATTACTTATGCACATTTCTGCAGCTGGCTTGAATTTCTTCCAGAAAATATTTTGTTTTTTTTTCTATTGCATTGTCAGACTGAAAGTTATATAAATTATATATAATTTAAATAATATGAGCCAATAAATACATAACTATTTGATATTTAAATTATTAAAGATTAATATTAATTAGTATTTTATCAAAATTTTAAATATGAAAATATATGTAAAATACAATTATTGATAAATAAGATGAGTGTTTTACTTATGATTTTCTCAAAACATGAATAAAAATATCCTTTCTTTTTTGAGTCCTGGATTTTTCTTCAATTTGAAAAAATATTGGAATTATTAACTCTGCACCAAAGCTAAATAACTGATTAAGGACACATGATGAACCTATTTGCATAAATGTGTAAATGTTATTAAAAGCAGTGAAAAAGTTAATGAAGATATTTAATTAACCTGAAGAGTCCACTTACTGGATAATTCAATGTCATTAATTAGGTGACTCATTATAAAGCAGAGGTTTTCCATTTTTTGAGAGTGGCTAGAAAGAAAAAGGTTATGTTTACAACATGACTGTGCTAAGAAACCTGAATATTATTTCATTACAGTTTATCACGCTAATTTGAGAAGAGAAGCAACAAGATACAAATAAATGACAGTCACTTCTTGGACTGGAAGCAAAGAGGTTTGAGGTTTAACAAAAGAAAAAAGCATTCATCACCAATTGCTTAAAAATTGAGACCAAATTTTAAAATAATTTTTGTTTGAGGTCTGATTAAAAATATCATAGTTTGTGTCTTCTGGAAGATTATAGATTTTTTTTTTTTGAGACAGAGTCTCGCTCTGTCGCCCAGGCTGGAGTGCAGTGGCCGGATCTCAGCTCACTGCAAGCTCCGCCTCCCGAGTTCCTGCCATTCTCCTGCCTCAGCCTCCTGAGTAGCTGGGACTACAGGTGCCGCCACCACGCCCGGCTAGTTTTTTGCATTTTTTAGTAGAGACCGGGTTTCACCGTGTTAGCCAGGATGGTCTCGATCTCCTGACATCGTGATCCACCCGTCTCGGCCTCCCAAAGTGCTGGGATTACAGGCTTGAGCCACCATGCCTGGCCTGATTATAGATTTTCAAAACTGCAACCAGTAGGCAGATAAATAAATATAAATTACAATAAACATAATATAGACATATCTTTACAGAAAACTTCAGATCAAATGTTAGCTTTTTCTACAAAGGGTCAGATTGTAAGTATGTTAGGCTTTGACAATCATACAATTTCTGTTGCAACCACTGAACTGTGACATAATAGCCTGTAAACATCTATAGACCACATATAAGTGAATGATCTTATATCCAAAAGAAACCTTTTTATTTATGAAAACACTACGGTTTTTACTTTATGCAATTGTTATATGACACAAAATGCTATTTTAAAAAAAATTTGTTTCAATCATTTCAATCTCTAAAAACCATTATTACCTTGCAGGCTGTACCGAAACTATAGGTCACAGGCTGCCAATGATCACACTGAATAAACAAAATTGTGATATCTGTACAGCCTTCACACAGAAAAGAAAGTTTGAAACTAGAATCAATTACAACTGGAGAGTTAAGTGAAAAGTCTTATTAGTTAGATAGAGTGGGTTTGCAAGACACTCTGGTGACAAGTACAGAATTTGGGGTAATTGCAGTAATTATGTGGGCTTACATATATATGTGTGGGTGGAAGAGGGAGATGTCAAGCGATGAGAGTAGAGATGATTTTAGGATAAATTACAAATGTCTTAAGGCCATCCAAAGTGTTTATAATTTATTCTAATGGAAGTGACAAGACATTAATGAGATTTAAAATTGGGACTACAAGAAACAGATTACAATAGATAAAAAAGACTGTAGGCAGAGAGCTTCTTAATTCCATGGTTCATTGGCAAGTCCAAGAAGAAACTTAAGGTGACCTGAACTATAGTTATGACAGTGGATTCACTTATAAGTACAGCCTTGAGTTGATTAATGATGAGAATTCATTCTGAGAAATGTGTTCCCTAGGTGAACATCATAGTGTCCTTTTACAAACCTAGATGGTGTGGCCTACCACACACTTCGGCAATAAGGTAGAGGTTATTGATTTTAGGCTACAAGCCCTTACGTCATGTTACTATATTAAATAACGTACCCAATGGAAACACAATGATAAACATCTGTGTATCTAAACATAGAAAAGATACACTAAAAAGATATGGTATAAAACAAAAAATTGTACACCTGTATAGGACAGTTACTATAAATGGCACTTACAGGCCCAGAAGTTGCTCTGGGTGAGTCAATGAGTGAATGGTGAGTGAAAGCAAAGTCCTTAGACATTACTGAACACTACTGTAGACTTAATAAACACTGTATACTTAGGCTACATTACATTTCTAAAAACTATTTTTTCTCTAATAATAAAATAACCTTAACTTACTGTATCCTTTTTACTTTATAATTTTTTGACTCTTGTAATAGCACTTAAAACATAAACACATTGAACATCTATACAAAAAATATTTTCTTTCTTCATTCCCTTATTATATAAGCTTTTTTTCTATTTAAAGTTTTTAAATATATACCATTTACTTTTAAAACATTTTGTCGATAAGACACAAACACACACAGTAGCCTAGGCCTACACAGGGTCAGGATTATTAATATTACTGTCTTCTGCCGTCATATCTTGCCCCACTGGAAGGTCTTCCAGGGCGATAACATGTGTGGAACTTTTATTTTCTATGATAACAATGCTTCCTTATGGGATACCTCCTCAAGGACCTGTCTGAGGCTCTTTAATGGTTTATCTCTTTCTCTCTCTCCTCTCTCCATATATATATGTATATACACATATGAATTGTTTGGCTCATTATATCTTATGGGACCACTGTTCTGTATGTAGTTCATCATTGACCAAAATGTTGTTATTAGGCAGGGCATTACTGTATATTATTTTTATTTGCCACTGAATGGCAATATTAAATATGTTACAAGAATGGTTTGAATATTAAATCCTTATTATTATTATTATTATTATTATTATTATTATCGCTAAGATGGGGTCTTGCTCTGTCAACCAGGCTGGAGTGAAATGGCACTATCTTGGCTCACTGCAACCTCCACTTCCTGGGTTCAAGTGATTCTCCTGCCTCAGCCTCCCAAGTAGCTGGGACTACAGGTGCACGCCACCACACCCAGCTAATTTTTGTATTTTTTGCAGAGGTGGGATTTCACCATGTTGGCCAGGCCGGTCTCAAACTCCTGACCTAAGTTGATCCACCCGCCTTGGCCTCCTAAATTGTTGGGATTACAGGCGAGCATTCCCAGCCTTAATTCCTTATTATGAAGACGTATAATTTATATAACAAAAGAGGTAAAAAAAATCTAGAATCCTATGTACTTTCCAGAATGCTGTCAAGAGCCAAGCTGCCATGGAGTTGAAATACCTAATTGAAACAATAAGCCAAAATGACAATAATAGTCAAATCTTTACTTACTGAGATAGTTTAAGAAAGACACTAAACAGGAAAGATCTCTAGCTCCTCCAATTTTCCATTTTGTCCCATGAAACAGCCCCAGGTAGATCAGCACAGATGCAGATGTGGGAATTTTCTCAGCAAGGCTCCTTTCATCTTATGGACCTGGGCTCCACGGGACAGAAAGAGGAGGAAGGGCTAGGAAAGGAAAAGTACTGAGTTCTGATTCAGAATAGAGAATAATGTTTTCAAGGTTTCCCCTTTCTCCTCTCCTTTATCACTCTCTTCCCATCATAGAGTTCTCTGCAAAGATTTTCTGTTGAGGATCCCTAATAAGGATAGCTCAGATAGGGGTGCTTGAGACTTGAATGGCAGACATGCACAGGAGGATGGTTGGCTAGAGGGGCAAGAGTGCTAGACTGCAGCTCCCATCAGACATTGTAATGCAGTGGTTGTTTGCCAATTCCGGTTGAGGAGAGTATCTTTCTCTCGTAAGGCCTGCCAGGTAAAGCCATTGTAATGGCCTGTAGTTAGGCCTGAAAGATTACACACAGGGTTTTTGCCTGGAGTTGGACTCCTCGAATGCCTTTTGGATTTTCTGTCAAGTGGTAAACGTTAATGGAGGATGAAAACAACTCCAATTTGACAAGACAACTAAGGGCATAGTTCATGAAGAGTGGGCTCTTGCTATGGAAACTTGGATAATTTAGGATACTATAGAGAAGTGCAGAATGAATAATAAAAAATGAATGGTACAAATACCATCCACAGTTCTATCATCAGTTATAAAATTAAGTGTGTAATACATTCTTGTGTTTTCTTCTCTTCTGCATTATCATGCATATAATTGTCTTATCTTCCATTTTCCCATCATTTTTAGGGTTGGTTGGTTTGAATAACTTCATAATTTATTATATTATTTCAGAATATTAAGACATAGTTGAGACTGAATCTGAAGAGGAGTGAATATCATAGATACCTATTTTGGATAGGACCACTGCAATTTAATTTGTACAACTTATATTTGGATTATATTTAGCAGGATCAAGTACTTGCTACTGTTACTCTTGAAGTTTAAGCTTTAGAAAAGGCGGGTGCATGGATATTGAATAGTCTTAAGCTGGATCATCGACTATTTCAGACTGGCTTACACAGGCACATTCCAAAAATCTGGTAGTTTGACTAAGTACTTGCTCAATTTGTAAAAGCTAAACATGATATCCCCAGGCTTACTTACAATTCAGGTTTTACATTAAATCTACCTTCTTTAAGGAAAAGAGCCTGAGATAGAAGATGCCTTCCTATTTTTTTCCTGACAAGCAATGTAACAAAGACATTTACTTTCCTATAGCAACAGTCACAAAGGACCAAATGTTCAGTCCTTAGTTTTGTGGCCAATGACATTCTGTTATTCAAATATGAACCATGGCTGAGATCCTATGATCAAGAAGCAAGCAACTGTGAGGAAGTATTTTAATGCTTAGAGAAAAAAAAAACGTAGCAACTCACTGTTAGGTTAAGGTTAGTCTGTAGATACCTGGATTAAGATATTTAAAGTCACTTGTGTGGTCCCCGGCTGACCAGAGTGAGTTCATTTATATCTATATCCTCTATTTGGATAATAATGAAAACATAATAGAGGGAGATGGATTCCATAAATACGACTGTTGAAAATGTAATAGCTACAGAGGATCCAAGATGTATATTTGGTAGTTGGACTCATGTATTGTTTGGATCAAATAAAATATGTGTTAGAGAATGCAACTGTTTATTCACAATATAGGGGCACAGTTAAGGCCCAGATCAGTCAGGAACGTGGCAAACTGTCTCATACATTTCCTGCCATATAAATCAGAAATGTTGTGTAGAGCAGAACTTATATACAAGCTAAAATAAGTAAACACAAAACAAAAGATAGTGACCAAAATCTTTAGCAAGAAGAGGTGCATCACAAAAGGAAAGAGAAACAGGAATGACCTGGTATGAAACTATAAGGTACCCCTGCAAGAGATATGAATGGAGGCTGCTAGAGTAAGTCTAAGGCCAACAATGCAGAGAGAAACAGATGAAATTTTTCTTTGTATTGTTAAATTAAAATGCAAACATTTGAGCTTCCCAGCTTCCCCATCAAAGTAGAAAAAAAAGACATTTGATTTAGAAACGTGTACCTAGTTTTTATGAAGCATGACAGAAAAAATTATTGCTTCTCAAAGCAGTTTTTCTAAAAGCACATTTGTAAAATGGACAATGTGGCGCAAGTTACAAAAAATTATTTTCTTCTTCTTTATGTAAATATGTTTCCCATGAGTACACTTAATGATGTTTAGACTAACAATTTTGTTTAAATTTTAAGTTAATGAGATAAATTTTGAAACTGAGGAAAAAACAGCTAGCGAAGTCAACATAATTTTAGTGCCGGTGGTTGCACAGGAGATCCTGATTCTCCAGCTTCTCAGTCACGGCAAAAGGAGCAACAGTCCCAGCTCTGTCGTTTTTGTGGTGGAGTTCGAGCAATCATTTAGAAGATCGGTCCAAAACCTACTCCACCAACTCTCCAATCATGTGTAAGAAACTAATTATATATATTAAATTTTGTTTGCCTATATTACCTAAAGATTTATTCTTACAATCTATAATGGAAAATTGATACATTGAGTATGCTGATGGAAAAGATTAAATTTTCTTAAACAAATGTTCACTCCTAAATGATAAATTCAATTATAGGAACTGATTTAGATAGGCATAAAAAGAGAAAAGTAAAAATATAATTGAAAAATTGAAGCAGTCCCACATGCATTCAAGTTTTACAGAGGGAAAGCGTACATGAAATTTTATTAAGAGACAAGAATTTATAATGCATAATTAATTTAAGAATTAATATTATTTGACACAATTTTGAGCATACTAAAACATAACTGGATTTTATAATCTTATTAAAAAGTCATATAAGTAAATACAGTGAATATTATATTTATAAATACTTTAAGACACATTTGAGTATATGCTATAATGGAAATGTTCTATATTTTAATTTTGGCCATAAAAAAACTATACATTTGCCAAACTCACTAATATGTTTGCTTTAAAAATTAATAAATTTTGCATAGGTAAATTATACCTCAGTAAATCTGAGGAAAATACAATGTAAATATGTGTATCAACCACCATTAATTTAAAAATTCTAGGGCCAGGCATGATGGCTTATACCTAGCACTTTGGGAGGCTGAGAATACCTTAAATCCAGGAGTTCAAGACCAGAGTGGGTAACAGGGAGATCCTCATCTCTACAGAAAATTTAGAAATTTAATTAGCCTATTGTGGTAGCTCACACCTGTAATCCCAGGTACTTGGGAAGCTTGAGCCCAAAATTTTGAGGTTATAGTGAGTTATGATCCAGCTACTGTACTCCAGCCTGGTGACAGACTGATATCTTCTCTCTATAAAAATATAAATAAAATAAAATCTGTGACATTTTACTGATTACATATTTAATCACCTAATTAGAATACATAATATCCTGATATGACATTTCAATAGACATATTATTATTTACTTTAATATTTAATTGGAGTAAATAAAGTTGTGTTTTTCTTTCAATTTGTCATTTACTTTATGATGCTTTGAATACAAAACTAATACTGCAGTTGCATACACCATTAAATCATTAGGTTCTAATTTCCTTGATCTATCATGAAAAGGGAATTTCAGTTTGAATATCAGGGCATTATTTGCAGAATATTGTTATTCTGTAATATTTAAATATCGTAATCAAGCAAACTCTTAAATGTGACACCTGAAACAATTATAAGAAAAGAAAATACTAGCAATATAGCTCACAGATAAAGCTTATTCAGTGTAAAGTATGCAAGGAACTTCAGATTCAGACAATATGGCACAGATCCATGTTTTTCCCACCCCTTTTTGTTATGCACAACTATATATTTTGAAAATGACACATGTGACTAACATGAAAAAGCTCTAAGAGATGGAGGTAAACACAAGAAGAGCTAGTTTGATATGCAAGGAATGGTGAAACAGCACAACAGCAAGGCATCTTGTGTATCCTCACTGGAGAGATGAAGACCTTCAGACTTATTTTTCCTCATCACCCAATCTAGCAATAGAAGGTAGCTCAAGTAAGCTCTTTCCTCCCTTGGATCAATCAGAGCCGCTAGCTTGAGACACCCACCATCAGCCAGGAGAAGCAGCTAGGAGAAACGTTAAGAGAGGTGCTCTCCTTCCCAGTACAGCTTGAGACTACCTTTTCTACCAGGAAGCACAAAGGTGGGAAAATAGAACCAGGAAGAGGGACCTAGTAGAGAAAGTGGCCTGCTCTAAGAAGCTGCTTTGTCCCTACAGGCCTAGGACTCTCTTCCCAATGACCCCAGAGCAGCCAGGGGACATTGGTTGGGGGATTCTACCACACCCTTCACCACATACCTCAGACACCTGGTAGCCTAACCTGGAGAAACAACTTCCACTGCCATAGGCAGCACTAACAGGGAGCAATAGAATTCCCAGCAGCACCACATTAATCAAAGAGGCTGAAATCACAATACAAAAGCTCTAAACATTAAGTTGGTGTTGAAACTACAGCCAAAAAAATTGGCCAGTGCAGGACACTTCTCCATGTAACCTTGGATTGACCCAATTCTCTTCCCTTTCTTCCCTGTAGGGCTTAATAATTACTGTAGATTGTGCTGGGAATACAATACGGTGAGACAAGGAGGGGCTGACTGGACTAGCCTGGGCCTGTTGCTCTTTCCTCTGAAAGCTGGATGTCCTTCAAAGTTTTAAGTCAATATTTCACATTGCCTCTGAGGTATACAACCCTGAACAGGCTGCCTTTAAGAGTCCTGGCTGGGTGTGGTGGCTACACCTGTAATCTCAGAACTTTGGGAGATCAAGGCGGGTGGATCACCTGAGGTCAGGAGTTCGAGACCAGCCTGGCCAACATAGCGAAACCCCATCTCTACTAA
This sequence comes from Papio anubis, assembly GCF_008728515.1. Taxonomy (NCBI): domain Eukaryota; kingdom Metazoa; phylum Chordata; class Mammalia; order Primates; family Cercopithecidae; genus Papio; species Papio anubis. The sequence continues at coordinate 57,677,756 of NC_044978.1, forward strand.
CAATACAAAAAATAAAAATTAGCCAGGCATGGTGGCAGACACCTGTAATTCCAGCTACTTGGGAGGCTGAGGCATGAGAATCACTTGAACCCAGGAGGTGGAGGTTACAGTGAGCCGAGACTGTATCATTGCACTCCAGTCTGGACAACAAGAACCAACCTCTATCTCAAAAAAAAAGAGTCCCTCAGCTGTGGTGCAACTGGGAAATGCACAGCTGAGACTCGATGTTCCCTATGCAGCTTTCTTGAGTCTTCAGGGACCAGCTCATCATAGATCCTAGCACTCTTTTGTCCCTTACTGCCTACCTGTAAGTTACAAATCTGCTTTGTGTAATTTGTTGCCTATAAGTATATTCTATGTCCTTCATTCAGACAAGTTGGTAAGCAGCACACAGTAAACCTGATCCACAAAACAGGTGCAGCGAGCAGGGTCCCATCTAATGTAATCATAGCTTATTTGAGAAGTAGGAGGGGTGATACTTCCTAGTACCCAGCCCAGGGGAAAGATGGCAGCCTGGGAGCATGGGGACTGAATATTTTTGGAGGAAGGAAGGGTGATAAGTGGGACATAGGTCTGCCACTTCCCACAGATGTGAATGAGATGGCTGCATGGATGAAGGCAAACAAAAGGCATTGAGGAAACAGAGGAACATAGATCCCTTGGTTGGGGATATTTATTTGATTAACCTGTCATTCATGGGGGCAGAGAGTGAGGGAAATGGGTACTCAACCAGACCCTAAGGCACCTGAGAGAGAAGGAAGAAAGGGGTCCTCAGATCTTCCTTGAGGCATCTGAGAAGGAATCAATACATGTGATAAAGGGCTTCACATAAAGGGAGACTCATTATCCAAAGGACAGATATAGAGAAAGGCCAGGTATGTTTCTTTGATAAAAGGACATTGCAAATCCAATGTCTTGGGCTGAATGGCACAGTCAGAAATGGGACCAAGGTCTCAGGGTCCCCAAATGGAGGCCAAAGGCTTTATGTTTCTGTCAAGATAGGAGGGGAAAAGACAGAAATTCAGACTTTTTTTTTTGTTTTTGACTTTTTTTTATACTGGAGTCCACATAATATTTCCAGGTCCTCTTAGGGAGAAAAACTGGTGACATTGGAAGGTTTTAGAATGAATGCATTGACCAGTAGTGCTTTTCTACCATAGTGATATGGCTTTGGTTCATATTGGATGCCAGTGACCAAGGTTCTCACTTATGAGTATATTATTGGCATTGATCCCCCTACTTCAGGTAGCACAAAAATCACCACTGCCTGAGGGAACATATTCTTTGACAGCTCAGAATTCAAGCCACAACAGTGGGGCATATCCTTCCTGCCACCTAAACTACCCAAGTCCCAATGGTTTCTTTAACAAAAACAGTACTACATAGTAAGTGGAGAATAGGACATTACTTTATTAATTCAGGACTACAACAAACTATCCCTTCTAAGCAATGTGTAAGGATCCATTGAATTCTCCTGTGGCGACCTGGGGCCCAGGACTCAGAGACATGCTTACTGACAGCATGGCATTGTCATGCGTATCTGTGTGCAGAGACCACCAAACAGGCTTTGTGTGAGCAACAAGGCTGTTTATTTCACCCAGGTGCAGGCGGGCTGAGTCCGAAAAGAGAGTCAGTGAAGGGAGATAGGGGTAGGGCCGTTTTATAGGATTTGGGTAAGCAGTGAAAAATTACAAAGGGGATTGTTCTCTGGTGGGCAGGGATAGGGGTCACAAGGTGCTCGGTGGGGGAGCTTCTGAGCCAGGAGAAGGAATTTCACAAGTTAATGTCATCAGTTAAGGCAGGAACTGGCCATTTTCACTTCTTTTGTGATTCTTCACTTGCTTCAGGCCGTCTGGATGTATACCTGCAGGTCCCAGGGGATACGATGGCTTAGCTTGGGCTCACTCAGAGGCTTGACAGGCATGATTTACTGACAGCTCTGCCAGACCGACAACATGCACTGGACCGCCATTTAGCCAGTGGATGGTTATCTTTTGACTGAGATTGGACAGGTGCATTCTGCCCAATGAGCCAAACGAAAGGTAGGCTACCCCTACTGCATATCTTGTTACATTTTCAGGGACTCATGGGCCTTTGCCAAAAGCCTAGCCATCTGATCAGGACAATGAAAATGGAGAGATTGGACTGTTAGAGGATCTCCATGTGAGGACAAGGACTAAGAAAAATAGCTTGTTGTCTGAAAAAGACAAATATATATCAATCATATATGTGCTGAGGCAACCATAGCCACACTAGAGAGGAATTTAAGCCATCCTTTTACATAGCCCACGGGATTTTACTTGGACCAAGGAATGTTTTTTGCTACCCAAGCAACTAGAAAATGGGTGCACATTAGTGAAAACAGATGGACTTTTTAAGTACATTGTTATCCTCAGGCCAGTAGAGTTATTGAATAATGGAACTCACAAAGCAACTGAAGAAAGAACATTAAGATGTCCTGCTAATGAGGGGGTAGCCCATCTGACTAGGGCAATAGGGACACTAAACACTACACATCAATACAAAGGAAACAGCACCACAATGCATACTGAGGGACACTGAGCTTGGTGAGGGGAGGTGGACTAGAAAGCCACCTGACTAGGCTGTCCATGCCTGTAAAGTCTCCGTCTGTGTTCACCATTCTTTTTCCTTTTTCCTGATAGAATATGTGTCCTGGGGATGAATTGCAGTTCACGCTGCCATAGTACCCCAGAGAGGCCACCCTGTCTCTAATCTGGAGTTTATACTTTCCTTGTGTACCTCCCCTATAAGGGGATTCCACAGGAGTGGAGGACAGGAGTAAGGAATGACAGACTGCTGGAGTCCCTCTAATGATGCTGGATACCTCTGGTCCTTCGATTTGGGTGGATGATGTTATGAGATATGCCAACTTTGTACTGGAGTGGATGATTGAGGCAGAAAGGTCTGAGTCAAGCAACAAGGGCAATGGGTGTCTGCAGAAGTAGCTTGGGAGTAAAACAGACAGACCAGGTTGCTACACCAACTCAGCCTAATTCTTATCCAATAGGTAGAGAACATCTGAGACCCTGGAAAGGGTGAGAGGTGGGCACGAATCTGTCAGTCTGCTTTTCCACAAGGATGGGGCATTAGAGGCCTGTGAGCATAATGCCTTAGTGGGCTCTTCCAAAGTGTGACCACCATGGATAACTTGACAAAGTGCTGAATGCTCTATTCACGACCTTGTTCTCTCATTGACTAGAATGATCCTTTTGTCTTGCCAGTCGTTAGCTCCAGCACTCCTAATACCACAGAGTACAGTAATGAACCCTAAGTCCTAGCTTACTGAGCGAGTACCTAGCACATGCCACATAGGAAGAATTCAAAGGTGCTGTCTTTTAACTTAAATAATTTTGTGGCAAAATGTCATGACCACAGCTAACAAATCTTTGGTGGGCAGGTGTTTTGATGCACCAGTCTCCTTTAATTACAAGGATGTGTGTTCATGATGACGAAGAGAACAATTATCGGAAGAGTGCTAGCCCTCTGCATAGGGGCTTTAGGATTGTATGGGGTAAACCGTATGAGGAAAACTCTGCAACTACTGCCATCAATGAGACTTGGCTAGTGAGTGCCAATACTTTCATCCTCATAAATAGTACTAGCACAGGGGGCCTGTGTGTGCCAGAGGGCTACATCTTTATCTGTGGGCAATCTGGGGTGACTCAAATGTCGGGTGGGCAAAGTCATGCCTGGAAAACTTACAGATCCTGCAACATTGAGTGTGCTAGGGATGCTCCTAGAATTTACCCCCAAAATGAAGTGCTCCATTGACTCAGTAGCCTAATGCTGTATACCAGACTTACCAAAGACCTGACTGGATGTGTAACTGACTTCGCGTTTATTTCTTTTATGAGATCTTTAGTACCATACATAGGAGTAATTGCTCATAAAAAATGAAAAGAAACCTGTCCCAAACCATGGAAAATATTGCCTCCTCCATTGTCACTGTCTTAGAAGCCTAGGAAACATCTCCCAGCCCCACTGAGAAAGTTATTTTAAACAACAGAATTGTTCCAGACCTTTTTTTTTTTTTTTTTTTTTTTTTTTTTGAGGTGGAGTTTCACTCCTGTTGCCCAGGCTGGAGTGCAGTGGTATGATTTCAGCTCACTGCAACCTCTGCCTCCTGGGTCCAAGCGATTCACTTGCCTCAGCCTCCAGAGTAGCTGGGATTATAGGCATGCACTACCATGCCTGGCTAATTTTGTTTTGTTTTGTTTTGTTTTGTTTTGTTTTTTGTAGAGACAGGGTTTCTCCATGTTGGTCTGGCTGGTGGTCTTGAACTCCTGACCTCAGGTGATCCGCCCACTTCGGCCTCCCAAAGTGCTGGGATTACAGGCATGAGCCACCGCGTCTGGCCCTCCATACTTTCTTTTAGCTCAACTGGGAGAAGTGTATACAATTGCCAACACCTCCTACTGTACTGGGATAAACATCTTAGGTATTGTAGAAACATACGTAGAGGAGATCCAGAAGTCGACCCATTGGTTACAGACAGTGGGACCACCTGAAGAATCCTTCTTTAACCTCTTTGACAACCTCTTACCTAGATATTTGAGACCCAGGGCTAGATTACTACTGCAGAGAGGTCTGACTGTGCTGCTAGTGGTAGTAGTTCTCCTGGGACTAGTAAAATGTATTCTGGCTATGACTCAACAATGTTTCTGACACTGACAGTGTCAGCCAAGGTGTTACATTGATCTGACAAGACAAACCTCCACTTCCAGATCTGGAGATTTCAATGGGCATATGAAATACATTAGTTTTTCTAAGGGAAATATTTTGGTTGGAGAAGGAGACTTCAGGTCAACTTTCCAGGTGGCCTTGGACTGACCCAATTATCCCCTCTTTCTTGCTTGTAGTTGTCAAGAGCAACTGTAGTATATGCTGAGAATGCAATATCCCGAGACAGGAAAGAACTGCCTGAAACAGCCTGGGCCTTGTTACTCTCTCCCTTGACAGAGAGATGTTCTTCAAAACTTTAGGCCACAGTTTCCTAGTGGCCCTGAGGTATGTAACCTAGGGCAGGCTGTCTTGTGGGGTCCCTCAACTGTGGTACAAGTGGGGCATGCACAATCACTCCATCCACTTCAGGCACTTCACATGCACTCCATCCACTTCAGCAACTTTGTTGAGCCTTGGGCTACTGGCTCATAATGGACCGGCTCACGTAGGTATCTGTTGTTTCTTGCTGTTTGTCTGTAAATGATACATCTGCTTTATGTAATTTGTTGCATATGAGTGTGTTCTGTTTAACTGAACTCAGACAAGTTAGTAAGTAGTACACAGTGTACCTGCCCCACACCCAGGATGTACATGCTAAAGATAAACAGTGTGACTGCCTGCCAAAAGGAACAGTTTAAATAGAACTCAGAATTGTCTGCCATGATAGACAAAATGTCCAGAATATAATTACAAATCACCGATCATAAAAAGAACCAAGAAAATAACAACTTGAGTGAAAAAAGACAGTTAACTAACACCAACACCAAAATGCATCAGATGTTGGAATCATCTGAATATGATTTTAAAATATCTAGCAAAAATGTTTCAACATCAAATAGAAATTATCTTAAAGTATATAACAAAATAGCAAAATATTAACTAAACTTGAGTTGTAAAGAAAAAGAACCAAATGTACATTATAAAAGCAAACAAACACAGTAACAGAAGTGAAAAATGTGTTGGATGGAGTCGATAGTACCATTGAGATGGGAGAAGGTAAAATCAGTCAATATGAGGGCAGAATAGTAGAATTTAACCAATTTGAACAACATAAATAAAACAGACTGATAAATAAAATGAACAGAGGTGTAGGTATGTGTGGGGCAACAACAAAAGATCCAACATTTTAATTATGTGTACCAGAAAAGAAGTAAAATGAGGCTGAAAGAATACTTGAAGAAATAGTGCTTGAAAAGAACCTCAAATTTGCAGAAGACACAAATGTATAGATTCAAGAAGCCTAAGACACCCTATACAGAATAAACACATTTCAAGAAACATTTTGATTAAACTTTTAAGAACTAAAGATAAAATATTTTTATTTGGTAGTTTAGAAACATAAATCTATCATTTAAAAATTATAAAAGTCAGAAGTCTTAAATGGTTTACCTTAGGCTAAAATCAAGGTGTCAGCAGCACTGCTTTCCTTCTGGGGACTCTAAAGGAGAATACATGTTCTTGCCTTTTCCAGCTTCTAGGGGCTGTCTTCATTTCTTGTCTCTTGGCCCCTTTCTCCATTCCTTGTCTCTTGGTCCTTTCCTCCAGTACAATTAGCAATGTAGGACCTTTAAATGTTTTCTACCACACTTTTCCACATTTAAAGTATCTTTGTGATTAAATTAGCCCTCCCTAGATAATCAAGTATGATCTTATTTTAAGATCTACTGTTTAGCAAGCTTAATGTCATGTGCAACCTTAACACTTTCTTGCATTGTAACATCACATATTCATATATAACATAGGATATCCTTCCTGACATAGACAATAGGACAAGGACAGTCTTGTGGTGGGTTGCGGGGGGTGGGGGGGCGATTATTCTTCTTATCACAGTTAGCAAACAAAGATTTTGTGCCATGAAAACATGGAGGAAATAGCCTTATCCTTATTTTTCTTCAGTCTTTCTCATCAAGTAGATTTTTAGATCCACAAGAGAAGACTCAACATTGCTTTTAATTAAGTCTCAAGATGAATGAAGAGGCACTATGAGCTCTGGGCTCTAGTATTGGAGCAGATCTTTCTCCTAAACAATGAGAAAATTTAGGAAAGAGATTTTTAAATTGCTCATAGATACGTTTGAGGATTATGGAGAACAGAAAAAGTTTAGAAGACAAGAAATGGGCAGTGTACTAGGTTTTTAAAGGAAGATAGATCTCATAAACTATAGGTGAATGAGCTTGACATTACTTCTGGAAGTAATTTTAAGAAGCATGAAAACAATAGTTTACAAGCACTTAAAAGAATGCTTTGCAATCATGAAACAACATGGGCACACTGAGAACAAATTATATCGGAAAAATGATATTTCTTCCTATTTTTTGAATCTTTATCTTGTCCTTTTATAGTTAGTTGGCATGGAATAATTGTACATATTTCCAGAAACAGAGTGATATTTTGATACAGGTATACAATGCATAATGATCAAATCAGGGTAATTAGCATTTCAAACACCTCAAAAGTTTATCATACTTTTGTGTTGACAACATTCAAAATCCTCTCTACTAGCTTTTTGAAAATATACCATAAATTATTATTTCCATACTACTATGCTATAGAGCACTACAACAGAACTTATTCCTCCCATATAGCTATAATTTTGTGTCCATTAACCAACCTCTCTCTATCCTCCCCTCACACATCCTTCTCAACATCTAATAACCACAATTCTACTCTCTACTTTAATGAGCTCAAATTTGTTTAGCTCCTGCATATGGGTAAGGACAGATAGTATTAATTTTTCTGTGTCTGACTTATTCCACTTAACATAATATTCTCTAGTCTTATCCATGATTCTGCAAATGAAAGAATTTCATTCTTTTTATGGCAGATTAGTATTCATATATATATGTGTATATATATATGTATATGTATATGTATATACCAAATTTTTTATCTATCCATCCATTGATGGACATTTAGCTTTCTATATCTTGGTTATTGTGAAGACAGCTGCAATAAACATGGAGGTGCAGATGCCTCTTAAATGTAATGATTTTCTTTCCTTTGGATAAACACGTAGTAGTGGGATCTCTGAATCATACGGTATCTCTATTTTTGTTTTTTGAGAAACCACCATACAGTTTTTCAAAATACATGAAATAATTTAACTTCCCACCAACAGTGTATGAGAATTCTTCTTTTTCCACATCTTCATTAGCATTTTTTTGTTTTGTTTTAATAGTAGTCATTCCAACTGTGGTAAGATGACATCTCATTGTGGTACTGATTTGCATTTTCATGATGATTACTGATGTTGAGCATTTTTCATATTCATGTTTGTTTAGTGAATGTATTTTTCCAAGAAATGTCTATTCAGATCCTTAACCCATTTTTAAATTGTATTTTTGTCTGTTTCTGCAGTTGAGCAGTTGAGTTGCTTGAGTTCCTTATATTTTGGTTTTTAGCCCCTTGTTGGATGAATAATTCACAAATGTTTTCTGTCATTGTACAGGTTGTATCTTTACCCTGCTGATTGTTTCTTTGCTGTTCAGAAACTTTTTAATTTCACATAGTCATGTTTATATATTTTTGTTTTTGTTACCTGTGCTTTATGGACAGACTCTTTGCCTAGCCAAAATCCTAAAGCATTTCTCTATGTGTTCTTCTAGTAATTTAATTTTTCATGTCTTACACTTAAGGTTTTAATCCATTTTGAGTTTATTTTTGTATAAAGTGAGTGATAGGGGTCTAGTTTCATTCTCCTGCATATGGATATCCCATTTTTCCAGAAGCATGTATTGGAGATTGTGTCCTTTCCCCAGCGTAGGCTGTTGACAAAACTAAGGACAAAGTCTTAAAAACAGCCAGATAGAAACAGTGCATCACCTATAGAGGAAAGCCAATGTAAATGAAAATACATTTTTTCATCTGAAACAATGGAGGTCAGAAACAAGTTACACAATATTTTTCAGGTAGTGAAAGAAAAGAACTGCTAACTGTGAATGCTACAGATGTCATAACTATGCTTCTGGAATAAAGGGAAATTATAGTTTTTGAACTGTTTAAAATTTGTTGTTAGCAAGTTTACCATTAAATGTTTACTAAAAACTTTTCTTAAAACAAAATAAAGGAAAAAAAAGGAATTTTGAACATCAAGAAGGAAGATATATTAATAGAATTAGCAGAAATATGAATACATCCAATACATGTTTTTTCCTAGTGAGTTTTATAAGTCATAGTTGATAATTGAAACAAAAATTATAACTCCTTTTGATACTAAAGGAAGTGATACTTAAAAGTATAGAAGATAAAGGAAAATAAATATAAGCTGAGTTTCCATGTTTTAATCAGAAGGGTAAAAACATTGGTATTTACATTATGTTTTATAAATCAGATATTAAATCAGGTATTAAAATATGAAGAGTAGCATATAAAGTATATACAAATTTCCAAAGCAGAGTGTATATTGTAGATGTATCCAAACATTATAAGCAAATCAGCATGAAAGTTCGAGTAGCACACAGTAAATCAAACAAAGAAACAGAAAAATGAGAATAAGAAAATGAATATATAGTAAATAAAATAAAATGCTTATGTTTTAATACATTAATAATTACATTAAATATGAGTGACATAAATATACCAATCAGAAGAGAAATTAGCTCAATAAATAAAAAAATGCAACCTAACTATTGCTATTGTAAAAAAATACACTTTAAATTCAGTAATATCCATAGGTTGAAAGTAAAAGAATATAAAAATATATACCACGGAAATATTTATCAATAAAAGGGCAAAAGTGGGTATATTAATATTTGATCATCTGGAAGTTAGACTCAAAAAATCTTGCAAAGAAGAACATTACTAACAAGAGAGGAGACAGTTAGAGGCTGGCTAGGACAGAGAGGAAGGGTCTTCGGAGAAAGACAGTGCCCATGGGAAGGCACTTGCACTACCTTTATGGCGTAGCTAGTATGTGGAAATGTGGCTAACCACTTCCTCTTATACCAGGATGTCTCTCAGAAGGGACAGTCCCAATTATGTTTCAATAAATCAACTAAATGTCCTTAACTTGACCCAGAGCTAATTGTAATATCATTAGCATTGCAGTTTTGGTACCCCCATGAATTTTGCTTAGGTACTCATGGGTAATAACCAAGATGGAGTCACTACTGCTAACCACAGGTATGCACAGACAGAACACTCCTAGCAGGGAACTTTACCCCTTCTATTAAGGCAGGACCCACAGAGGACTTCCTTGTTTCTGTCACATAAAAGACTCAGAACTCAACCCCATTTCTGACAACCCTTGTTCGGGTCCCCTCTCACTGCTGAGAACTTTTCTGTTGCTTAATAAATGCTAATTTGCCTTACTCACTCTCTGGTGGCCGTGTGCCTTACTCTTCTTGGTTGTGGGACAAGATTTTGGACCTCACTAAATTAAGGAATGAGAAGACTGCAACACTGATTATAAATTGATCTATTCGCTAGTAAACATAACAATTCTAAATATATATACACCAAATAACAAAGTCTTAAACAGCATGAAGAGAAAAATGATAAAACTAAAAAATAAATAAATAAATCATAGTTGTGGGTTTTAACAGCCTTATCTCAGCAACTGATAGAATTGTTGGACAAAAATTTAACAATCAGCAAACATGTAGAAGATCTGTATAGCACAATCAATGAACAAGATTTTATCCACACATGCAAACACATATACAGACACACATATGTAGTTAAATATGTATGTCTATCTATCTATCTATCTATCTATATATATATATATATATATATATATTTTCAGTCCACACAAGACAGCAGAATATACAGTTTTTCAGGAGCTCATGAAATATTAACTAAAATACTAAATGATTTCTTGCACCATAAAACAAACTCTGACACATTTAAAATAATGTATATCATGTAGAGTATGTTCTCTGACTATAGTGGAATTAAAATAAAAGTCAGTAACATAAAGACAGCAGGAAAATCTTTAAAAACATTTCAATTATACAACACAGTTCCAAATGATCCAAAGATTAAATGTAATGTCTCAAATAAAATCTAAAAATACATTTAAACAAACAAAGGAAAAATACAACATATCATAATATGGGAAATACAGCTAAGGATGTGGTGGGAAAGAAATTTATAGTACTAAATGCTTCATTAAAAATGAGAAAAGATCTCAAATCAATAACTTACACTTGTATCTCAAGAAACTAGAAAAAGAACAGAGTAAACTGAAAGCAGGCAGAAGAAGAAAAATAATCATGACAATAACAAAAATTCATGAAATTGAAAACAAAAAATGTTTAAAAAATCCAATTTATTGAAAAAATCAATCAATTGTTAAACATATATCAAAACTGACAAAAATAAATAGAGGTGACACAAAATTCAGCAACAACTAAAAAAAAAAAACATAGAAAATCCAATTAGGTAATGGACAAAAGACATTAATAGACATTTTAACAAGAAAAATATTCAGATGTCAAATAAGTAGTGAAACATGTACAATATTATTAATCATCATGGATATGTCAAATAAAACCATAATGAGATATTTCCACACACCTAACAAAATGTCTTTTAAAAATTATGACAATAGCAAAAGCTATTTAGGATGTAAAAAAATAGGATCACTCACACGTTGCTAGTAGAAAAGTAAAATAATAAAGCCACTCTGAAAAATAGTTGACAGTTTTTTAAAAAGACAGACATGTTATTCATTCTTTCTACATTTTTTTTTTTTTTTTTTTTTTTTTGGTGCTCATTGACCTTCTCCACCTCCCCTCCAATGCTCCAGTATCCTTACTGACTTCATTGGGCACTCTCAGTGTACCCACAAAATTTTAAGAAAATAAATACAAAATTTTAAAAGTGAAATAAAAACCAGACATGCATAGAGCATAGATCCCAGCAATTGCAATTGTGGGTGTTTAATCTGGAGTAATGAAACTTGGTTCCCACAAAAACTTGTTCATGAATGTCTACAACAGCTTAATTTGTTACAGTTGAAAAGGTCAATAAACCCAGGTGAATATTTAATTTGTGGTGAATTTATACCAGGAACCATGAAATACTACTCAGTCATAAAAGGAACAAAAGATTAATTAATGCAATCATTTGGATGTATTTTTAGGAAATTTTGTCAAGTGAATAAAAGTCAATTATATACATTATGTAAAACAGTACTAGTAAAAGTAGGTAAATATGAGTGAGACTGATAGATTGTCAATATCATTAACCTGGATATGATATTATAGAAATTATATTATTGCTTTCAAAGTGTTACAATTTGGAGAATCTGGACCAAGTGTACAAGTGTACAAGAGAACGCTTTCTCTGTATTATTTCTTACAAATTCACGTGAATACACAACTTCAGTTTAAAATATGCAATATGCAAATATATTATACCTATTAAGACTTTAATATAATAAAATATATTATACCTGTTAAGATTTTAACGTAATAAAATTTATTATACTGTTAAGACTTTGTTATATTGTAGAGAATGCAATATTCTGATTTAATAGAACCAAAAATAAGGAAAGAAAACAGCAAGTTTAAGGGTAAGTATATTTAATATATCAAAAAATAAACAGGTCAAAAATCAGGGAACTCCACAATAATTAATGTATCACTTATCCATTCACAGGATTTGCTTAGCATCTGATTCCTTATTTTTTATTATTTTAAAAAACATATATCTAAATGAAATAGAAGTAGTTACAAGAACTCACAAGAACAAAAATGCGTTAACAACATTTTCATCAGAACAAATACCCAAAATAGAATAAAAATATAGCTTGACAAATTCCAAACTACTAGTATGAAGAAGTCTGTGTCCTAGTTTAAGAGAATGTGTTTTTAATAGAAAACAGCACAAATAGCTAAAAAATCTGGGCAATAATCTTGGGATATAGAAGAAAAAAAACTTCACAATAACATTTAATAGATGAAAATAATGTATATGGTAAATATAAACTTCATCTGTAAAGGCTGTGAAAAACTGAGAAGTTGATTTCATCCCCTATGGATTAAATAAGAAATTGATAGAGGTCAACTAGTGGGAACTTCTGAAGGATTGTTTGTAGGGGGAATATTGGAAACAACCTTAGTGTGTCCTTTGAGATTGAAAATATATAATAAGAATGAGCTTTTGTAGGAAAATAACAAAAGATGCATTTTAAAATAATTGCTGTTTGTTCTTCAAACAAACTTAGAGGTGATCCAGAACTTTATGAATTCAGCCTGGATGCCTTCTCCTGAGCATTCTTGAAGATTTGTGACTTAAATTTGTGTAAATCTAATTATGTTGTTATTTCCCAAGCCAATATAAACCAAACAGACAATTTTAGACCTAAAATTGGTAATCACTATGTAATTTCATAAGAATAATTCCTTTTGAAATTATTCAACTATTAAAATATTTCTAAATTTAAATATCAGAATGATGTTTGATCACTGACCTAATATATACTTAGCATCAACTTTTTGCCTGCATTGAACTTTAATATGAGAAATGAAGCAACCTAACATTTCAGTGTTATATCTGGGCAACAAAAGCCCTAATATTTTCCCCTCATAACTTTCAAACAGTTGCTACTTACTGTCTTTGTATCACCATTGATATACACAGAAAATTAATCAGGCTTACTTTCAGAGAGGTTAAATAATTTTCCCAGGAAAAAGTCACAATTAAAAACAGAATCTTGAAACAGAAAACAGACTCTTTTCCATGTAAATGTCTTCTCCAATTTACCACTTTTTCTGCCACTTATCTGTTATATCTAGATGTCAAAGTCATACAATAAGTTCTGAGTCTAATTTCCATGAAAAAATTGGTTTTGTTCTTATTTTAGTTTTATGCTTTATATATATATATATAAAAGTTGTGAAATTATATATGTATATTTATTTATAATATTTACAATTATTGTCTTATATAATACTATATATATTACAATATTATTTTATGTATTATTAAATATTTACATAAATACAATATTTATAATACCTAAATGAGTAAGTTGTATATAAATATATATTCATTTAGTAATTTTGAAATCATAGTTCATGCAAACTACTGGATTCTGTTCCAGTTTACTTTAATGCATCTTTTCATTAACTTCTGAAAAACAACAATGATTACTTTTTAGTGCCTCCAATTTATAGTTTGGCTAATTTAATTCAGAAAGGTTAACTGACACAGCATGTGTGTAAACCTAGGCCCCAATCCAGCACTCTTAGCCTAGGTATCACATCTCACCTATATTCAATGTTTACTAAATGGCAAGTACTTTCAACATGCACAAATTAGAGTATTTAAAGATTAAAGCAAAATATAAAATAAATATATGTCTAAAATAATGGGATAATATAATACATCATTACTTCGAGAAAGTTAAGGGCTACTCAGTATAGGTACATAACTAAAGTTTAAATTTGGGGTGATACTTTTGGAGGACAATTTAGGAAAAAATAAATATCAACTGCAAAGACCTGAAGAATCTCCCAGTGTGGCATCAAAAAGTAGAACTAGAGTACAGAATTAGGAGTAGGACAGGGAATGTTGGCTGCATGTTTTAGCAAGGACAAGTTCTAAACCATTTTCTCTTTCATAATAAAGAATGCATATTTTGTCTCAGACGATTTTTAAGGATTTAAAAAAGTGATGTAATGATAAAATTTTGCTTTTATATCAAACACTGACTTTTCTGGGAGAATAGTTTGGGAAGGTGTAAGACCATGCCATAAATTATTGTAATAATCTACGTTAAAATATTACTTATGGAGGAGCTTAAATATTGGTAATTGAAATATGGAAAATTGAGAAATTATATATAATATATATTTATTATATATTATATACTATATAATAATATTATATATTATACTTTATATATATAGTATATTAGATATACCTCAGTGGGACTAAATTAACCCAGAAGTTTTTGACCAAGGGGATGGGTAATCATGTTACTCACTGAACCACAGAATACACAATATGATCCAAATTTAGTAATAAACTAATAAATTGCCTTTTAGTTCTTTAAGTTAGATATTCCTGTGTGATGTTTAAGAGAAGAAAAAAAATGCCTTGTTTTTAATTGGATAAATATACATAAAATTTAAGAGCAAAATTTGAAGACATTTTAGATACATCAGGTAATAATGGAAAGGAATGCAGGATGTGACCTCTAAGGTATATGGAACTTGAAAAGAGAAAATGCTCAAGTACAAAATCTCGAGGAACTGAAATATTTTAGGTTGTGAAACAGGGTCACTGTGCACTGGTTACCAACATCTGAGTCTGGCGAGACAGAATACTCCCACACCACAAGTTACATGAAGGAGGTTTATTATTTACAGAAATTTAAAAAGGGACAACAGAAGCTTATGACTCACTGTAAACTGGGCCCCCAAGGCTCAGGAAGCTATCTGGGGTGGATGATGTCTCATCTGTGTGTGCCCCACTTATACCACAGCTAAAGAATCCTGAAAAGGAGGCATCCCTGAATTTGATACCACAAGGTCATGGACATCCCTGAGCTGACGTGTTCAATAGTATATCCTGTTTCTACATAGGGACTATAACAGAGCTTGAGCTATTTCGTCCAACTCTTTCTTAGCTTAAGATGTTGCATTCCCAGTACAGTCTAGTTATTTTTGAGAACTATGAGTGAGAAAAGTGAGAAAAATTGAGTTGCCAAAGACCACTCAGAGAATGTAAGAGGTCCTGTAAGGGGTAAGAAGAGAACAGTAACTTTAAATCAAAAAAATAATAATCCCAAAGTGACTGAAAGGAACAACAGTAGTAATACTACAACTATTAATAGTAGTAACAATAAAACTCTGGTTAAGGTATATGTCAGATACAGGTTTAAGTGATTTAGTTTTACAAAACAAACATTTTTTCCTATGCTATCCTTGCATTAACTTATTTACCCCACAGAGAAGCCCAGGATGTATGCTATTGCATTTTCTTTAATTTCTAAATGAGAAAACTGTAGAGAAGAGAGTTTAAGACATTTCTAATATCATAACAGTGAGGAATTGATAAAATCTGCATTTACGTGCTATTCATCAGACTCCAGAGATAACATTCTTCCCTGTTAGAAAAAACATGTTTAAAGTAGAATGTGTTGTCACTGAAGGCAAGGAAAGAGAATCTTGAGAGATGAAGGAAAGAAAAAGATTTGTCTATTGTCGCAGAGATGATAGGACAGGAAATGAAATGTCACCATTGGAATCATCAGTAATGGTGTCATTGGTGACCTAAGAAAAGGCAGTCAATAGGAGTTCAGGTATAAGCTTATGAAGTGAGAATGAGGAAAAGAGTGTGTGTGAGTGTGTGTGTAAGACTACATAGTTTATTATACTTTAAATGATGATAGAAGAAGGGACTTCTAAAAGGGAAAGTTTAAAGAGAGTTTAATCAATGGCATAATTGATTCATTTAGGGCTCTCAGGAGTTTGAATAGGGTAATACTAAAACAAAGTTGGTAGGATTAACCATATAGAGGAAAAAAAAGCATATATACATTGTTCATTGTAATAAATCTAAATGTTGGCTCTTGTAGGAGAGTTCAAGGTCATCTCAACCCCACACCCACTCCTTCTTAGCCCTTAATGGGCTTTTAGCTATATTTAAAAATGAAACTAACACCAATAAGATTAACAAGAGAAAATAATACAAATTTTACTAGTTTTACATGTTTATGGGGATCTTCACAAAAGTGTAAAGTTCCAAGAAGTGGCCAAAGCAAGATGCTTTTTTATTTTCTAGACAAAGAACAATAGACAAGACATGATAAGACAAAGAAAATCTGGCTAAGGGCAGTATATTTTCCAGGGAAGTCAATAGGAGATATATGGTCGGGGTTATAAAACTAATGGAAGATATCTCCTATCTTCATTAGTTTTCATGCTTCATTAAGAATTTTTATTCAGGTCCACTGGAGCCTCCAATTGCAAGTCCTTGTTGATAAAAACCATTTTCGTGCCCTGGTACTACACAGGTACCCCTCCCAGAAGAATATTTGTGACTTGCTGCATTCAGGGAGAGAGGTCAGCTAGCCTTTTCTGAAACTACAACTTTTCCAAGCGTTTTCAACTCCAAATAATCAATATATCAATCTGGCATGTTTTGGGATGGCACATTCTTCTATCTTTCACCCAAACAACAAATACTATATACTTAATGAAATTTCAAAGAAATGCTAAATATTTTATTTTAAAATTAATTGACTATTATTGAATTAACAAAAAGTATCCAATGTTTATGTCTTAATATGGTGTTACAATTACTTTTCCTAATTTAAAACATGCATTTTTTTCTATTCTGCTCTGATTGGATTGAAATATACTGTATGCTGGCCAGGCATGGTGGCTCACACTTGTAGCCTGTAATCCTAGCACTTTGAAAGGCCAAAGCGGATGGATTACTTAAGACCAGGAGTTGAAAAGACCTGGCCAACATGGCGAAACTCCATCTCTAGTAAAAATACAAAAATTAGCTGGGCGTGGTTGTGCAAGCTTGTAATCCCAGGTACATGGGTGGTTGAGACACAAGAATCACTTCAATTCAGGAGGCAGAGGTTGCAGTGAACCAAGATCACAGTGCTACACTCCAGCCTGGGCGACAGAGTGATACACTGTCTCAAAAAAAAAAAAAAAAAAAAAAAAATACTGTATGTTGAATTGTGTCAATTTATTTAAGGAAATTTTCAAGTCAGAGAAAAGCACTTCAGAGATTGGGTGTAAGGAGAATTAGGTTAAACGACAGAAGTCTATTAGTGACTGGACAAACTTACACAAGTAACAAAGCTATCAATTAAATAAATACACTTTATGAGAATGTATTTAATTGATTTTATAATAAAATTGTTCTGAGATTCCATATTATAGTCTTAGTGATAATCAAATTTGATGATATATCAATTAGCTTATTTGTTCATAAGTAGATGAATTTAGAATTTAATTTAGGTTCTCTAAATGAGCAGTTTGAACAATTCTCCATATTGTTTGCTGTAAAATAGCCAGGGCAAGAAAACTGTTGTTAGATGAAAACCTTTAGCTATGTTTTTAAGGTAAATTTACTATTTTCTCAAAACCCAGAAAACATAACTACATGAACACAAGTGCCTTATATGTTATTAAACAACAGGACAACTTATTGGGCTATTGAAAGAAAACTATCAATGCGAGAGGCTGAAGCAATCTCAGCAATAAACTACAAAGTTTTCATTTTATATACAAAGTTACTGGTCTTCGGTATCTTCAGTTACAATAAAATTGGTTGAATGGTTAAAAAAAATCAAGACTCGGCCGGGCGCGGTGGCTCAAGCCTGTAATCCCAGCACTTTGGGAGGCCGAGATGGGCGGATCACGAGGTCAGGAGATCGAGACCATCCTGGCTAACACGGTGAAACCCCGTCTCTACTAAGAAATACAAAAAATAGCCGGGCGAGGTGGCAGCGCCTGTAGTCCCAGCTACTCGGGAGGCTGAGGCCGGAGAATGGCGTGAACCCGGGAGGCGGAGCTTGCAGTGAGCTGAGATCCGGCCACTGCACTCCAGCCTGGGCGACAGCGCGAGACTCCGTCTCAAAAAAAAAAAAAAAAAAAAAAAAAAAAATCAAGACTCATATATGTATTGTCATTAGGCAAGTGAAATTCCTATATCCACGCTTTTCTGAAAAAGTATATTATAGCATTTGATTATTTATTTATAATCATGACCCCAACCATAGTAGCTGCAAATGATGACTTATGCTGCTGACTTCAAGAATGGTAGAGTTTTTTACAGTTTGATTAATATTAAAAGGAGTGCTATGATTATACTTAGGATATGATATGTTTTTCAAAAATTTTTACCTTTGGAAATATAACAAATAGTATACAGTCCATGGCAACATCTATAATGAATCTCTATAAATTCATGTTATAGAGATTATAATCTCATAGATGTTATAGTCTTCATAGAGACTATACCATCCCTCAAATTTAAACTTTTTCAATAATTTATCTATAACAACTACTAACTATAGAAAACATAATATAATATTAAAATTATAAATAATGTGGTATATTATAGGTTTTGTCATAGCTTTATTTTTGTCATGAATATACTAATTGGTGTTTTTATACAGATGCTATTATCTCATGGAGCAGCAAAGAAACATATTAGAACATATTTTAAAGGTACCTTTTCAATCATTACTGTCATTAGACTGAGATATATCTATATCTGTATCTATACCTATATATGGTTCTTCATATATATGAAGAAGAATTCATATATATATGAAAAAAATCTATAAACAGAAAACAAATAAAACATTGGGCTATTTTGCAATATTTTTCCTTTCAGTAAACAATCAGAATTATTCATGATAGCTTCAATTTAAAATATTTTTGAAAAACTCCTTATAAGAAGCAGTAGTGTGTTCTCATTGGATGGCAAAATTTCACTCCTTTGAACTAGACTAGCCAGATCTCTCCAGAAGTTGTATTATAATAAGCTTTGTGATCATTCGAAAGATGTGTGATAGCAAACCGTTGTTCTGTTGAGATGTAGATAAATAAAGTATAAATAAATAATTGAAGAGTTTGGACAGCTGGGTGTCTGTAGCAATTGAAGCAAAAGACGTCACACTGTGAAGCTTTGAAGAACTAAAGCATCTTGTTCACATAAGCTGACAAGGTAATGAAGAGGATAGAATAAGATAATACATATATTATCATGAGTGCTTGTCGGTGATACATGATTCAGTAAACTGGAATTTATATTTATATTATTTATGTGGATTATTGGTAAGTGCCTTTTGATTCTATTACAAACAATTTAGAAAAATTCAAGACAGGCCCAGAAGACAAACAACACTGTCCTATGCATCATTTTAAAAACCTTTGACTCTTATCGAGTATTAAGCTTTCAAACCCTCTTTTTTTTTTTTTTTTTTTTTTTTTTTTTTGAGACGGAGTCTCGCGCTGTGTCACCCAGGCTGGAGTGCAGTGGCGCGATCTCGGCTCACTGCAAGCTCCGCCTCCCAGGTTCAGGCCATTCTCCTGCCTCAGCCTCCGAGTAGCTGGGACTACAGGCGCCCGCCACCACGCCCGGCTAGTTTTTTGTATTTTTAGTAGAGACGGGGTTTCACCATGTTAGCCAGGATGGTCTCGATCTCCTGACCTCGTGATCCGCCCGCCTCGGCCTCCCAAAGTGCTGGGATTACAGGCTTGAGCCACCGCGCCCGGCCTCAAACCCTCTTTGTTTGAACTTCTTCCTTCCTCTACAAAACCAGGAAATAGAAACAGGAATTTAAATCGTTTGTTCTTCAGTGATATCACAATATGGTAATCCTCACCCTGCAATAACCTTAATGTGCCATCATTGAGGGAAAATGCTTTTGAATAGTCATATTCTATTATTTCAAATATTCTTTTCCTTTCACCCACAAAAATCATATGATAAATGCATTTGTAATGTGCCTGTAAAAATTGAATAATTTATCTAAAAATCTGTATCTTTATGATAAATTAGATCATATAATACTCTATTTCACTTCCAATATGGATGCCATATGAAGAACAATTCTGAGACTCAGAAATCTGTGTATCTTTGGATGAGATAAATACCTTGAAAAATACATTTATAAACTTTTATGCTGTGGGCATATTCTATGTTCATATTCACATGTGTGTGCACGTGTGTGAGTGTGTGAATATTCTCCAATATATATTCTTATTTATATATGAATAACTGCCCTCATGAAATATTATTTATATATTCTCCAATATAAGCATATGCATCAATATATAGATGCATTATATATCTTCTCATATATATTACATTATATATACACACACTATATATTTTATAATATATATCCTCTAGTGTAGAGGTCTATGTGTACATATACACAGAGACCCACTGGGTGTGAGTGCATGCATGTGTTTGTGGGAAGAGAGAAAGAAAATGAAAAATACTACGTTCCTCAAACCAAAACCACTCTAGCCATTGAAGATTCCCAAGAATATTCAATAACAATTGATATTAAATTTTAAATAAGAAAATATTGTATACTTAATTTATGAAATGCAATAAAAATAACTTGCACATTGTTGCTGAAAATATTTTATTGTGAGAAAGCTGTATATAATTAAACTGTTGAGAGTATAATAGAGATGATGGATATACAGGCATTCATTGTAAAAATATATTAGTTACTTTGGGTGCTTGAAAATATAATAAAGTGTTAAGAAAGATGCACAATAAAAACAAGAGTATAGCTCAATGCATTTTCACAAAGTCAGTATATTAATATAACCAGCTCCCAAATGAAAGCAGAAAACTTTACCAGAATGGCAAAACCCCATTCTACTCACTTCCAGTAACCATATTCCTCTATGTCTGCTTCCTAATGACAAAATTAGTTGTTCTTGTTTCTAGACTTTATGTAAATGGAATCACACATGTGATTTACTCTTCGTGTCTGGATTCTTTATCTCAATGTTATGTTTGTGAAGTTCATCCATATTGTACTAGGTAATTTATAGTTTGTGACGGAATACAGTAGGGCTTATTTATTCACTCATCTGTTGATCAAAGTTTGGATTATATCTAGTTTTTAGCTATTATATAGAGAGCTGTCATAAATACTATCTCACAAGCATGTGCGCCTGTGAATATGTGGGTGCATATATGTTGAATATTGTGATAGAGACTGAGATGCACCCATCCAGATTCAGATAGAAAGTGCTGCTAGCTTTAAAGTTTTTGGTCAGCAAACAACCACCAACTGGCAACCCCTTCAGAATCAGCCCCAGGTACAAACAATGGCTTTGTCTGTGGTCACAGCCTTCCTGGAGACCCCGCATCTGGTTACTGAGCGAGGCAAGGTGAGGATACCGAGGCTTGGGCTATTTCAGGCTGTCAGGAGACAATGTTGGCAGGCACTTCTTCCTCCAGAGTTTTCCATAGGCTTGGTTGAGGCTTTATTAAATTTGCTTTGCAGTTCAATTCCTGCTTTTGCCCAACTTTGTCTCCTTCTACTTGCTAAGTATTGATTTTCATAAACTTCTTACACCCCAAATACCACTTCCACTGTAAACTTCATCTCATTGTTGGCTTCTGGATGACCTAAGCTTTATATACCTAGAAACAGACTTTTTTGGTCATAGGTATGTATATGACCACCTTGTTAATTGGTAGCAATAAGTACTACCAATCAATTAATTGGTACTACCAATTAATTTTCCAAAATGTTTGCACCAATTTCATTCTTACAACAAAGGAATGATATTTCTGTTTTTTCCACATCGTTGTTAATAATTCATAGTGACTTGTTTTTTCATTTTAGTCATTTTGCTTTAGGTATAGTGGTAACACTTTGAGATTTTAGTATACATTAATTTAATAATAATATTGAACTCTCTCTGATACCTATTAATCACCTGGATATATCCTATTAGGGTTGCTTTATGTCTCGATCAATTATCAATTTGAATTGGCTTCTTTAACTTGGCAAGTATTTTTTAATGTATTTTGGTTATTAGTTTATTATGAAAGGTATATGTTGCCATTATCTTTTCCTTCCTTATAGACTCCAGTTTATTGCTTCAGTGTTGTCTTTTGATCACACTCACTTTAACATAGCCAAGTTAATATTTTTGTAATCTTTTGGTAATTTTTGTGTTTAAAAAGTTTCTGTTTAATCTAAGTCTGTATTTATCAGATTTTTAATCAAAGCTTTACCTTTTTTCATTTCTTATGAGGATCTGCATTCAATCTGAAATTTACTTTTGTGTATGTGATAGGTAGAGGATTAATATACAATTTTCAAATGAAGAGTTAATTGACAAGCTTCATTTATTAAAATATCCTTCCTACCAGTTTGGAATGTGTTGTCACCTTTATCATAAATTAGGTGACCACATCTATTTGAGCTCTTACTGGACTCTGCTTCATTGGTCTATTCTCTATTAAAAGCCAGAAAATTTCTGATTTGACACTAGGGCCATACTGTTGTAGTTACTGTAGCTTTACAATATATTTTGATAGCACCTAGTTTAAAATATCTAGCTGTTTCTTCTTTTTCAGAATTGTTTTGTTTATTACTGACCATTCATATTTCCATAAAAACTTCTGAAATATCTGTCAATATTCACATACACACATACTTACCTAATATAGTAATAAATATCAAATCTTCTAATCAGTGAACAAGATATGTCCTCAATCTATTTAGAGTGCTTTTATTTATCTAAACATTTTTTATAATTTCCTTTTTTAAATTCCTTAATCATTATTATTACACAACTAAATTGTTCCCTTTTTCTCAATTTTCATTCATTTTGTTCCTGTTGAAATTTACAGCAAAATTAAAGTTTCATTTAAATAATTTTAAAAATACCATGGTTTATTAATTATAGCTTCTGCCTTCTGAATGATCTTTGGTTGCTATTATTTCTATCACATTTAATTATCCTGTGTTAAATTTTGCAGATGTAAATTTTGTCAAATATTTTTTGTTTTGTTTTTGTTTCTCTTTTATTTTATTATGGTAAGAACTCTTAATATGAGATCATCACTTTTAGCAATATTTTAAGTGTACAATGCCTGCCCCCATTAAATATATTTTTATATATTTTCTGCTGTACAGCAGCGATTTTAGCAACATTTTAAGTGTACAATGCCTGCCCTCATTTTATATCTTTTTAATATATATTATCTGTTGTACAGCAGTTCTCCAACAGGACCACAGATGAGCTGCCTAGGGAAGAAGGAGCTGGTTTGGGCTGGTCGATGCCATTGAATGACATAACTGTTTAGCACCTAAGAAGCTGAGGAAAAATTCCAGTTCTTAGCTTCTCCCTTGGGAATGAAAGTAGTTGACCTTTGTATCCCATGTGCTAAACCTTTTAAAAATATTATTTAAAATAGTATTTTTTAAAGCTGTTGCTATATTCCATTTATAAGAATTGGCATAGTAAATCTGCATCTGTGTTCATAACAGAATTGAAACTGATTTTATTTTCTGTTTAGTGTCCTTTTAGTGTCAAGTTTTTGCTGCTTTAATGAAAGCTGAGACACTTCAGCTTCTTCTTAGAATGTAAAAAGCTAGAAAAGGTGTCACTCCCCTGTTAACAAGAAAAAGCCAGATAATCTACGAAACCTTGAACATATTACAGAGTTGAGACAGGAAGCCAATCAAATAACCTGATACCTAAGAAAAAAAATGGACCTCCAAGGAGAGACATGAACACAAGCACTCCCTTCCTTAGAGTAGAATACAGGAAAAATATGGAACCAACACAGAAGCAGATAAGATCCAGTTACAATTTTTAATGAATTGCTAGAAGCCAAGTATGACCACTACAAAATACTTCAGGGCGACAAACAAAAGCTGCATTTGCACAGACTTAGAACTCTTCTCTACAAACAACTTTATGTGCTCATGAGAAAGACTGTAACAAACAGGGAGCTGTGGAAACCTTCAGAAGGCAGTGCAAGCAAGGGAGAGGGTATGAGCCATTCCTGAGATAAGGAGACCGTATTACCCTTCTCCCATCTCTCCTAGGGAACAAATGGCTCAAACCTCTGCCTGGATAAATAAAGCAAACACTGTCACTTACAATACACATACTTAAATAATAGCTAGTTTCATAAAAGGAAATATCTTCAAAGATCTTCTCATAAAAATTTCAGATCATGGAATTTTCAAGGATAATTGAAAAATGTCTTCCAAAACCAAGTTTTCACCTTTTCAAATAAACAAAATGTAGGTGATTCAGATCTAATCAGTGTGTTATAATGCTTGAAATTTTAGACTAAACTCATTTAACTGCATTAAGCCAAAGAGAACCTCAATATTGCTCCTGAA
The DNA here is from genome assembly GCF_008728515.1 of Papio anubis. Classification (NCBI taxonomy): domain Eukaryota; kingdom Metazoa; phylum Chordata; class Mammalia; order Primates; family Cercopithecidae; genus Papio; species Papio anubis. Next base: position 57,702,333 of record NC_044978.1, read on the forward strand.
GAACATTTGATTGCTACTGCTATAGAGCTAAAAATATTGCTTTTCAGTAAATAAATTAATGGGCATGCTGGGTAGATTTATTTTACACTTTCATCTTAAGCAATGAAGAGGATTTCTGAAGCACAGAAACGTTGTACAAGTCATTTAATCAGTTTTAATTACACTAAATGGTTGAAATAACTCAGTTACTTTTATTTTTACTGATTTTTAATAGTTAAATAATATCAAGTAAATCAGTTAAGATGATTTTGGCTTCAAATAACAGAATGTGGAAATAAACATGTTATTATATAATATAAGAAATATTAATTGATTTAGGGCTTTAATAATTTTTGCTTTGGATTCTAAGTGATTATTTTGGCTTCATTCTGATGTTTTCACAATGGTTCCCGAAGCTCTAAGCATTATATTCTCAAATGACTTTATCCAAAGGCAGTAAAATGTTAGCTTCTGTACTATGTCCTATTTTGACTACTTTCTCAGAAACCTCAATGGACTCACCTTAGAGGTGTGAGGGTCAGTGGAGTAGGTGGAGTTGATTGTATCTACATGTCCTATGAGGAGGCAGTTATGAAGAAGGTATCTGGATCGAACACACTGAGGATCTGGGAGACTATAGAAAACTGGAAACTGTGTCAAGGAAGACTAAGCCCTACTTCTTTATGAGACAGTTAAAAAAGATTCATAATAGACTCTGAGGCAACATAAAATTGTAAGAATTCTGCCACAGAGGTGATATGTCATTGTGGTTTTCACTTGCATTTTCCTGATTAGTAATTGTTTAAACACCTTTTCATATACCTGTTATCCATTTGTGTATTTTCTTCAGAGAAGTATCTATTCCGTTTCTTTGCCCATCTTTTAATCAGGTTATGAGTTTTTTAAGCTATTCATTTGTAGGACTTATTTAATTACTTTGAAGATTAACACCTTTTCAGATATATGGTTTGAAAATATTTTCTCCCATTTTACAGGTTGCTTTTTTGAAACTGTTGATTTTTTTCCTTTTCCATAAAGTTTTTTTTTAACTTGATGGATTCCCACTTGTTTATTTTTGTTGTGTTGTCTGTGCCTTTGTCAACAATCACATATATATCCATGAAATCATTGCTAAGGTCAATGTCATGAAGCATTTTCCTATATTTTCTTCTAGAAATTTTAGTCTCACGTATTATATTTTTATGTCTAATCACTTTTCAGTTGATTTTTGTATGTGGTGTAAAGTAAGGATTCAATATCATTCTTTTGCATGTAAATATTTAGTTTTCCCAACACCACTTGTTGAAGAGACTGTCCTTCCCCTCATTATGTATTTTGGCACCCATTTTGAAGATCCGTTGACTATACATGTTAGTATTCAGTTTTTTGAAATCTCTATTCTGTCTCATTGGTTGATATGTTTGTCTTTGTGCCAGTACTACACTATTTTTTTTTTTGACGACTGTAGCTTTGATATATATTTTGAGATCAAGAAGTATAAGGCCTCCAGTTTTGTTCCTCTTCTCTATAAGTCAGTTTGGCATTTTATGGTCTAGCATGGTTAGATATGAATTTTAGATTTTTTTTTTCTACTTCTGTAAAAATGCTACTGGGATTTTGGTAGAGATTGCACTGAATGTGTATATAACTTTATATGGTGTAATTATTATAACAATAATAATTCTTCCATTACATGAACACAGGATATCTTTAATTTTCTTTAATTCCTGTTCAATGCTTTTCATCAGTGTTTTATAATTTTCAGTGTATAAGTCATTCACATATTTAGTTAAGTTTATTCCTAAGTATTTTATTATTTTTGGTGCAAGAAAATGCCAAATATTTTATTTTTGCAGGTTCATAGTACGTGTATATATTAATGGGGTACACAATATACCCTGATACAGGCATGCAATGTGTAACAATTACAGCATGTAATATAGGGTATCCATCCCCTCAAGCATTGATCCATTGTGTTCCAACAAATTATACTCTTTTACCTATTTTAAAAGATACAATTAAATTATTATTGACTATGGTCACCCTGTTGTGCTAGCAAATACTATGTCTTATTCATAGTATTTAACTATTTAACTATTTTAATTTTGTATTCATTAACCATCCACTCTTCTCTGCCCCCTACATTCACCTCAAAACTTCCCATCCTCTGATAACCATCTTTCTAGTTTCTATCTCTGTGGGTTTAATTATTTTGATTTTTTGCTACCACAAATAAGCAAGAAGACATAAAGTTTGTCTTTCTGTGTCTGACTTATTTAACTTAATATAATGATCTTCATTTCCATCTATGTTGTTGCAAACAACAGGATCTCATCATTTTTTATGGCTACATGATACTCCATTGTGTATATATACAATATTTTGTTTATTTACTTATCTGTTGATAGATATTTGGGTTGCTTTCAAATCTTGACTGTTGTGACTAGTGCTGCAACAAACATGAGAGCGCAGATATCTCTTCAATATACTTTGTGGGTGGATACCAAAAGCAGTGGGATTGCTGAATTATATAGTAGCTCTATTTTTTTATTTTTTCTTGAGGAAGCTCCAAAGTGCTCTTCATAGAGGTTGTACTAATTTACATTCCTACTAACAATGTATAAGGATTCCTTTTTCTCCACATTCTTGTCAGCATTTGTTATTGCCTGTCATTCGGATATAAGCCATTTTAACTGAGGTGGGATGATATCTCATTGTAATTTGATTTGCATTTCTCTGATGATCAGTGATGCTGAGGACCTTTTTATATGCCTATTTGCCATTTGTATGTCTTCTTTTGAGAAATGTGTATTAAAATCTTTCACAAATTTTTAAAATAGATTATTAGTTTGTTTGTTTGTTTTTTCCCCCCTGTAGGGTCATTTGAGCTCCTTTTATAGTATGGTTACAAATTCCATGTCAGATTGGTAGTTTGCAAATATTTTCTCCCACTCTGTGGGTCATCTCTTCACTTTGTTAATTCTTTTCTTTGCTGTGCAGAAGATTTTTAACTTGATGTGAACCATTCATCCGTTTTTGCTTTGCCTGAGTGTGCTTGTAGGGTATTACTCAAGAAACTATTTGCCCAAACTTGTGTCCCAGGGAGTTTCCCCAATATTTTCTTGTAGTAATTTCATAGCTTAAAGTCTCAAATTTAAGTCTTCAGTCTATTTGTATTTGATTTTTGTATATGTGACAGATAAGGGTCTAGTTTCATTCTTCTGCATATGGTCATCCAGTTTTCCTAGCACCATTTATTGTAGAGACTGTCATTTTCCAAGTGCATGTTCCTGGTACCTTTGTTGAAAATGAGTTCACTGCAGGTGTGTGGATTTGTTTCTGGGTTCTTTTTTCAATTCGTTGTTCAATGTGTTTATTTTTATGTTAGTATCATGTTGTTTTGATTACTATACCTCTGTAGTATAATCAGAAGTTCAGAAAAAGTGATTCCTCTAGTTTTGTTCTTTTTGCTCAGGATAGTTTTGGCTCTTTTGGATTTTTTATGGTTCCATATAAATTTTAAGAGTGTTGTTTTATATTTCTGTCAAGAAAGTCACTGGATTGCATAGATTGCTTTGGGTAGTATGGACATTTTAACAATATTCACTCTTCTAATTCATGAACATGAAATATCTTTCCATTTGTGGTGTGTGTGTGTGTCCCCTTCAAATTCTTTCATCAGTTTTTAATAATTTTTATTGTAGAGATCTTTTGTATGCTGATTTTGTATCCTGCAACTTTACCGAATTAGTTTATCCATTCTAACAGGTTTTTTTTTTTTTTTTTTTTTTGGTGTCTTTAAGTTTTTCCAAATATAAGATCATTTCATCTGCAAAAACAATAAAAGTTTGACTTCTTCCATTTCATTTTGGATGACCTTTATTTCTTTCTCTTTTCCTATTGCATTAACTAGGACTTCCAGTGTTGAGTAACAGTGGGAAAGTGGGTATCTCTGTCATGTTCCAAACCTTAAAGGCTTTCTGTTTTTTTCCCATTCAATATGGCACTAGCTTTGGATCTGTTGTATATAGCTTTTATCATATTAAGGTATGTTCTTTCTATACTCAGCTTTTTTAAAGTTTTATCATAAGGTGATGTTGAATTTTATCAAATGATTTTTCAGCATAATTTGAAATGTTCACATGGTTTGCAGCCTTCATTCTCTTGATATGATATATCAGATTGATTTGTTTGCATATGTTGAATCATCCTTGTATTTCTACTTGATTATGATGAATGATCTTTCAGTGTATTGTTGAATTCAGTTTGTATCTTGTTGAAGACTTTTGCATCAATGTTTATCAGAGATATTTGCCTGTAGTTTTCTTTTTTTGATGTGTCTCGGTCTGGTTTTGATGTCAGGGTATACTAGACTTGTAGAGTAAGCTTGGAAGTATTCTGTATTCCTCTAATAGGAGGACTAGTATCAGGTTTTATTTAAATATTTGGTAGAGTTCAGCATTGAACTCATCAGGTCCCAGGCATTTTATTACGCTGTCATTGCTTGTTATTGGGCTGAAGGTTTTGGATTCTTTTCATGGCTCAGTCTTTGTATGTGGTACGTGTCTGAGAATTTATCCATTTTCACTAAATTTTCTAATTTGTTGGCATACAGTTGCTCATAATAGCCTCTAATAAACCTTTGAATTTCTGTGGTATCAGGGGTAGCATCTCCTTTTTCATTTCTGGTTTTATTTATTTGGGTCTTTTCTCTTTTTTTTCTTTGTTAATCTGGCTAAAGGATTGTCTATTTTGTTTATCTTTGCAAAAAAAGACATTTTTTGTTTCATTGATCTTTCATATTTTCTTGGTTTCAAATTCATTTACTTCTGCTCTGATATTTTTTCTTTTCTTCCACTAATTTGAGTTGGCTTGCTCTTCCTTTTCTAGTTCTTTAGATGCATTGTTAGGTTATTTATTTGTAGAGTTTCTTTTTTCTCTTTTTTGATGTAGACACTTACAGCTATAAATTTCTCCGTTGGTACTGCTTTTGCTGTCTCCCATAGGTTTTGGTATGTTGTTTTTCCATTACCATTTCTTTCAAGAAATTTTCAATTTCCTTCTTAGTTTCTTATTGACTCACTGGTCATTCAGAAGCTTGTATAGTTTAATTAGTTTAATTCCATGTGCTTGTATAGTTTCCAAAATTCCTCCTGTTATTGACTTTTAGTTTTATTTCATTGTGGCCAGAGAACATACTTGATATTATTTCAATTTTTTGAATGTTTTAATACTTATTTTGTGACCTAATACATGGTCATTTCTTGAGTATGAGTCTTGTGCTGAGGAGAAGAATGCTTATTTTGGAACCCTTAGATAAAATGTTATGTAAATATCTATTAGGTCTATTTGATTTACAGTACATATTAAGTCTAATGTTTCTTTGTTGATTTTCTGTCTGGATTATCTGTTCAAAACTGAAAGTGGGATGTTAAAGACTTCAGCTATTGTTGTGTCAAGGTCTATCTCTCTCTTTAGCTCTAATAATACTTGTTTTATGTGGGTGCTCCAGTATTGGGTGTACATATATTTATAATTGTTATATTATCTTGCTGAATTTACCTCTTTATCACTATATAATGATTTTTTTTTTTTTTTTTTTTTTTTTTTTTTTTTTTACAGTTTTTGTCTTGAAATCTATTTTGTCTGATGTAAGAATAGCTACCCTTGCTCTCTTTTGGTTTCCATTCGCATGGGATATTTATTTCCATGGTTTCGTTTTCAATTTATATGCATATTTGTAGGGGAAGTGTATGTTTTCTGTAGGTAACAGATCACTGGGTCTTGCTTTTTTATTCATTCAGTCACTCTGTGTCTTTTGATTAAACAGATTAGTCCATTTACATTCAATATTATAATTGATAAGAACTTACCCATTGTTATTTATTTTATGATTGCTTTGTGGTGTTATCTTTCTTCTTTCCTTTCTCTTCTGTCTTCCTTTTAGTGAAGTTGATTTTCTCCATTATTTAATTTTTTGCTTTTTAATTTTTGTGTATTCATTATATGTTTTTCAATTTGAGGTTATCATGAGGTTTGCAAATACTCTCCTATAATATATTATTTTAAATTAATGACAGCACTGCATAAACAAACAAACAAGCAAAAAAATCTATAAACCTGTACCCTTTAACTTCACTCCCTTTTCTTAACTTTTTGTTGTTTTTCTTTATGTTGTATTATACTGTCTATGTCTCGAAGAGTTATTTTAGTTATTATTTTTGATTGGTTCATCATTTTGCCTTTCTACTCAATATAAGAGTAGTTTACACATCACATTTGCAGGGTTAGAATATTTTGTGGTTTTTTGTGTGCTATTACCAGTGAGTTTTATATCTTCAGATGATATATTATTATTCACTAATGTTCTTCTCATTTATATTGAAGAACTCCCTTTAGCATTTCTTGTAGAACAGATCTAGTGTTGATGAAATCGCTTAGCTTTTCTTTGTTTGGGAAGTCTCTATTTTTCCTTCATGATTGACTTTCCCTTTTAAAGCTATTTTCTAGATCTTGTGGGCATGCTTCATTCTTTTTAATTCTTCCTCCTTTTGTCTCCTCTGCCTGTGTATTTTCAAAGAGCCTGTCTTCAAGCTCACTAATTCTTTCTTCCACTTAATCAATTCTGCTATTATGGGACCATGATGCAGCATATTAATTGCACTTTTCAACTCTGGAGTATCTGCTTGACTCTCTTTAATAATTGCAGTCTTTTTGTTAAACTTATCTGATAGAATTATGAATTCATTTTCTGTGTTATTTTGAATATTTTTGAGTTTCCTCAACACAGCTATTTTGAATTTTCTACATGTAAGGTCACCTGTCCGTTTCTCCAGAATTGGTCCCTCATGCCTCATTCATTTTATTTGGTGAAGTCATGTTTTCCCGAATGTGTTGATGCTTATAGATGTTCTTTGGTGTCTGGGCATTGAAGAGCTGGGCATTTATTGCAGTTTCCACAGTCTGGGCCTATTTGTGCCTGCCTTTCTTGGGTAGGCTTTCCAGGTGTTCAAAGGAACTTGGGTCCCAGATCCAATAATGCTGTAGTACTTGTAGACTTGTAGAGGTTCCACCTTGGAGGTGTTGGAAAATGTCTGTAAAAATTGTCCAAATTACCAGGCAGAGACTATTTTCTTTTAACTTACTCTTTCTCAAATGAAAAAATGTTTCTCTGTGTGGGTTACACAACCTGGAACTAGGGGTAGGGAAACACAAGCTTCTCTGTGGTCACCAACACTGGGACAGTGTAAAGTCAGACCTGAAGGCGGCAGAGCACTGAGTCTTGCTGAAGGCCCACTGTAACCACTACCTGGTTAACACATATGTTCACTCAAGTCCCTAGGGGTCTACAATCAGCCAGAGGCAAAGCCAGCCAGGATTCTGTCCCTCCCTTCAGTGTGGCGATTTTCTTAGGCCTTGGCTGGGGCCAGAGATGCTGTCTTGGAGCCAGGACTTAGAGTAAAAAACCTCAGAAATTCATCTGATGTTCTGTTCTACTGTTGCTACGTGGGCACTCAAAACACAATAGGAAGTCCTTCTTCCTCTTCCCTCACCTTTTCATAAGCAGAGGAGTCTCTCTCTGTAGCCACTTGCGTGACCAGCCCACAACATGCTCTATCAGGCTACCACTGACGTTAACTTAAATCTTAAGGGTTCTTCAGTCAGCCTCTAGTGAATGCTTCCAGGACTGAGATTCACCTTTCAGGGTAGTGGGATACTCTCTGGCTCAGGGTATGCTCAGAAATGTTGATCAAGAGTCTAGGCCTGAATTCAGGAACCCCAAGAACCTGCTTGGTGCTCTATCTCACTGACTGAGTTGGTACCTAAGGTGCAAAACAAAATCCTGCTTACCCTTTTCTCTGCTTTTCTCAAACAGGAGTCTCACCATAGCCACCACAGCTGGGAGTATGCTGAGTCACCCTGAAGCCAGCACATCTCAAATCCCAAGGCCCACATCTTATTACCTGGGTATCATTGTTGGTTATTTAGTGACCAAGGGCTTTTTAGTCAACAAGGGATGAATCCTGCCTGGAATGGTTTCTTTCCTTCAAGGCAGTGGTGTCCTATCCTACTGTGGCTGTGCGGGTATCCAAGATGTAAGATGAAGTCTTCTTTAGTCTTTAGTTTCTTCTCCTCAAGCAGAAAGAAGCAGTCACTTTTGTTGCTGTCAGCTGTGCAGCCTGAGTTTGGCAGAGGGGTGTAGTACAAGCACTCCCTTAGCTACCCTTTCTGGTATCTCTCTAGGTCATGTGCCAGCCCAAGCCATTGTCTCAAAGCCAAGACCACCACTAGGAGTTTCTTAGGCATTTCAGTCCTTATATCTTAGACTGCCTTTCAAACTTACCTAGAATCCTAGAGCACATTGGCTCATACTGGCAAGGCCTGCCAAGGAATTCAAGTTCTGACTGCTGTAATGGGCAATCCCCCTCCACCTGGGTCTAGTCTAGGAGCTCCTTCAATTTGCAGGCACTGCTTAGCCTAGCACAGCTTTGCTCTCCACTATAACAGGCCAGCACTGAGGTCAATGTAAAGTCTTACAATTGCTGCACTCTCCCTCTTCCAATCACATAGATTTCTCTGTATCCCATCGTCACTGCTGGGCAATGAGGGGAAAGTGGCACAAGTCCTTCCTTAGCTGCCATGGCTGGTGTCTCAGTAGGTCATGTGCCCTCCAAGTGCACTGACTCTGAGCCCAGCTCAGGACAAGGACTGACTTGCCAAGGAATTGCAGTACTTGTGGTCTGGACCGTTCCTCAAGTTCACTTAGGGTCCCAAAGTACTTTAGCCCATGGTGATAGGCTTGTCATAACACACACTTTGGCCACTGAGATGGGTGATTCCCTTCTGGCTAGGACTGATCCAAAAGCTCCCTCAAAGGGCAAGCATTATCTGGGTACTGTTTGCATTCTGCTGTGACAAGGAAACACTGAGTTCAATGGGAAGCCCCTCAGGAATTGAGCTTTCCTTGTCCTAAACACACAAATTCTCTATGCCAAGGGTTGCTGTTGGAAGCTGGGAGGCTGGAGATGTCAGCAATGCATGACTGCCTCTCTTACCCACTTTCACTGGCCCTTTTGGCAATATAAAGTTAAAACTAGATACCACTAGTGATCACCTGAATTTTGCATTTTCTGATGATGCTTTTAGTGCATAGTTTGCTCTTAAAATTTGGTTTTCCTGTCAAAGTGCTTTATGGCTCACCTAATTTTTGGTTCCTGTAGCACTGCTTTTTATGTCTAGTTAGTTGTTAAAATATGGTGTTCCTGTGGAAAAAAATAAACAGTATAGGTTTCTATTTAACCATCTTGCTGTGCTCCTTCCACATATGTTTAATGATTTAAGTGATATAATTTTCCTAAGCAAAGTTTCCTAAGGAAATGCATGTATCTACTATGGTCTGAATATTTATGTTCCCCTGAAATTTGTATGTTGAAATCCTAACTCCCAAGGTGATGGTATTAGTAGGTGAAGAATTCAGAGGTAATTAGGTCACGATGCCACAGCCCCATTATATCAGCACTAACCTGATATCAAAGCCAGATAACAACACTACAAGAAAACTGCAGACAAATATACCTAATAAGCATGAATGCAAAAATCCTCAACAAAATATTTAAAGCTGAATTCAGCAGCTTAATAAAAGAATGACATATCATGACTGTCTTAGTTCATTTTACGTTGCTATAAAAAATTGCCTGAGACTGAGGAATTTATAAAAGAAAGAGATTTAATTGGCTCAGAGTTCCCCATGGTTGGGAGACCTCAGAAAACTTACAATCATGGTGGAAGGGGAAACAGGTGTTTCTTACATGGTGGCAGGAGAGAGAGGAAGCAAAGGGGAAACAGCCCCTTATAAAATGATCATATCTCATGAGAACTCACTCACTATCATGAGAAGAGCACTGGGGAAACTGCTTCCATGATCCAATAACCTACCACTTTTTCCTCCTAGGCCTCCAGGCCTGTGATGGGAGGGGCTGCCATAAAAATCTCTGACATGTTCTGGATATATTTTCTCCATTGTCTTGGTGATTAACATTCAGCTTCTTCTTACTTATGCAAATTTCTGCAGCCTGCTTGAATTCCTCCTCAGAAAAATAGGTTCTTCTTTTCAACCACATGGTTAGGCTGCAAATTTTTCAAACCTTTATGCTCTGCTTCCCTTTTAATTTATATATTTTTAAATATATAAAAATTATATATTTATAATTTAAATATAAATTTCTAGTGAAGACTATCTCTTTGTCAATGCATATAACTGAATACTTTTAAGAGTGCCCAGGTCACTTTTGAATGTTTCGCTGCTTAGAAATTTCTTCTGCCAGATACTCTAAATTGTCTTTCTCAAATTCAAAGTCCCACAGATCTTTAGGTACATTTAGTAAAATATTGCCAGTCTTTTTACTAAAGCATAGGAAGAATGACTTTTGCTCCAATTCCCAATAAGTTCTTCATCTCCATCTCAAACCACCTCAGTTTGGACTTAATTGTCCAAGCCACTATCATCATTTTGGTCAAAATGATTCAACAAATCTCTGGGAAGTTCCAAACTTTCCCACATCTTCCTATCTTCTTCTGAACCCTGCACACTGTTCCAATTTCTGCTTGCTACCTAGTTCTAAAGTTGTTTCTACATTTTCAGGTTTTCTTTATAGTAGTACCCTACCCTAATGGTACCAATTTACTGTATTAGTCTATTTTTACATTGCTATAAATAACTGCCCAAATCTGAGCAGTTTATAAAAGAAAGAGGTTTAATTAACTCACAGTTCTGCATGACTAGGGAGGCCCCAGGAAACTTATAGTCAGAGAAGCAGACATGTCTTACATGGTGACAGGAGAGAGAGGAAGCAAAGGGAGAATAGGCCCTTCTGAAATCATCAGATCTTATGATAACTCACCCATTACCATGAGAACAGTACGGGGGAAACTGGCCCCAAGATTCAATCACCTCCAACTAGGTCCCTCCCTCAATACCCAGGGATTACAATTTGAGATGAGATTTGGGTGGGAAAACAAATTCAAAGCATATCAGTGACCATGTGAAACTTATTCTGGAGTGTTCCCACATGTAAAAATCAATGACTGTAATGCACCAAATTAAAAGGTTGAAGAAACAGTAAAACTTTGATCATCTCAATTGATGAAGAACATAATTATTTGGCAAAATTAAGCAGTCTTTCATGACGAAAACATTCGAGAAACTAGAAATAGATGGAAACTACCTCAATATAATAATAATTATGTATAAAAACCCAAGTGAACATTATGATCATTAATGAAAAACCAAAACCTTTTTCTCTAACATCAGAAACAAGGCGAGGATATCCAATTTCATCATTTCTATCAAATATAATATGAGAAGTTCTAGCCAGAGCACTTTGGCAAGAAGAAGAAAGTCATTCCATTTGGAAATAAAGAAGTAAAATTATCTCTGTTCACAGATGACATAATTTGATACATTGAAAACACTAGGTATTTCATAAAAATTGTTAGAGCTAATAAAAAACTTAGTAAAGTAGCAGGGCAAGTCATCACCAAAAGTAGTTGCAATTATACATACTAATAGTTAAAATTCAAAAACAAATTTAAGAAAACTATTACATTTATAATAACATGAAAAATAATAACATATTTCAGATTTAATTTAATCAAGGAGGTGAAAGAATTGTACAATAAAAACTACAAAATACTGATGAAAGACATTAAAGTAAACATAAATAAATTATAATAAATATCATGATCATGAAGTAGAAGACTTAATATTATGAAGATAATACTACCCAAAGTGTTCTACAGATTGAATGTAATCCTTATCAAAACTCCAATGATTTTTTTTCTGGAAAAAGAAAAATTTATCTTAAAATATATATAAAATATCAAGGAACCACTAGTACCCAAAACAATCTTTAACAATAAGCAAACATGTAGCACTCACATTTCCTGATTTTGAAGCTTATTACAATATTACAATGATAAAAACAGTGTGGTGGCATAAAGACAGACATAGAGACCAATGGAACAGAGTATCAGTGCAAATGTATAAATCATATGCATGTGATTAATAGAAATAATGTAAAATTTTATATGTGTCAAAACCTGGTTTATTTGATTACAATATCATCACAAACATAAATATTCTGAAAATATGATTGAGCAAATTTTAAGATTTTAGCATTCAGAAGATTATTGTTAAATCATTATTTTCAGTACTGAGGTAGACAATTTCATTACCCATTGACATTTTATATGCTGTCACTTTTCTAATACTCATGATTTGGGAGCACTAACTAAAACCAGCTCCGATAAGCATAGATATTGCTTCACCGTCAAAGCTGAGTCAATTAAGAACTCTAAATCCTTCCCACAGTAATGTGTCTATGGATGTATTATTAATACTAGGTACAGATTATAATCATCATTAGTGGCTTTTCGTTTTGAATTAAAATTCCAAATAATTTACTTCCATTGGCCAATATAAAGTAACCTTCCCACTAATGCTTGAATAGCAAAAAACAGACAAGTCAAAGAGAGAAGAAAGATAGCCAAGAGATTAAACGCAAGCCTAATGATGGCATTTAAGCTAAAAATAATCATTTTTTTCTTGTTTTTACTTAAGTAATTATAGTGCTTGGGAAAAATATTTTTTGTATGCAGAGAATCAAATGATATTATTAAATAAAAATTCTTGCCCTACAGACATAATATGTGAGGCATAAACCTGAAGTTTGGAAGTATTTTTAAAATAATTTTACATTGCTTTCTTTTATTACACTGTTTTACCATGCACAAGTATGCAAACCAAAGTCGTTTGTTTGGAAATACAAAAAACTGATTGCTAAAGATAATTATGAACTCCATTAAGTAGATATTTTAAATTAAGAAATAACTTGCTATGTTAACTTTTCTAGATCACACTGGTCTAGTCTCTTTATAGATAAGAACATTCCACTGAATGTATATGTATTTTTATCTTCCTTTTAAAAACATTAATTACTGAACTAGTTCATATAGAAGAATTAAGAATGTAAGTTCTGTGACAGATTTCTATGTGGCTTATAATATTCAAGGAAGTGTAGGATGAAGTTTGGCTTGGTTCTAACTAAACTGGTTAGTTCAGTTCACTTTCACCCGAAAAAATTTTAAATTACCTTTTATAATTTCAGATGTGAAAGCTATTAAAACAAAATCACTGATAAATCACAAGGCATGAACTTGACTACATAAAATTTACCAAGAGATTAAGGAAAATAAATCTGTCCATGTTATGTATTCCTCTAAATGTCTTGAGGCAGACATTATTATGTGTCATAGTTGTATTTTGAACTGTTTTTCTCTGTCCACAACAGTATTCAATAAGCATTAAGATAATCAAGTTGAGACATAATTTGATACCTTAATTATCTGCAATTTGATTCTTTCCCCCTAACTCAGCATTCGGGGGATTGGTGCAGCATTTATAAAGTGTATGGTGCTGTCTGTACATGGATTTTTGTGACAATATTTATATTGTTTTTTCCTTGAGAAATTATCTTTATCTTGTTCCATAGAATTTCCTAAAAGGAGCATACACATACATATCCACATAGAAAAAGGAAGAGTTGGGGTGAGAGAAAGGCATAGAAATCTGTTTAAAAAAGGAAGGCATAAGACATTTAAAAATGTTGTTACATTAGAATGCATGTGACAGTGAAACACGTTTTCTTTTAAGAAACCTATCACTTTGTCTTCTCTTAAAATATCAATTTGGCAGTTCCAACATATTTTAAATTAGAATTCATTTCCACATTTAGGTCTTTATTAATTTACGCTCTATGAACAGTACAATCTTTATCATCATGAAGGAAAATTCAGCATGCTGACGTGGCCTCAAATTTCTCTTCTTTGATTTTAATTAAGTTTAAAATAGATGGCATATTTTAGAGACGTAAACCACAAGGTGTATTATCCTAAATCTCTGTCAAAGTGTTCTATAAACTTTACTGATTTCTAATTGAATGAGTAACCTTCACACTTAGAAGGTTCAGTTTCGGGATATACTTGTAGTAGCAAATGAAAATAGAGATACAAGGAGAATGCTTTCAGCTTTTGCCCATTCAGTATGATATTGGCTGTGGGTTTGTCATAGAAGACTCTTATTATTTTGAGGTATATTCCTTCAATGCCTAGTTTATTGAGAGTTTGTTACATGAAGGAATGTTGAATTTTATAGAGGATCTTTTCTGCATTTAGAGATAATCATTTTTTTCTTTAGTTCTGTTTATGTGATGGATTTTAATAACGTTTATTTATCTGCATATGTTGAACCAGCCTTGCCTCCTGGAGATGAAACCACCTTGACGGTGGTGGATAAGTTTTTGATGTGTTGTTGGATTTGGTTTGCAAGTATTTTATTGAGGATTTTTTCATTGATGTTCATCATGGATATTAGCATGAAGTTTCCTCTTTTTTTGTTGTATCTCTGCCAGATTTTGGTATCAGAAAGATGCAGGCTTCGTGAAATGAGTTAGGGATGAATCCCTCCTTTTCAAATGTTTGGAGTAGTTTCAGAAGAAATGGTACCAGATCCTCTTTGTACTTCTGGTAGAATTCAGCTGTAAATCCATCTGGTCCTGGACTTTTTTTGGTTGGTAGGTATATTTGTCTGGATCCTCTTTAGGAACAGAACTAATAGGATAGATAGAGTATATATAAAGAGGAATTTATTAAGGAATATTAAACTCACACAATCACAAGGTCACAGAATAGGCCAGCTGCAAGCTGAGAAGCATGGAAGACAGTCTGAGCCCTAACGCTGAAGAATGTGAAGTCCGATGTTAAAGGGTAGGAAGCATCCAGCACAAGAGAAAGATGTGGGTTGGGAGGTTAAGACAGTCTAGTCTTTTCACATTCTTCTGACTGCCCTTATCTTTGCTGCACTGGCAGCTGATTAGATAGTGCCTACCCAGGTTAAATATGGGTCTGCCTTTCTCAGTCCACTGACTCAAATTTTAATCTCCTTTGGCAACACCCTCACAGACACACCCTCGATCAATACTTTGCATCTTTTAATCCAATGAAGTTGACACTCAGTATTAACCATCACAATAGGCTATTTCTTACTGCTTCAATTTCAAAACTTGTTATTGGTCTATTTATATATTCAACTGTCTCCTGGTTCAGTTTTGGGAGGGGGTATGTGTCCAGGAATTTATCCATTTCTTCATATTTTCCAGTTTATTTTCATAGAGGTGTTTATAGTATTCTTTGATGGTTATTTGTATTTCTGTGGAGTCAGTGGTAGTATTCCCTTATCATTTCTGATTGCAAATGTAAAACCCAAAACTATAAAAACCTTGGAAGAAAATCCAGGCTATACCATTTAGGATATAGGCATGAGCAAAGATTTTATGACAAAATCACCAAAAGCAATGACAACTAAAGCAAAAATTGACAGATGAGATCTAATTAAACTAAAGAGCTTCTATATAGAAAAAAACAAAAACAAAACAAAACAAAACAAAAACAACTATCATCAGAGAGAACAGGCAGCCTACAGAATTGGAAACATTATTTACAATCTATCCAGCTGACAAAGGTCTAATATCTAGAATCTGCAAGGAACTTAAGCAAATTTACAAGAAAAAAAAAAAACAAACAACCCCATTAAAAAGTGGGCAAAGGACATAAATAGATACTTCTCAAAAGGAGACCTTCATGCAGCCAACAAACATATAAAGGAAAGCTCAACATCACTGATCATTAGAGAAATGCAAATCAAAACCACAGTGAGGTACCATCTCACACCAGTCAGAATGGTGATTATTAAAAAGTCAAAAAACAACAGATGCTAGAGAGACTGTGGAGAAATAGGAACAGTTTCACACTGTTGGTGGGAATGCAAATTATTTCAACCATTGTGGAAGACAGTGTGGTAATTCCTCAAAGATTTAGAACTGGAAATGCCATTTGACCCAGCAATCCCATTGCTGTGTATATACTCAAAGGAGTATTTATTATTCCATTATAAAGATACATGAACATGTATGTTCATTGTAGCACTATTCACAATAGCAAAGACATGGAATCAACCTACATGCCCATCAGTGATAAACTGGATAAAGAAAATGTGATGCATATACACCATGGAATACTATACAGCCATAACAAGGAATGAGATCATGTTCTTTGCAGGGACATGAATGAAGCTGGAAGCTACTATCCTCAGTAAACTAACGCATTAACAGAAAACTAAAACTGCATGTTCTCACTTACAAGTGAGAGCTGAACAATGAGAACACATGGACACAGAAGGGGGAACAACTCACACTCGGGCCCATCAGGGGAAGGAAGGAGTGGGAGAGCATTATGAAAAATAGCTATTGCATGCTGGATTTAATACCTAGGTGATGGATTGATAGGTGCAGCAAACCACTATATCACATGTTTATGTAACAAACTTGTGTGTCCTGAACATGTACCCCACCCAGAAGTTAAAATAAAATAAAATAAAATAAAAAATAGGAATACAGCAAAACTGCAAACACAGTTTTGTTTTGTTTTTTTACTTTTTAAGCTGTGTGATCTGCATTTCTATAAGTACTTTTATTTCATCATAAGTACTAATTGTGTTGTAATTAAGATTTCAATTAAAATTTTATTGAAAAATATCTCACAGAAACTTGACAAAATTGTGCATGTGAATAAAACGTGAAAATTTTATAAACAACAAATGTTGAATAAACGAATTTAAAATAATATATGAATTCTTTTTTTTTTTTTTTTTTTTGAGACGGAGTCTCGCTCTGTCGCCCAGGCTGGAGTGCAGTGGCGCAATCTCGGCTCACAGCAAGCTCCGCCTCCCGGGTTCACGCCATTCTCCGGCCTCAGCCTCCCTAGTAGCTGGGACTACAGGCGCCCGGCTAATTTTTTCTATTTTTTTTTAGTAGAGACGGGGTTTCACCATGGTCTCGATCTCCTGACCTTGTGATCCGCCCGCCTCGGCCTCCCAAAGTGCTGGGATTACAGGCGTGAGCCACCGCGCCCGGCCCTTATAATATATGAATTGTTATTTTAATGTGATTAAATATCATCAGTTGTTCCTGAATAAAAAAATTTTCATACTATCGTTTTACTATTTTAAACAAAGATGACTTTTTGTTCATTTGTTGTTAATACTTAAAAAATTATTTTAGCACCATGTCTGTAACTTTCTCTCCCTCGAGCAAATCTCTCTATATATTTTTCCTTAAAAAGCTTTTTTGAGAAAGCTGCAACGTTATTTTGGTGTGGGAAAGGGAGTACACAGATTTCGTCTTATTCTATTTGCTGCTAATATTTTTTTGTGTGGTTAAATATGCTTAACATAAAATTTACCACTTTAAACATTTTTAAGTGTGTAGTTATCAATTTTTCGTTGTTGGAAACCACCGAGATTTTGCTACTTTCTTACAGTCACAGTGGAAAACTAATATATGTTCCTTTCTTAAGAAGGTAAGTTTAAAACATCAAGAGATTTTTCTGACTGTATGTTTTTTATCCATCCTCTCTTAATTTTGGACTTTTTATAAACTTTGGACAAAAACATATTTAGTAGTGTGAGATAAGACTATATAAATTTAGGAAAGGGAGGAAATTTAAACATCTTTAGAATGATGTTTCCTCAACTGATTGAAGTTTAACTTACTCACATTATCTCAATCCCTGAGGTTATCTTGCAGAAAAAGAGACACTGAAAATGACGAACTTTATTGCTATAGAACATTTTTTAGGACAGCTGCTTTCTAGAGAGGATTTTTTCATGGATAAAACTCCAAACAATCCTACAACAGAGACATATTCTTCTAATTAAATGTATTTTTTTTCTGTCAATCTCACTTATACTAAAAATATTATTTTTCTCTATAGAGAAATATTAAAATATATCATAGCCACTTATTAATTTAACTTGGCACCTGGCACTGTGTGTTATCACATTAGCCTGTCAATAAAAGTTTGTAAGAATGCATTATGTATGTGTGAAAAGATAGTGGTTAATCTCTATGAACATTCTTCTCCACTTCTATATTGAAAATAAATAGGAACTTAGGATTCAACTGACAAGGATGTGTAGTAAGGAATTTAAAATATGCCTTGGTAAAAATGATATCATTTCAAATAACATCAATGTTTGAAATTAGTCATTGTTAAGGTTGTTTAAACTGGTGAAGAGACTGAATGAATATCTCCCCCATTTACAAAGATGAGAAATATTAGCAAAGGACCTATTACATATTCAATAAATCATATAAATTCAACTCAGAATGTCAGAAAGAAGATTGAATATAGAGGCCTATCTTTAAGGAAAACATTTGCAATCATGAACATATTTGAGTAGCATTACTTTGCAGATGGTTTCTAAAGCCATAAGAGTGATGGAGGTCATGGAGAAGGAGTCTTTTATGACTACCTCTACCTCTCAACCCTGAAGCTTATCTGATTTGTGTTGAGAATTTAAAACAAAATGAACAAACAAAATACAGTATAAGAGTAAATATTTACATGGAACTAGAAATTGCAATAATATTTTTAAGTAGGGGAAAGATCTTTATTAGTTGTGGTATATTCCTTTTATACCTAATTTTTTGAGCATCTTTATTATGAAAGGTTGTTAAATCATGTTCAATGCTTTTCCTGTATCTATAGAAATAACCATTCTACTTATGTGATTAATGTGATATATCACATTTATTGATTTGTATATGTTGAATCATTCTTGTATGCCAGGGATAAAGGGCATACAAATTAGAAAAGAGGAAGTTAAATTGTCTATTTTGCAGATTACATGATCTTACATACAAACACTCCGATAAGCTCCATCAGAAAAAAAAGTTACAACTAATAAATAAATTCATTAAAATTTCAAGAGAGGAAATCAGCATACAATTTTCTCAAAAACCTAAAAATGGAACTATAACATAATCCAGCAATTTCACTACTTGAGATTTATCCAAGGAAAGAAGATCAGTATAACAAAATATGGGACCTATAGTCCCCTTTTTATTGCAGCACTATTGACAATAGCAAATATATGGAATCAGTCTAGCTGCCCATCAGTGGATAAGTGGACAAGAAAAATGTGGTATATATACAGAATGGAAAGTATTCAGCTATAAACAAGAACAAAATGTTGTTATTTGCAGTGGTATAGATGAAACTGAAGGACGTTATGTTAAGTGAAATAAGCCCGGCCCAGAGAGACAAATGTCACATATTCTAACACGTAGGAACTAACAATTGAATCTCACGTGGTTGGAGAGTAAAAAGATAGTTATCAGAGGCCAGGAAGGGTTGGGCAGAAGGAGAGAAAAAAGATAGGCAAATGAGTAAAAATATATAGTTAGAAGAAATAAGTTCTATTTTTCAATAGTACATTGGGATGACTATAGTTAACAATATGTTGTATATTTCAAAATATCTAGGAGAGAGAATTTGAAATGTTTCCAACACAAAGAAATAATAAATACTCGAGGTGATTTTATCCTAATATTCTAACTTGATCATTACTCCTTCTATACATGTATCAAAATATTACATGTCCCATGAGTATGTAAAAATATTATGTATCAAAAAAGATTATTTTGTGACACATAAAAATTACATAAAAAATTGAAAGTTAGTGTCTATAAAGTATTACTAGAATTCAAAAAGCCTCAAACAACAACAAAAAACCAAATAGTTTTATTAAAAATTAGGCAACAAAACAGAAGAGACATTTCAGACTATAGATCTATCTTAACTCTAGATCTATAGTTAACAATATAGTATGGTGTACTTTAGCGTATGTTGTGGAGCTATCTCATGTTAAGTATTCCTGGTACAACAAACAAACAAACAAAACACAAAAGAACATAAGAAAATATTTGAAAGTGATGGATATATTTTGTACCTTGATAGTGATGGGAGAAAAATGGGTGTATGCATATGGCCAAGCTCACCAAAATGCATATGTTAAATATGGGCAATTTGGGTATATCAGTTAAAACTCAATAAAGTTTTAAATGTTAATAAAATATGACAAATATCAACCTTGCAAAATCCTGAGGAACAATGTATTTATTCATTTATATAGCGTAACACCAAACCTCCATAATCTTATTTTCATATATTTTTTTAATCTTGTTCTTTGATCACCTCAATTAAGAATGATTTCTTTTCAATATTATATTAAAAAGAAAAAATAGCATATGTCTGTCTTTTCTCACATAAATGATTGATGTTTGATTTATTGATAATTTTGAAGTATTTCTTTTTTGTTTTATAACTCATTAGTAATGCTTTGTAAATATTTTGATTGGGCTGAATTTGAGAAAAATCAAGTCCACATTGGTATATAACACTTGTTCCTATCTTTTTGTGTCACAGAATTAGTAAATCAACATAGAAAGTGGTAGAAATATTTCTGGAAGCCACTCCTATGTCTGCCCAAGAAGTACTAACTGAATTATATACAGAAGTGACTGAAAACTACATAAAAATCCACTTAAACTCAAATTTAATGTATGTCTAATGTATCTTTCCCTAGTTGGGTTCCTAAAATACCCACAGGTATTCCATTTCCTTCAGATGCAAAATGGAAAACGAATAAGGTATAGTTGTAAAGGAAAATGTATGTGGTTCTCTTTATTTTATAATAAATTTATTTATAATAAATACCTTCAATACATTTTACTTAAGTCAAGAGACATGGTCACATATTGCAATGGCTTCTCTCAGTGCTTTTAAAGGAGTTAAATGAAGGTCCCTGAAGTTTAGATTTCATTCATTTTTCTTTTAATCCACCTCTGGAGAGACTAAGGGGTAGATGAAATGAAGTCTTAGGGTAAAGACATGAAGAATAATAATAGTTATAGGTCAAGTAAGGGAGGAACCAGGAAACATCCACTGTAAGGTAAAGAAAATTAGAGAATAAGTTTAAGAGACACAATGTGGTTGCTTTTGAAAATACCACTGAATGGTCAAATAAGACTATCAATGAATGGTAAGTATTGGACTTTCAATGAAAGTATTAGGTGTAATAGGCAGATATGAGAAAGAAAATGAGAAGTGAGTTCTTGGACTAGGTTAGGAACTAATTATTTAACGAATATATCTATGAAAAAAATAAAGCAGTAAGTCATTACTTGCCCAGGAACCATAACTAGGGGCAGTGGCTCCTGTAGAGCATCACTTGTACCCAGGAGGTCAAGGCTGCAGTGAGCGATGATCTTTTGTAACTGTGCTCCAGCATTGGTGACACAGCAAGACCCTGTCACTAGAGATAAAATACAGTTAGATAACTATTAGGCAGATCATAACCTGTCACCTGTGTTTATGTAGCAATTTTATCACTGCTTGCAGTCTCTAAGATTACTCCCATTAGAAACCAAATTTCACTCTGCATATTTTAGCTCTGTATTCTTTCTAAGGAACTAAGCTATTTATGTTACTCCTTTGCTTCATAATATTATACTTATGGTATAATAATTCTCCATATACAAGCTAAAATTTTTGTGCTCTAGCTAGACGGAATTATACTCCTTAGCATGCTATGTTTTCTTGTCTGAGGATCTTTGCTGCTTCTTTTATATCACCATCCCCTTCAAATGTTTACCAATTTTTTTTAGGTATGGGCTTCCCAGTATGCCCTCCGAAAAAAAAATTCCTCTTATTTATGCCTGTATTCCGTGGTCTTGGTATTCACTCTCTTTCCTTCTCTCCCTTATTAAATGTTTAGATATGATACATCTCTTTCACTTATCTGTTTTCCCCACTTGATTGTATGTTTGGTAATGGAGAAAAATCTCAATACCCATAGCATACTTAAATATTTGTCTACCATAATATTCTGTGAGAAATGTTAAATCAATGTGGTGTTTTTTCTGTCTTAAATATATGGTGTTATACATGTATAGTGATTTGATTAAACTAATATAATGAGCTATTACTAAAAAGTCTCTGAAGTTTTGAAGTCAGCACATAGAATTGATCTAGCAATACAAATAATATGTGCATATCTGAATATTTCCTTATAACACATTCTTGATGCTGTTTTCTATTTATTCACACACATATGAATATATACATATAAACACGCTACATATATATGCACACATATATATTATACATATGTATTTTATTTATATCTTGTTTGGGGGTGGCAGCATTAAAATATATTATTAAGATGAATTTTCAACATGCAGCAGCCAACCACAAAGTTCAGTTTTGGAATATTAAAAAATAAAAGCAATAACATGAGAGTGTTTGCTTAAATTTTATCAGAATAATTTAATATACACTTTTAAAGTTCTTAAGTAAATTGATTTAAGACTATGCATGCAATTTGTAAAATTTAAAACAAAATTATATGTATGTAGTTACTACAACAGTTCCACTCTGCTCCTATATAACTATTGCTACAAAAATTATCATTTTATAAAATTAAATAGTAATACAATTGGGATGAAAAGAAGTGAATAGATTTTAGACATGTTTTGAATATAGTTGTGAACATTTTGAGAAATTGATAAATCAAAGAAAGATCTGCACAGCAAAAGAAACTATCAGGGCTCACGCCTGTAATCCCAGCACTTTGGGAGGCCGAGACGGGCAGATCACGAGGTCAGGAGATCCAGCCATCCCGGCTAACACGGTGAAACCCGTCACTACTAAAAAATACAAAAAAAACTAGCCGAACGAGGTGGCGGGCGCCTGTAGTCTCAGCTACTTGGGAGGCTGAGGCAGGAGAATGGCGTGAACCCGGGAGGCGGAGCTTGCAGTGAGCTGAGATCCGGCCACTGCACTCCAGCCTGGGCGACAGAGCGAGACTCCGTCTCAAAAAAAAAAAAAAAAAAAGAAAGAAAAAAAGAAAAAGAAATGTATCATGAGAGTCCTAAAAGTAGAATAAAAGGGAACATAAATATATTTGATGAAATGATGACTAAAACTTCACAAATTAGTTGGAAAATAGTAACTTACTGATTGAAGGAGCTCAGTAAACATTAATAGGCTAATCATTCAGAAAACCATATTTACATATATCTTTATATAAATTCTGAAAGCTGAAAATAAAAGGAAACCTTGAAGCATCAAGGGTAAATGCTTATGTATGTGGAAAATAGGATTAGTGCTTATTTTATTGTCTAAAACAACAAAAGTCAGAAGTATTAAAATGTATGTATTTGAATTGCTGAGAGGTGTGAAGTGGTCATCTTTCAATCAAGAATTCTATATACAGTAAAAATATTCTTCACATATGAAGACAATATATTTCTATATTTTAAAAAATAAGAAAATGTGTTTGTAGTTGAACTTTATTACAGGAAATGCCAAAGGAACTTCTTTACACTGAATTAAAATAAAACTACATCATAACTCAGAGGCACAGGAAGAAAACAAGTGCACCAGAAACGGTAATTATATGGTTAAATGTAAAATAAAAATATATGTGATCGTTAAAGGTAAAACTGTAACACTAAATTTATCTAAATTTATCAATTTAACACTAAATTTCATGGTTTATAACTTATATAGATATACTCTGTGATAAACATAAACACGAAAATGGAGGATAGAAATATATATGTGCAAAATTATTACATATTATAAAAATTAAGTCGCTATTAATATAGATTGTTATCAGTTAACATGTATGGCATTCCTTTAAAGAACCACTATATATAGATATAAAATTTAATACATGACCTTACAGGATAGAAAAATGATTTGTTTCAATAAATGAAGATGTCAAAGGAGGAACAAAAAAACAAAAAAAGGTGAATGAATAAACAAACAGCAAATGGCAGACCTAAACTCAATTGTATCAACAATCACATTGAAATTGAATGGACGAAACACCTCCTTAAAAGGCAGAGACTGTTAGTGTGGATAAAAATGCAAGAACTGAACATATTCTTTCTATAAAAAATACACTTTAAATTTAAAAACACAAATCTCATGAATGCACGAATTTGGAAAAATACGTGACATATAAACAGTAAGAAAAATTAATGTAATGGTTGTAATAACAATAAACTAATTAGACTAAGATACATAGTTCTATATTTCATAAAAAGAGATATTTTATGGTAATCAAAAGATGAATATACTAGGGAGATAGGTATAACAATTAGAAATCATTATGCATGAGTAAAAAAACATTTCAAAATAAAAATGCAAAAATTAACACAATTTATGCCTTGACAAATTATCAAATATATCTGGATGTTTTTATTACTTACTTCTCATTAACTGAAACAATTAGAAAGAATATCAACAAGGGTAAATAAAGCCAGAGCAACACTTCATAGAAAACTAATCTAATTAATATCAATAGAGAATTCCACCAAATAATTATAGGATACACATTCTTTTCAACCACTCACGAACCATGTTTTGGTCCATAAAACAACACTCAATAAATTTTAAAAAATTGAGATAATTTACATCATTTTATCCCACTTAATGTATTTAAATGAGGAATTCTATATCCAGAATAGAGAAGAAAAAAAATCTATATCCAGAATACAGAGGAGAAAAACATGAGGATGATAAAGAACAGGTTTCTAAATATTCAATGTGTCAAAGAAGAAATCCAAAGGGAAATTTAAAGAAATACATATATATGTGTGTGCGTGTGTGCGTGTGTGTGTGTGTGTCGGTATATAATGTTTACCTGCTAAGATCAGTACTTGCTAAGATCAGTGAAACAGAATTTTGAATGGACTGATAAAGAACAAAAAATAATAAAAATTAGCAATATATATGTAACTGAATTAAAATAGAAACACAATGTAATGAAAATAGGTAGGAGACAGATAAAACAGTGATTTAAAACAATTTGTAGCTTCATGGTCAATAATGGAAAAGTCTATAATTAATGATGTCAACTTTCACCTTAGGAATCCAGAAAAATAAAAATAGATGAAACAAAAATGTATCTAATGAAGAAAATAATCCAGATCAAAGCAAAAATCAATTAAATAGAAAAGAGAGAAAAATTAATTTAACACAAATTATATATTTGCTAAGGTCAGTGAAATTGAAGTTTAGATAGACTGATAAAGAATAAAAAGGAAACAAAAATTAGCAATATCAGGAAAGAGATAGGACTATTGCTACACACCTTATAAAATATTAAATATAATTAAGGATTATATTGAACAATTTTTGTGAACACATCTGTCTGTTTAGAAGGTATGAATACATTCTTAAAAAAAAACAATTTACCAAAACTGAAACAAGAATTAGAATTTTTGAATAAAGTTATATCAAGCAAAGAAATTAAATTAGTAAATAAAAAAATTTTCCACAAAGAAAAATTTAAGCCTTAATGTCCTGATGAGTTCTACTAAATATATAGAAAAACAGTAATAATGCTAATTCTACACAAACACTTTCAGAACACTGAGAAAGGAACACTTTATTTCATGAGGTCAACATTATTTTTATGTCATAGTCAAAGTCATAACAAGGAAAGACAATTATAGAACAATATTGACCCTCAACATAGGAATTAAAATCCTGAAAATGAATTGCCAAAGTGAGTCCGCTAATAAATATATAATATAACAAATCATGTCTAAGAGAGGTTTGTCTCATGAATACAAAAATATAATATAAAAATCAATGTAGTATATACCATGTTAGTGTAATAAAAAGGGAGGAGGCATATACGTCATAATCTCTGTAGACTGAATGAAAGAATATCACAAATTAACATACCTGTTCATGATTAATAATTCTTAACAAATAAGGGCTATAAGGTAAATCCCTTAAGTTGATAAAATATATTCAGAAAGAACATAAAGCTAGCATTGCACTAAATAGTGAAAGAATGAATACATTACATTTAAGAGGATCAAGGTAATGATATTTGCTCTGACAACTTTTACTTAATATTGCATTGAAATTTCTAGCCAATTCAAAAAGGTAAGAAAAAAAGTAAACGACATATAGATTCAAAAAAGGAGTAAGACACTCCTTATTTAGAAACAATATATTTATATAGAAATTCCTAAAAAAAATCTTACAAATACCATTTTTAATAGCATCAGAAATAAATAAATTTAACTATTAA
Organism: Papio anubis; assembly: GCF_008728515.1. Taxonomy (NCBI): domain Eukaryota; kingdom Metazoa; phylum Chordata; class Mammalia; order Primates; family Cercopithecidae; genus Papio; species Papio anubis. Next base: position 57,728,386 of record NC_044978.1, read on the forward strand.
ATAAAAATAGAAATCTATAGATACGTGATCAATTTTTTTTTTCTGTGCCAAACCTTCACTCATGATCGTCAACTGACAGCATCATATAAATTAACAAGAGGGATTACCAAGTTATCAGTATTTTTAGTTTATTCGTTTTCTAGGACTTCCATAACAAAATACCATAGGCTGGAGAGATTACATTTCTTAGATATCAAAGTCAGACAAAGACACCACAAGAAAATAACACTATAGGCTACAATCCCTGATGAAAATAGATGTAAAAATCTTCAGCAAAATGCTAGCAAACTGAATTCAACAGTGCATTGGAAGGATCATACACTATGATTAAGTCGGATTTATTCCTGGGATGAAAGAGTCGTTTAACATGGAGAAGTAATTAATGTGGTACGTGACATTTACAAAATGAAGGATATAGTCACATGATCAACTTAACAGACTTAGAAAAAGCATTTGACAAAATTCAACACATGATTAAAAAAAAAAAAAAGACTTTCCACAAATTAGGTATAGAAGGAAGTTACCTCAATATAATGAAGTTCATGTATAACATCACACTCAGTGGTGAAAAACTGAAAACTTTTTCACCAAGGCAAGCATGTTCACCCTGGACACCTCTATTAAACATAGTACTTGAATTCCTAGCCAGAGCAATTTCCTAGAGAGGATTAACAGTGTATAAGGCCCTGCACAATAAATATGAGCAACTATGAAAACGTAGCAGTTGAAACCATTTGTGATGAATCGCAGAAAATAAAAATAGAAAGATGAACTGAAAAAGTACACTGAACCTCAGCAATATACGGGAAATACTAAGTAATCTACACAGAGGAAAGGAAAGAAAGGTAAGAATAGAAAAAAATATATATTTGAGGGCAAAAATGCCTGGATATTTTCTAAATTTGATAAAAATGGCATACCTACAGATAAAAGGCACTCGATGGGTGTATCTAGTCCAGTAGGATAAAAACATGAAAGCATGCCAAGATACATCATGATTGCATTGCTGAAAGGCAGCAATAAAAAGAAAGTTTATATCTTAAAGGGTAAGAAAGTATACTAATTTTTTAACTGCCAGAATTATTTTCAAAGTGGTTATAACATTTAATACTCTCATCAACAATGTATGAGTGTTCTGGTTCCTGCACCTCAACTACAACATTTGGTGTTTTGACTGTTTTTCTGTTTTGTTTTTGGTATTCACGTAAGGTCTAGTGGTATCTTATTTTAACTTTAACTGTTATTTCACTGACGTTGAGTCCTTTTTCATGTGTTTTGTGGCCAGATGTATAACTTGTCTATGTTTCTCTTTAAGTCATTTGCCCTTTTAAAAATATATTTTCTGTTCTTAACACACAGCTATAGGTATTTGTTACATATCATGGATAAGTTTTCTGTTAGATATACATTTCTCAAACACCTCAGAAGCCAAAGTGTATTTAGACATGTCCTTATTTCAAATCAGCTAACCCCAACAAGCATCAATGCTACCTCTGTGTGTGTGTGTCAGCTTGACCTGCAAAGACATACACTACAGTTTCTTCATCTAGATTTTATTCTATTTTTTGCAAATTCTTGAATTGCAAGTTATGAGTTAAACAGTTCCTTGATAGTCCTGTTCTGCACACAGCCTGGAACAACACTCTGTTCTTCATTTGACAATCTCTAATACAAAATTAAGTAATTACTTAATTTAATTACAAAATTAAAATTAATCTCTAATTAAAATTAAGTTATTCAATTTGGGAAGATGTTTTTACTCTATAGTTTCATTGAAAAACTAGCTATAACTTGCATAGGTCACTTTCCTATTGATTGTTTTTCTATTCACAGGCTCTCAGCTTTGTTAGAGCCCATACTGTGCCTTCATTCTTTACATTATTTGTAGTAGTACCTCAATAAATAGTGAAGGTCAAGAATGTAGTTTTACTCACTAAACTTACATGTCCTTTAAGGATGTGAAAAACATTTTTAAAAAAATATATTACATAATTATTTAAATAGCATCATTTCTTATGATGACCTTTATCAGCACTAAATTATTACTGACCAGTTAATTATTAATATTGCTAATAAAAATAAATAAGTAATAAGATAAATGTACCATCAGAATATATCAAAATGGCAATATTGACAAGATAGCTGGTATCAGCTCAAAATGATGCCAAATTCTGCACTTTGATTTTACTTACTATAATTATAGTAGATATCAATTATGCTGTCCTAAAAGCACAATATATTTAGCATCATCAATTAAATTATGTGTTTCATTGGTTTTAATTTCCATTTACTTAGGACACAAAACAGTTTTAGTTAGTTTTTCTTTCCTTTTTGGACTCATACTGTCACCGAGGCTGGAGTGCAGTGGCACAATCTCGGCTCACTGCCACCTGGAACTTCTGGGTTCAGGTGATTCTTCCACCTCAGATTCCAGAGTAACTGAAACTAAAGGCACATATTACCTTGCCCAGTTAATTTTTATATTTTATTTAGAGATTGGGTCTCCCTTTGTTGCCCAGGCTGTTCCTAAACTTCTGGGCTCAAGCGATTCTCCCACCTCTGTCTCTCAAATTGCTGGAATTAAAGATGAGAGCCACTATGTAGAGCCTTTATTTAATTTTTTTGAGAAAAAAGTTAAAATACAATGCCTGTCGTGGATAACTTATTTTTACATTATTGAATTTATCACCTATATTTTAAGATTTAATATTATGTGAAATTGATTTTGATGCCCTGTTTTGCATGATTGCTTTTTTCGTGCTTTTTTCCTAATGATGAACTATTAAACAATCTATAAGATATAATTTGTTAACATTTGTCATGTTTAGCAACATCTGCACATTACATGGTTTATAACAGCATTCAGTCAAGAATACATTCAATCTTATGTTATTAAACTAATAAAAACAATGAACATATATTTAGTACTAAGAATAAAAAGGACTACACTATATCTGAACACTCAAGGCAGCCTGACAAAACAGTTGCTGTGAATCCTCGTCAGTGTATTAACTTTGACTTTTTAGGGTTACTGAATTCTTCAAAAAAGGTCTATTTAAGGGGATGTAGACATTCAACACATTTTTCATCAAATAGGGCAAATTTAGTTCAAAAGATATTTGTAGGAAAATTTCTGGTGAAAATGTGTTGATTAAGTAACTGAAATTTATCCATACAAATATAACATTATTATTCCAATGTAGTTAAATAGGAAAATGAAATATTTCACACCATTTTTTGTCATCAAATAGGTATTAGTAAGCTGAACACATATACTAGTTCATATAGGTAGATTTTGTAGACCTTGAAAAGATATTATTTGTACTAAATTAAAGAGATGTTTGATTTGCATACATAAATACCTTAGATTTTGCTCTATGCTTGTTAGGTCACTAATAGGTGAATGAAAAGTGAACCAACACTATTCTTTGAAGAGCTCTAGAGTGTATGATGGACATGTTTTTCTGGTAAGCAAATCAATAATGAAATCACATTGAAAAATTAAAGCCAATATAGTGCATTGTATCTTTCCTTTCCATCGTAGTTTTGAAAACGAAATCTCTATATGGATTAACTCTTCTTTGTTGTTCTCACAGAATAAAATCATTGTGAAAATATTTTTCTTTAAGATGACTGGCAAAGTCAAGAATCGTTTATACATTTAAATAAAATTTAAACTCTAGGAATTACACATTTTATAGAGGAATCTACTAAAGTACAATAGATGACTAAAATAGAGACTAAAAGACTAAAATATGCCTGCCATCAGTATTTGTATTTGCCATTGATTATAAATTATCCAGCATTAATTAGCCACTGTGTACCAAGCATTCAAGAGTGATGGTGAAATGTGCCAGCAGCTTTCAACTTTGATTTTTGCTCTTATTATTTTTTAGCTTGGTTTTGTTTCCCTTCCCTTTAACAAATCATTTCCTTTCCTGAGTTGGTGCCAGCATCTTGTTTATCTAGATTTCTGACGACACTGATTTTCAAAGCGTGCTCTAAAGATCCTTGGTTCTAAAATTATACTGTCAGAAAGCTACTTTCCCTTATTTGAATGCATACTTATCGTTACATCTGAATTCCAACAGATAAAGTGTTTTTGTTTTGTTTTGTTTTGTTTTGTTTTGTTTTGTTTTTTGAGACAGAGTCTTGCTCTGTCTCCGAGGCTGGAATGCAGTGGCACGATCTCGGTTCACTTCCCGGATTCATGCCATTCTCCTGCCTCTGCCTCCCGAGTAGCTGAGACTATAGGCGCCCGCCATCACGCCGGCTGACGTCTTTTTTTTGTTTGTTTTTTTTTTGTTTGTTTGTTTTTTTTTGGTAGAGACGAGGTTTCACCATGTTAGCCAGGATGGGCTCGATGTCCTGACCTCATGATCCGCTCGCCTCGGCCTCCCAAAGTGTTGGGATTACAGGCGTGAGCCGCCGCGCCCGGCTCAACAGACGCAGTTATTTGCAGGCAAGTGATACCTGATTCCTGTGAGCTTGGCCTTGAGTTTTTCTGGGAACCCAACAGAGAGAGGTGGAACAGAGTTCTAAACCTGGCAGTTGATGAAGTGAAAAGCAGATATTCCTTGGTAATAAACAATGCACAAATGAACTCATTGCTATCTTGATGGAACAGAAATTTCTGCTACTTGAACACCAGAAGTTATATCTGAGCATCAAACATAAATTGGCTCATGAATACTGAAAAAGTAAAGAGCAATAAGCCTAAGGTCACCTAACAGGCACACATAATAGTAAAAAAGCAGAAAACTTGTTGCTAGTGGAACAAACTTTGGAAGAGACAGGTAGCAATCTGTACAATGAAATGAAAAAAAAAAAAAAGAGACAGAAGTGGAGGACGAGGTGAATATTTAAATTATAACCTTAGGGAAAATACTTATGTTATAAAGAACATACATTTAAAATGTAATATATATGTATGTAATCACACCAAGAGATGTTACTATTAAGATCATGTTAGTGTTCTGTAAAATCAAATAGAATAAATATTACAAAATATAAGTAAATAAAAATAATGAAGGAAAGGATGAGAGAATTGAAGAACAGTACAGGAAAACCTAAAATGCAAATGAACATCTAGAAGTATAAAAATATCTGGTTGAAAGCAAATAATTTTATAAAACTTTTATTATACTGGTAGAAGTAATTTTAGTTAACAGAAGAGTTTTAGTTAGCAGATTTCAAGGCTTATTCCATTTCAGTATGGCTGAGCAGAAATACTGGTAAAAAAAAAAATCTTGAACTCTAAAAAGAAGCAAGAAATCATAAAAACTTTCAGAAAGAAAAAACAACACTTAACATCAAAAGAAAAAGAGTTCATTGGACATTATAACTCTCATTGCTAACAAATTATTTGGAGTATTCCACATCAGAAGACAGTAGAATAAAATCTAATGAATACTGAGTTAGAAAGAAAAAAAAAGACATAACCAGAAATTTTCATGTGTTTACTGATTTGCATAATTTTAGAGCCTGTACTCACCATCTGCCCCATATGAAGAATAACATTGGCATTAATAGATTCTGTAGTAGAGACTGGATTTACAGACGGCACACGCAATGATTTCTATCTCAACTTTTTCTTTTTAACCTTCCCTTTTCTAGTGACCCTCTTTTTTTTTTTAATTCCTACTCCCAGTTTAGAAAGTGTTCTGCTTGAAAATCCTGATCGTCATCTGTTGAACTAAATTTGACAGTTGCTAGTACTTTAATGCTTCACTTTTGCTAAAGGAATGACGGACATTTGGAAATGTATGGAAATGTACAGAGAAATAACTTTATAAGTTCGAGTTAAAGTTTTTTTTTTCTGTTTCAGAAGTGAAGACATCTGAATGATCAAGTCCAGCTGATATAACTTATTGATGTGATTGGATATGGATGCATGGAGGATAAAATACACAAGAAAAGAGATTTCAAGATACTTTCATGAAAATTCCTTACTAATCAATAGGTAATTAAGATATTTAAATTTATTTATGAAGCATAAAATACTGATATTTATGTAACATACGACATTTTATAAACTACCTAATGCCATGATATACACTCACATTTTTATCTTGCAAAATGAATGGCATGGTTTACTTCATCACTTCTTCTCTTCTATTACTTCAGAAACCATTATTTTTTATGTCTGTTCAACTAAATAATACATCGTTGGATTCATACATTGTGGGAGAGAAGGAAAAAAATAACAAGAATTTTTTTTCCTAGTTTATTGCTCTTTATGCATACAAATATATTCATTTTAACAGCACTTTATATTTATTTAAATTCTAAGCCTTCTTTATAGTTAAGCCAATGTTAGGAATTTCTAGTAAATTCTTTGTCTATCTCATTGGCTATTTATATATTTATATTTATATCTACATAGCTCCATCTATTTTTCTGTCTACATTATAGACTATAAAACTGTATTTCTAATGAGAAAATTAATCATAGCAAGTTTTTTAAAGAGGCTGGATCTTACTCTGTCTCCCAGGCTGTAGTGCAGTGACACAATCATAGCTCACTGAAATCTTGAACTCTTGGCTCAAGCGATCCTCCCACCTCAGCCCCTCAAGTAACCAGGACTACAGGTGCATGTTACTATGCCCAGCTAATTTTTTTACTTTTTAAATTTTTTTGTAGAGATAAGGTCTGGCTATGTTGACCAGGCTGGTTTCAAACTCCTGGGCTCAAGTGATTTTTCTGCCTTGACTTCTCAAAGTACTGGGATTACAGGCATGAGTTACCACAGCTGGCCTTTTTTGCATGCTTTATAGAAGAAATAAAAATTTCCTAATTATAAAAATAGGTTACTAACAGATAATTTCTATCTTGTTAAGTAATCAGTTTTTCATGGATTTTATATTGTCAAGTAAAAAGCATTTTTGATAAATATAAAAATATGTTTTTGTATTTATGAGAAAATATGAAAAATAGTTACTTTTAGAAAACAAAATGTTCTTATTAGTTTGGAAATATAAGAAGTTACATTCAGTCTATAAATGTACAGATTCTGAGAGTTAAAATAATGTTAAACTCATCATGCCAATAAGCTTTGCAGACTCAATTTGAAACCTTTACTATGATGGCTAAGCAGTATTACAATTACAGCTCACTAATAATATATATGACACGCTTGATTTAATAATAAAAATACCTTAAAAGAGATAATGAAAAATAAACCATAAATTCTAAACAAACTTTTAAAAAGAAATATTTTTAGTACTCACACTATCACACAACATGCAAACACAGTCATGTAATCTGCTTAGCTTTTTTGCCATATTGATACAATTTAGGAAAACATTATAATTTATGTCATATATTTTGTTTGGACAAGTTCAATAATGTCAACAGTTCAAATGATGTGGATCATAACTGCAAAATCCAATAGATTACCATGGAAACTATTGCCTAAAGCTCAAACTGAAAACATCCTATCACATTTCTTGTCTACTCTATCTATTGATCAATTATTCAGTCATTTGCTTTATTCATTTATATTTAAGAATAGAGATTTTGGCCGGGCGCGGTGGCTCAAGCCTGTAATCCCAGCACTTTGGGAGGCCGAGATGGGCAGATCACAAGGTCAGGAGATCGAGACCATCCTGGCTAACACGGTGAAATCCCGTCTCTACTACAAAATACCAAAAAAACTAGCCAGAGGAGGTGGCGAGCGCCTGTAGTCCCAGCTGCTCGGGAGGCTGAGGCAGGAGAATGGCGTGAACCCGGGAGGCGGAGCTTGCAATGAGCTGAGATCCGGCCACTGCACTCCAGCCTGGGCGACAGAGCAAGACTCCGTCTCAAAAAAAAAAAAAAAAAAAAAAAAAAGAGAGATTTTTAGCAACATTTTTCTTTTCTTAAATAAAATATATGCTTCAATATATTTTACTCCCAGTAACTAACTTCCTTTCTATACCATAAAAATTATCAAAGTCAGAACTACTTTATTTAATTTCTTACAGTGGAATTGAGAATTTAGAATAAAAAATGTAAAAGATCATGTAGTATCTTATCCTGTGACCGCAGCAAGCATGACTGGGCATAAATGCGCATGATATTCACCACCTGCCTCACTCCTTTTTAGTTTTACTTGATCAAAATGAGTATAGCTATCATAAAAACTCCAAGCACCCCTGTTTATGCATTTCGGGTTGATAGAAAATTTATGAACAACTAATTATATCACTAAATTTTTTTTTGCTAAATTCTAAACAAAATTACAGGCTTAAGTAGACATAAAAAGTGGGAATTAAGGAGGTATTCTGCCTGATAATCTAGCAAATTTCTTATATAAATCAATGATTCATCATTTTAACTCTTGAATAAACTTCCCAAACCAAACTTTCCATTAATATATCCAAATTTCAAAACCCTACATGTAAGAAATCTATAAATATTTTTTAAAATGTTTAATCCTGGATGTTAAGTGCATGCATAACTACTTAATTAGAAAAATGGAGCTAATATTATGTGTATGTGTGTGAATGTGTATTTTTAATCACTATCATATTTAAGCCAATGTGATGTGAGAGGAGAGAGAGCAGTTCAAATTAAACTGAACAACACAGAACTTTTAGAAAATCTATTGGTTTTCTACCTTCCAAAATACATTCATAAATCATGATCATTGCATGTCATTCCCATGTGCCCTTGATTCTGCAAATTATAATCTAATCTTTTCCCTCACCCTCAGAAAAGAACATTTTTCCTAGCATTTCTTCTTACTTATACATTTTACTTATTTTATCTTTTTTTATTAGACTACAATATTGCTCTCTGTACACATGATGATGACATCTCAAGGTCAACAAAATGAACTAATAAATAATAATACTTTTGCTCTCAGTGGGATTCTTGCACATAAGTTTAGTAAACCAAGAAAAAATAAACTCTCAAGCACATCGGTGTTTGCAAGCTTCTAACTCTGATTTCTGAAACATTTGAGACCAAAAATTCTTATGACTACAAACACTTTAAATTTATTATTTCAAATTTATATAGACCATTTTTGCCCAGTATTTTCTATATTCTATACCCACAAGAACACTACAAGTTATCAGACATTTGTATTCAGGATAAACCAAGTTGACAAATGTTTTGTAATTTTCATTTCATATGAAATCAAGAGCAATGTTATACTGGTAATATTCATAAAATGATTAGTCCTGTCTCATTTATATTTATTACTCTTTTCTATTTTGACAACTTTTCAAATATTCTGATTATTCATTACCACTACTCACACAATTGATTGGCTGTAATGAATTCTACGAGTTCCAGTCAACTGAAATAGCTTTTCTTTGTGGGATTTACATTGAAAAAAATAATGAAAATGTGGCAGGTAAATACACTGAATTGGAGAGTGCAAAATATGGATTGGAACAGGACAACTGAAATGAAAAAAGAAAAATTATGAAAGACTTTATTGGAAGAGATGAATGTACAAAAATAGTACATGTTAGAAAGAAAGAGTTTCTATGAATCAATTGTACCTTTGTACAGTGTTTCTTAATACCTTCTGCTGTTGAAATATGTTCTAAAGAAGTTCTAAAATAAGAGTCTTTAATGGAATGCACCTTCGCTGAAGGGTAGCAACTTGACACACTTCTTTCAGGAGAGTTTGAATTCCATAATGGAAATATCATGACATTAACCAAAGGTGTTCACTAACTGATCTGAATTAAATAGATACAAACCAAAGGCAAGGTACCCTTAGGAATTTGAACATAGAATAATAATGGCCTAATTTATTCAGAGTATAAAGTGCAGCTTAAGTTCAGCAAAGTAATTATAATTTCTATCTTGCAGAAATGTTTTATTTTAATCAGTACAGTCAGGTTATTTTTCTCTGGTAATAATCGCTTGGCATCCATAATACACAATATCAATCTATCTACCTATCCATTCACATCTTCAGTCATGAATGTGAAAGATGCTGTCACTTAGATTTAAAAAAAAAAAAAAATTAGATTGCTGTTTACTACCAAGCCTCTAAATCAATAAACTAATCCTATTAAACTCTTTTTAAATAACATATATGCAAAAGTGAGGATATTTAAAAGCCAATAAATATAGGACAGTGCTGAGATTTAGAATGCATTATAAAAATAGTAAAAAGGAAAATTCTAGTTAGTAATTTCTGGTTTGAAACATTTGGATAATTTTTAGTAGATCTAAACATTTCTAAATAATCTTTTATCAAAATTTGTAAATGCAGCTACCTTTATTCTATTTCTATTTTTAATTAATATTTCTTAAATAATATGAAGCAAGCTATTCAAATTTATGATTCAATTTCAAAAAATAGTAATGTAATTTGAAAGAATGTGCTTCCAAAATAATTGAGAATCCGTTGCTCTTTATGTAATTATCAGAAGTGCCTGATTTATTTTCTTTTTCCCTATTAATTGCAGTCATGCTTGCCTTCAATAGATGCTCGAGAATTAGAAATGGTTTAATGTCAACAAATATTCTAAATGCTTACAATTAGGAAAAAAAAAAACATATTGTTCCTGTTAACTCATAATTTTTGAATATTAAATAAAAAATTATTTAATAAAATGGATTGTAAAAAAAGGGGATTTTGAAAGTCATCACCTTCATCATAAATGATTTACTTGATTTCATTCACTAATTTGAGTGAAGTATTCATCATGCTAGATACAATTTAAGATTAGAAATTTAAAAAAATGGAACTGATGTTAGACTTATTTGTCCATTTTGATTAATTGTTTGCATGTTTAATTTATTGTTGCATCAACAATCTGAGTTTTTCAAAGATAAACAAAGCTGGACATTAGCCAAAGTGATGACAGCAGATTTTATTCAGTTACTAGTGAATAACAATGTAAGAAAAAGAGTAGAACTCTATTCTGATTTGTGCAGAGATTATGGGGCATTGAAGGCAGAGAATGAGGGAGTAGCAAGAGGAAATGAATCAGAGGCAGAGAAGTGAAAAATTATAAAGGATTGGGCAGTGTAAATGCAATTATGCCAGCTGTGTCAATCATCTGGCAGCTATCAAAATAGAATGTTTTCTTTGTTTGTTTTTGTTTTTATTTTTGTTTTTTGTGAGTGGAATCTCACTCTGTCACCCAGGTTGGAGTGCTGTGGCCTGATCTTGGCTCACTCCAACCTTCACTTCTCAGGTTCAAGCAATTCTTCTGCTTCAGCCTACTGAGTAGCTGGGACTACAGGCGTGTGCCACCATGCCTGGCTAATTTTTGTATTTTTTAGCACAGACTGGATTTCACCACGTTGTTCAGGCTGGGCTCGAATTTCTGGCCTCAAGGAATCTGCGCGCCTCAGCCTTCCAAAGTGCTGGGATTACAGGTGTGAACCACCACACCGGGCCTCCAAATTAGGATTCTATTTTTTCCATTGATACTGAGAAACAGAGTTCCTAGTCTTCATGATGATTACATTTCAAAAAAAATGGCTTTCAGATTGGGTCACTGATAAAGACATTCCTGAGCATTAGGAGATACATACCTATATAACTCCAAGGGACAGAGAAAAGATTTATAATTTTGGCCAGGCATGGTGGCTCACACCTATAATCCCAGCACTTTGGGAGGCCAAGGTGGGCGGATCAGATGAGGTCAGGAGTTAGATACCAGCCTTGCCAACATAGTGAAACCCCATCTCTACTAAAAATACAAATATTAGCCGGGGATGGTGGCAGGCATCTGTAGTCATAGCTACTGGGGAGGCTGAGGCAGGAGAATCGCTTGAACCCGGGAGGCAGAGGTTGCAGTGAGCCGAGATGGCACCAATGCACTCCAGCCTGGGTGACAAGAGCAAAACTCCTTCTCAAAAAAAAAAAAAAAGATTTACAATGTTAAGCTTTTCTTTAAGTACATTCTCTAGGAAAGGGAAATGTTGACTGAATTAAACAGTAAATTCTTTTGATAGTCTTGAGTTTTCTCAGACAGTCATTTTAAGGAAGGCTGGCCTCCTAGGGTCAAGGCCTTATGGTGTTAGAAGCCATGCTAGAATTTGGTCAGGTCTGTAAGTGCAGGGATTTGGATAAAGTTGTTAAGTGCCAGGAGGTTTTTGAAGTTTTCAAGTTAAAGCTGATTAAACGGGTAGATGAAAAAGAATTGAAACTGATGCAATACTAGCAGATACTACTTCTTGGGAAAGCATAGGAAACAAACAGACCAAACAAAATTAAACAGAAATGGATTGATTTGTTCAACAACAACAAAAACTCAGAACAAGAGAATGTGTGAATACTCATATAATTAATGACAATAGTTAAGACTTTATCACTCAAATTAGAATATCATAAATTAATTTCATGTAAGGTTATCAGAATTACTTACAAATTCAATAAGCTTTACTCTTGATTAATAGCATGAATAATAAATGGGAATAAAGTACTTCAAATTAATATTAAATAGCATTTTCTAGGCCACCAGTTCTCATCAGTAACAGCAGAGTCAACAGATTAATTACAGTAGCTCCCTTGTTTTGTTTTTTGGATTTTTTTTTTTTTTTTTTTTTTTTTTGAGGTAAAGTCTCACTTTGTTGCCCAGGCTGGACTGCAGTGGCACCATCCCAGCTCACTGCAACCTCTGCCTCCTGGGCTCAAGCATCCCCCTTCCTCAGCCTCCCATGTAGCTGGGAGTATAGGCACTTGTCACCACGCCTGGATTTTTTTTTTTTTTGTATCTTGTGTACAATCAGAATCTCACTATATTGCCCTGGCTGGTCTCGAACTCCTGAGCTTGAGCAATCTGCCCATCTCAGCCTCCCAGGGTGCTGGGATTATAGGAGTGAGCCACCGTTCCCAGCCTGGACCCCACTTTTACAGTAGGAACATTCCATTGTGTTACTTGACCCCAAAATACTTTCTCTTAATGTTCACTTTTCTTACTATAGATTTTTACTTGACTTTATTGAAATAAAATTCATGAATTTGATGAGTTTCCACAAATACATATTCCTATGTAACTGGCATTAAGACTGTTTCCATCACTCGGAAAGCTTCTCTATTGCCCTTTGCTGTTAATGCCCTGACCAAGGTTAGCACTGATGCTATATCTGTCACTGTAAACTAATTTCATCTTGTCTAGATTTTCATAGAAATGAAATATTATAGTGAGAACACCTTTGTGCCAATTTCCTTTTGAACATCTTACTGTTTTAGAGATAAATCTATGGGTTGGCATGTTGTAATAATTTACTACTTTTTATTAGAGTATTAGCTCTTGTATGGATATGCCACAATTCATTTATCCATTTACTGATGAATGGGATTTTGAGTTATTTGCAGTTTGATGTGATTAACAGCTTAAGAGTAAATCTTCTCCGAATATTCAACTACAAATTTTGATGTGGATGTGTGTTTCCTTTTTTTTATTTTTAGAACTTTATATAAACTGTTTCATTGTCTATTATCTTCATATGCTTGAAAATAATTCAGTAGTAAATTGTATAACTTTTATTTACATCTATATGTTTTCTCTTATCGACATTTCAAAATATTTTTTCCTCATTACTATCTTTCTGCAATGAGATTAAAATAGGCTTAGTGCGGTCATTGATTTTCACTTGTTATGCTTTTTAAAAATCTCTTTCATGGTCTACAATTGTACATCTTTTAGCTAGTCTGAACATTCTTTACTACTGGTTATGGGGTCTCTACTTAGGCTTTACCTTTTTCCAGAAAATGTCTGCAAGCGGAAGCTAGGGGAACTCCCAGCTCTCTCTCTGTCTCTTTATTGTTCTCTCTGTCTCTCTCTCTCTCTCTCTCTCTCTTTTTAAGTTTTCTCTTTGTCAGGGATTAGAGACCTGTGCTCTTATTGTCAATGTATGAAAACCATTGATTTTCATCTACTTTTCTAGTTACTTATGATGAGGTCACAAGTTAGATCCCAAAAACTCTTTCATCTTGGCAAGACTGTGTACAGTTTATATCTATATACACACACACACACATATATATGCTGTATATATATGTTCATATGTTCATACTTATGTTTATATAAACCATATATATTTATATATAAACTGTAGATATATAAACTATACACAGTTCCTGTACACAGTTTATATATATATAAAAACTATACATAGTTCCTGCACATAGTTTATATATATATAACTTTAATGCATATATAAAAGAAAGTTTATTTTTTGAAGCAATTTTATTATTAATGAACTTAAAATTAATGCATTAGAAAAATTACAACATTCTTAACTTTTACAATATATACAAATATATATGTAATCAAAAATACATACATATGCATACATATGTACATATACAATACACAAATTTAACTTATTTATGTCAAAAGGTGATGGAAGTACTTTGTAAAAGGATTAATGATTTTTTTAGTCATGTAATATTTTTTGGAGATGATACAACTAAGAATATTATGAACTGTGAATAAAAATGAGATTTGGCAGGGCGCGGTGGCTCAAGCCTGTAATCCCAGCACTTTGGGAGGCCGAGACGGGCGGATCACGAGGTCGGGAGATCGAGACCATCCTGGCTAACACGGTGAAACCCCGTCTCTACTAAAAAAATACAAAAAACTAGCCGGGCGAGGTGGCGGGCGCCTGTAGTCCCAGCTACTCGGGAGGCTGAGGCAGGAGAATGGCCTGAACCCGGGAGGCGGAGCTTGCAGTGAGCTGAGATCCGGCCACTGCACTCTAGCCTGGGCGACAGAGCGAGACTCCGTCTCAAAAAAAAAAAAAAAAAATGAGATTTGTTACATGTGAACACACCCTTTTTACAGAGTATTCATGGAGTCTCTATTTTAGTAAACATTTGGTATTTAAAAAGACTGTTAGAGTTTGAAACATTTTGAGCAACAGATCGCCAGTGTCTCATCAGGAATAGAAGTTTTGTCTTGTAGAACACATATCAGATTGAGAAATGCAGTTGGTTCAGTGGTTTATTCTGCTCATCTGCGTAGAGATGTGCTTATGATACTTTTTTGGACTTTTTTTTTTTTGCATGATTTCATTTTATCACAGTATGGATCACCTGTTTTTGTATTTCTTATCGTATATTCTCCATACATCCTTAGTAAAGGGAAATTAAGCGGAAACAAACATAAATTAACAACTGGTAGGTGGTGTAATGTATTTCATAACCTAAAATCTTGCTCTTTTTAACCCCATCCTATCATTGGAATTTACTGTAATATTTCTAAAACACCACTTCTCACTGCTCTTTTTTTTCTGCAGCTTTACACACAGGTGTAGGTTTGAAGCAGTAGAAAAGATGAAAGACAGTTTATGATGTAAATAATAGTATCATTTACCCCACCCCAACCCTGTAATTGACCTGATTGAGCATAATGTTAAGATACTCTCTGAATTCACTAAAAACCATCAGGTAAATATATAGCAAGGAGTATTTTATTGACACAGTACACTCTAATAGCAGTCTATCTTTTAAAAATACATATTATTTTCTTAGCAGAACCAACTGAGGTATTTGTTCTATAAGTGCATCTTTTCCTTTGCTTTGAAATGAGAAATACCATATCATTTTGTTTTCTGCTAAACATTAGCCACAGTCTTTAAAGGCTTCATGAATAGCAGAATAAATCATCCAGACATGTAATATCCACAAGCATAGCAGTTTAAGTAAAATTAGTAGTATTTTTTAATTCAAATTCCTGATAGATTTTTTAAGCCAACTGCCCAAGAATGTAATATCAATATGTCTATTTAAATAAATTTAGCTGACTGGTTTTTGGATACTTTTTTGATAGCTGAATTATATCTAGAAAGTTATATCTTAATCCTTAATGTTCAGGTGTCTTTTCTAAGTAGATAAATGCATAAAAACAATCTTTTATTTGGCTCTATCTCTTGCAAAAGTGGATTTTTTTCTGAAAAAGAAAGCAGACCTGACTGAAATGAAATGAAAGAGAAAGAATTTGTTGACACTTTATGTAAAAGGTTGCAGGAGAAGGTGATATAATCTTGAATATTTGACAAATAAACCTTCCTAGTGATAAGACAATGCTCAGAAGAAAAGGCCATATATTTAACAAAGACAAGATTTAAAGGGACAAGTATTGAGATAATCAGATAATCTATGCAGATGTTTATTTGAGCTTATTTAAGCTATCTCATGTTGCAACCAATTGAAAAGAACATATTATTAGTTTAAATAATTCAAAATGTAGCCATGCTCAAGACTTTACTTTCAAAGTGTTAATATGCAAATACACAAGTACATATGATTGATATCTAATTTATTTCAGATATATTGTGAGTTTGGTCTATCAATTTGCTTATATTTGAAGTATAGAGTTACAAAACAAAATTCCAAATGTGAACACTTCATTGAAGCCATTGCGCTTTAGTCAGTATGACTGAACATTTGCAATACTCTTAAAATCAATTTATCTTTTTTGCAAAACTCAAGTTGTCACAATTAAATCTGAGATAGACTTTAGTATTTCTTTTGGAGATAAAATAAGTAAGTATCACCCTTGCTTGATACAGAAGTATTCAAAGTGTCTAGCATTTCATATGTTTCCTTATGCCAAAATAAATAAAAGAAAAAAATAAATTTATACAACATATTAGTACAAAAGTGAAATAATGTTATACTTTGCCCATTTGGCTTTCTACTTTGACAAGCCATTATATCTAACACAATTCTAGAAGATAATGTCCTCTAATACAAATATCTGTTATGAGTTTTAATATTAGGCTTTTCTGTTATCCAACCTTAAAATTAACAAGCAACTTGTATTGTTAGGAACACTGTTGCTGGTTAATGCAGATGTCCTTTGATCTCCTCTTTCTTTCCTCTTCTACTTCACAGTGATCTCCAATTGAGGTTATCTGATGTCCTGTACACTGGTACCATGAATTCCAGGATGCGTTTAGCCAAAGTGGATTGCTCAACTAAGCTCTATTCAGAGATATGATTATGGTCACTCTTCAGTTGACTTCATGGTAATTAAAAGTAGGTTAACTAAATGAGAGACTTGAGAATTCATTTGAATTAATTCATGTGGATGTTTATTTTGATATATTATCAGGCAATGTTAGCTTTATATTAAAAAGAAGTGATACCCTTTACACAGCCAGAATTAATTCATTATTCATATAAAATATTTGGCATAATCTAAAGTGAGATAAGCAGTTAATAATAGAAGTCAGTATAGTTTTATAAAAGTTCTAGTTGTATGTTTATAACATTATAGTAACAAAAGGCTCATAATAAAAATTTTATTTACTTTGTATGTAATGTTGTGAGGTGAATCATGTGCACACTATAGAGAAGTTCATTGCACAAAAAAAGAAAGAGAAAAAAGAGAGAAAGAAACAGAGAAGGAGAAGGAAGGAAAAAAGGAAGAGAGGAAGAAAGGAAGGGAGGAAGGAAGAAAGGAAGGAAGGAAGGAAGGAAGGAAGGAAGGAAGGAAGGAAGGAAGGAAGGATATAAGGAGGGAAGAAAGGAAGGAAGGAAGGAAGGATATAAGGAGGGAAGAAAGGAAGGAAGGAAGGATATAAGGAGGGAAGAAAGGAACGAAGGAAGGAAGGAAGAAAGAAAGGAAGGAAGGAGGGAAGGAAGAAAGGAAGGAAGGAAGGAAGGAGGAAGGGAGGGAGGAAGGAAAGAAGGAAGGAAAGAAAGAAGGAGAGAGAATCAGGCACAAGCATGTGCATCTTCACTGACAATTAATTCTGTAAGACTTGTTTTTGTTTGATGGAAAAAAGAATAAGGGAGCAAAGGTAATCATTTAAATTTCAGAAGGCTACCTAGAAGGTTTTTTTTCATAACGATTATCTAAAATTTAGTTATATAAATTTAACAATTAAATTATATATATAAATGAAGGTAAAATTATTCAAGACATAAACTTCCTAATTATTTTATTAAATTTTTTTATTATCTGTATTTTTGAGATTATGTATATCTATTTTATTTGTATCGCAAAAACTGCCATATAGTAATGTGCTACTGAACTCGTCTTTCAGCTTCACATTCAGTGATAACATTTTGATAGCTTGAAATAAGCCATGCTAGTATTTACACTGTGGAAATCAGCAAGTACTACCTATCAGAGTCTGAGTTATTGTTTTGTTTATTCTTTAGACTTATGAAAGTAATAGTTCTATGAAATGAATTGTGAATAGCAAAAAGAATAAATAAAAAAAGGAGAGCAAGAGAGATAATCTGATAGTAGTATTCAAAAAAGATGATTCAATTCAGCAAAGAAGTAGATGTACTTGATAAATGAAGAAAATGTGAGCATATTTCTTTGTTATTCTACTTTTGTCTTACTCATTAACCTGTACATAAATGTAAAATAATTTTGTGAGTCAGTTGACTATATAAAATCTATAATAAAGGGTATTGTATATTTTGTTAATATTTGTAAATTATGTGTTGCATAATCTTTATATCAGTAGAAGTTATAATATGCATAGACATGTTTGTTTGTTTGTTTCAGGAAGTAGTTATTAAACATTTAACAGCTGACTATTGTCTAGGACACATACACCTAAAACCTGTTTTGCAATGAAATCTCTAGTGTGTTCTCAAAGAAAGATGTCATGGAGGGAAAGCTGAACGCACACTCCTGGCCTGTTGACTGTGGCTAAGCAAAACATGAGATAAAAGAGAAAATATTTCTCAGATAAGATATATCTAAATTTATATGTATATGGTAATCACAATTCTAACCTGGCCTCCATGATTCCTGTCCCCTGGTATACAAATGTTTGTTCAATAACTATTCTTGATTGTGGGCAGGACCTGTAACTTACATCTAACCAATAGAATATCTCAGATTGAAGGAATTTCAGAGATGCGGTTATGGTCCCTCTTCAGTTGACTTCATGGTAATTAAAATTAGATTATTTAAGGTGAGCCTGTTCTAATCAAGTGAGCCCTGTGAAGAGGATCAGAAGCAAGAGAGCAGAAGCAATGCATTATCTCTCTCCTTCTCTTCTCTCCATTACCAGCTTCCAATCAAATAAGAAAGTTGTACAAGGAAAGGAATTTTACCAACAATCTCAAGAACCTTGAAAGTGGAATCTTCCCTAGGCAAGTCTAAAGATGAGAATGCAGCCTGGCCAACACCTCTATTGTAGCACAGCGAGATCCTGAGCACAGAACCTAATTAAGCTGTGACCAATAGAAGTTGTGAGATTGAAAGTCTAGGTCATTTAAAACTCTAGGTATGTGGTGTTATAAATGTGCATCTATGTGTGTTATGTGTATCCAATACATACAGTACAGTACAGTCCCAAAAAATATGTAATGTATGATTCTATTTATATGAAATATCCATAATAGAAAAATCTATAGAGATGGAAAGGAGCTTAGTGGTTGCCTAGGAACTGGGGAATAGAAAATGACTGCTAAAGGACATGGCATTTCATTTTGGGGTGACAAAGTGTTCCAAAAATAATCTAAGGTGATGATTACATAACTGTATATGTATAATACAAAATTATTTCATTGTATACTTTAAAGGGTTCAATATAAGGTATTAAATTATAATTCAATACAGCTGACTTAAAAAATCTTAAAGAAATAATAACATTCTAAGACACATAAAAACTGAGAAAATTAATTGTTATAAGACCAACCTATAAGGAATGTCAAAGAAAATTATTTCTGTAGGAAGAATAGAGATTATAGACAAAAAAAAAAAAAAAGAATCATAAAAAGGCACAATTCAATTCAGAAAAAGAAGAGAAAGAGAAAACATAAAACACGTGTAAGACAGCAAGGAAGATGGTAGATTTTAATATAAACAGGTGGATAATCACTTTAAATAGAAATAGTCTCAACTTACTAGTTGAAAGAAAACATAGATTACCAGGTTTGATTAAAGAAACAAAGCAAGACCCAACATAATGCTGACTGCAAGCATCCAATTTTAGATACTGATATAGATAGATTGAAAGTAAAGGGATGGATGGTATAACATGCAGATACTAACCACAAGGAACGTAGTTAAGTGGGAAATTAAATAATGATAAAGGGCCAATGCTACAGAAAGTGTAATAATCTCAAGTGTGTATCCACCTAATATAAGAGTTTCAAAATACACAAGAAAAAATATTAGCACATTGGAAAAAAAGAAATAGAGAAATCTAAAACTATAGTTGGAGACTTCAACACTCTTCTCTCAGTAACTGGTAGAGTAAGTAGGTAGCATGTCAGTGGTATTACAGATGTTTATAGACGATCTGAACCATCAGTTCTATCATACAATTTGGCCAAACTGATATTTATAGAAAAGGCCACTCAATAGCAGATACATATTATTCGCAAATCCGCAAGAAATAATAATCATGGTAGATCATATTATGTACCATAAAATACCTCTTAAAATATTTCAAAGATTAAAAATCATGCAAAGTATGCTGGTGAGCCAGAAAACAGTTATATTAGAATAAAAAATATATCTAAAAAATCTCCAAATATGAAAAAAGATATACTTTTACGTAACTCATGTGTTAAAAAATAAGTCTCAGATATATTTAAAATATGTTCAAATGGCCGGGCGCGGTGGCTCACGTCTGTAATCCCAGCACTTTGGGAGGCCGAGACGGGTGGATCACGAGGTCAGGAGATCGAGACCATCCTGGCTAACACGGTGAAACCCTGTCTCTACTAAAAAATACAAAAAATTAGCCAGACGAGGTGGCGGACGCCTGTAGTCCCAGCTACTCAGGAGGCTGAGGCAGGAGAATGGCGTGAACCAGGGATGCGGAGCTTGCAGTGAGCTGAGATCGCGCCACTGCACTCTAGCCTGAGCGACCGAGCGAGACTCAAAAAAAGAAAAAAAAAAAAGTTCAAATGAATGCAAGTGAAAATACAATGTATAAAAATGTATTGATGCAACTAAAACAGAACTTAGAGAAAAATTTCTATCATAAGGCCTGCTGAGAACAAAAGCATGACCTAACTAAAATCTAGCAATCTAAATTTCCTCCCTAAGAAGTGACAAATTAAATACAAAATAAATTGAATGAGGAAATACTAAGTATAAAAGTAGAAACAAAAGTGGAAATGACAACAAAAAATGAAATGAAAAAAGGCAGTTATCTGAAAATATCAATGTATTTGGTAAACCTTTTGTCAAGCTGATCAAGAAAAAAGTAGAGAATAAAAGATCAATATAAGGAGTGAAAGAAAGTGACAAATACCAATAAGGTAATTATGTCAATACATTTGGCAACTTAGATAAAACAGACCAATTCCTTGACAGACACAAGCTACCAAACCAACTCAAGGAAAAACAGGTAATTTTAATAGTCCTACATGTATCAAATAAATTGAATTTTTAGTTAAAAACCTTCCAAAAAATAAAACCCTAGGGCCAGAATATTTTACTGGTAAATTTTAATAAACACTTAAACATTTAAGAAAGAAATAATACGAATTCTACACAATTTCTTTCAGAAAAATCAAAGAATGTAGAAAACTTTTCACATACTCTATTAGTTCAGCATTACCCTAATACCAAGAGCAGACACAGATATTCCAGAAAAAAGGAAATTATAGACCTTTTTGAACACACACACACACACACACACACACACACACACCCATTTCCATGCACAAACACAAGAATACATCCTCAAGAGAATCAAATGCAGACTGTAGCAAACAAATCAAATTGAGGGATAAATAGATGAATGGATGGACAGTTGATTATAGAGATGAAGATAAATAATGCAATCTCACTGAGAAAAGTGGTGTAAAAGATCTGACCTGAGTAATATGGAAAAGAGCGTTTGTATTTTAACATGTAATGTTAAAGAAAAAATAATTTTATGTGGAGCCAGGTGTGGTGGCTCAGGCCTATAACTCCCAGAACTTTGGGAGGCCAAGGCAGGTCACTTGAGGTTAGGCATTCAAGGCCAGCCTGGCCAAAAATGATGAAACCCTGTAACTACAAAAAAATGCAAAAATTAGTCAGGTGTGGTGGTGTGCCTCTGTAATCCCAGCTACTCAGGAGGCTGAGGCACAAGAATCGCTTGAACCCGGAGGTGGAGGTTGCAGTGAGCCAAGATCACACCATTGTACTCCAGCCTGGGTGACAGAGCAAGACTCTGTCTAAAAAGAAAAAAACAAAAGAAAAAAATATATATATGTATGTGTGTGTGTATATACATATATGAACACAGTACTCTAGCTGGTAAATTCACTTATCACTCAGGTACAGGTTACCAACTGATGCTACTTTTAATTCATATGGCCTCTAATTTCAGTCAAAGTCAAATGAAATGACACACAGCTTATTTAGATCTTTAATAAATATGTAAACCAATAATCACATTTGGGCACAAATTAATTTTAAGACATTTATTGGAAAGAGATATTGATTTTGTTTAATAGAGAAGAGGGAGGTACTGGATAGTTTAAATTTAACATGGATAGGTTTCCTCAACTACCCCTCAAAGAAACTCCACACATTGATAAATGGATAGGGACTGTGGAACCTTCTCTTTGGCAACAACTGTGGAGGCTGTTAATAAAGTCACTAGTTAATGAACTATTTCTAAAGCATGGTCTCTTTTCTTTTTCTTTCTTTCTTTTTTTTTTTTTTTTCTTTTTTTTTTTTTTTGAAGATAGGATCTCACTCTGTCACTCAGACTGGGGCACAGTGGTGTAATTATAGCTTCCTGCAGCTTCAAAATCCTGGGCTCAAGTGATCATTCTCCCTCCCCGTCCTGTGTAGATAGAGCTACAGGTGCACACCAACATGCCCAGTTAATTTTTTATTTTTGTAGAGATTGGGTCTTGCTATGTTGCTCAGACTGGCCTTGAACTCACAGGTTTAAGCAATCTTGCTTGTTAGGCCTCCCAAAATGCGGGGATTATAGACATGAGCCTCGGTACCCAGCCATGGTCTCCTATTAAAGCCACTGAGCAAACATAGATAGCATTAAGAGAAATACCTAATGTAGATGACCAGTTGATGCGTGCAGCAAACCACCATGGCACATGTGTACTTATATAACAAACCTGCACGTTCTGCACATGTATTCAGGACTTAAATTATAATAATAAAAAATAATAATAAATAAATAAAAATAAATTTTAAAAAACAATGACAAATAGTTATGTGTTTATTTGATTAAAGACTGACCCTTACTTCTTAGAAATATAGACTTTTATTAAAATAAAATTGACAAACAGGAAAATAACATATAAAAATCTAATATTTACTAATGTTTAAAACCAGTTATTTGGATTATGAGAGATGATGTATAGCAAACATTGCGAGTACTAAAGCCAAATTACATACATACAAAATAAAAAGATGAGTTTTTTTCTTCATAATTACATCTCTAATTGTATTTATTATAAACCTAGGGCAACAGTTCTTAAAGTGCACTTCAAATTTTAAAATATGCAGTACATAGAGTTTATGGTACTATCAAAATCTTTGTTTTATAAGCCTGTTTCCTCATCTTAAGCCTAAATTGCTTTGACAAGGTTAAAGGAAATATCAGTAATTTCTAGGAAGAGCTAACTTATCTTTAACTGAGAGCATTTCTCCATATTAAATGTTAAAATTGTAGTTCACTGCAATAATAATGTTATATATATATATATATATGATGTAGTTTAACTGGAGGAAAAACGAAGTAATCAAGAAAGTGTGGAAGTATATATCTTCCTCTTCAACCAAAAAGAAACAACCTCAAAGTAATAACTAAGAGAAAAGCATACACAAAATGGATTATCTAATAAAAGTTAAGTAAAAACATAAAGTATTACCTTCTTCAGAAATGTGGATAAGATCATTAGCCTGTCCTTCGACTGTATATCTAAACATAGACCTCCTGAACATAGCTGACCATTTCTAGAACTGGATTTTATCTCAGCTTCTTATTTGGTGATGTATTTACATATATGTGTGTGTGATTGGTTACAGGTAATGATTTGCAAAAGGAAGTTGCTTTATTTCAATGATGTATAAATGTTACTTTCACGAGGAAATACACAACTAATGAAGAGAAAATGTTATTGATTCTCATATTCAGAAATTAAATACAGACATGGAAAGTATGCCATAAATATGCAGTGTTGTAGAACACATATTTTTATTATTATTTAACATAAAATTATATTTTACTATCTTTCATATTATTAAAACTGCAATAAAGAGAAAGTCAATATTCCCTGTTACCATTTGGTTTACTTTTATGTTAGTTTTAATTTTACAAAGATATCCATCTGAAGCAATGTTAACACTCCAATAACTCACTTCTGTATGTAAGTAAAAGGTTATGGAGAGATGGAAAGCTAAGAAAAATTTGCATTTTGGGTTGTTCCAAAGTTTTAACCCTCAAATCTAATACACAGAAGAACAAAAAATAGTTACTCAAACACTGTACCTCTTAATGGTTCAAATAAATCAGGTTTCTTACTGTCAGTGGGAGGTGGGGAGAATGGATAAAAAATAACACATTAAAACTGGGCTTTCCCTTGCATTTAGAAATACCTCTCTTTTTACTGCTTTTGATTTTGGATAATCTATTTATTTAAAGGGAAATACAGCCAGATATATAAAAATATCAATATACTTTACATTTTATAGGGGTTGCTTTGTTTTTGAATCTCTTAGAGAATGGAAATACAGGTTGCATAGGTTAAGTAAATAAATAACAGAAAAAATATAGACTTGTGGCAGGTCTATATGCATTAAATTTGTTCCTTTCAAAAAATACACCTAAAAACTGAAATTTCAAACAAATTTTTAGTGATTAGTTACTTCCTATGTAGAAATACAGTTGCTTTCTATTTTCAAGAAGACCGTAACAAATACACAGAAAGAAGCCAATGGTTCTAGGACAATTTTTATTTGACTGCTTTATTATGAGTGTATAGACTTTATTAGATAGAAATTTCTGTTAGCTGTGAGTTGCAGAGAGCAGAATAAACATTATTTGAACAAATTAGGCTATTTATTTTTTTCCTCAAAGGTGTGATGGCTTTATAATATCATAAGAAACCAAAGTTTCTTTCTGTTGTCCCATTCTTAGTGGGTTTCCTAAAGCTTTCGTTAGCTGCTGTAGCAGGATGGCAAAAAGTAGATCATGGCTGAAATATGATACAAGTAAAAGTATCATTTATCGGAACAACAATATGAGGTTTTGGGATGGCTCTCACTTAAGGAGTGACCCAGAGGATAGGATCTTTCTTCTTAGTAGACTTGCCACCTTCATTTTTAGACACAGATGTGGCATGCCTCATCTTGGCTTACATTCTGTTGGTTAGAACTATGCCTAATTCTAGTTGGAAACAAAGAGATTGGGAAGGAAGGCAAAAGGCACAGGGTAGCTGAGTGATACAATTCATTGGAAGGCCCTTGATACAATTCATTGGAAGGCCCTCTTCATTGGAAGGCCCTCTCAGTAACTTCTCCATATGCTTCTTTGGTTAAATGTGGTTGATTTAAAAACCATCATTTTTAAGGAGGCTGAGAAAAATATTTTTTGTCTTTTTGACTGTTTGCTTCTTTGTTTTATTTTCGGCTGAGCACATTTTCAACCCAAATATAACTGAACTTTGTGTAATAAGAAAAAGGAAAAAAGATGGATGTTCATTAAAAGACTAAGAACTGTGCCCAAAACCACATCTATAGGACTGATTGTGCTAGAGATAGCCACAGCCTGTAAAATTGGATGTATTCTTCTCTATTGCTATTGACGTCATCGGTACTTTATTACATCTCAGAGCAATAATTTCTACTTTATATTCATGAACAGTCAATCATTATCTGACTTTCTAATATATAGTTTAATTATTAGTATAACCTTCCACTCACTTGTAATGGCAGAAAAAGAGCTATTGATCTTCAAATATGAAAATGAAGACATTTATGTTCCAGGAAATTTATTGGGAAAATTACAGCCTTCTTTATTGATTTATACAAAATGAATATATCAACTAGTTATGACTCTCAATACACCTCCATAATAAGCCTTGTGTCGGATGTAAGTACTTTAAAATAACAATAACATAGCTTTAAGAATACACAAAAGTTGTAGAGTCTCATTGTTATCAAGTTAGGTATTATAAGAGAAGACATAAACTGATAAATTAATGACCCATTCTTATGAAATTCCTAAGTCTTTAAGGCTTCTAATATTCCTCTCCAACAATAATCCATCTGGCCACCTATATCTGGAGATATCCACATGTCTTCCAATGGCCATAATTTGAATGTGTTGAGTGTGTCCATAGGAGCTGATTTGTCATTGAGTTACAATTTGCACCTGTTCACCCAACATCCTATCAAGTAGCATACAGCCCTATTTTCGCTTTTAAAAGTATCTGTTAGAATAATAATTTTAATGGCCACCCAGATATAAATCATGGACAGAGTCATGTGTTCACATAGATTCTTTGTGGAATAGGCTCTGTTGTTTTGAGATTCTCTGTTCTCTTGATTCCCACTACAGTACCAGGTAACTAAAGTGTAAGGCAGATAAAATCACAAATGAAACCCCTAAAACTCTTAGTACTAATAACAAAAACAATATTAGTTACATCCATCAAGTAAGCATATACGTAACAGTTCAATTGGGTTATAGTGTTTTGTAATCTGTGAGTCTGCAAAGTCAGCATTAACCCAGGCTACAGCAGGCATTCTCAAAATTTCATATAAATATAAATAACTCTGGAATTTATTTTAATACAGATTCTGATTCACTGTGCCTGAGATGAGAACTGAGAGTCTGCATTTCTAGCAAGAGACCAGTTGATGTAGATGAGCGCATAAACAGATGACATACTGGCCTAGTCTATTCCAAGGTAATTAATTTGGGTTCCAAAAAATCAGGCGGTGTCACATCAAAATTAAATAGCCATACTAGTGTACTCTTTGAATTCAGGTGTTTTGTTTTGATACATAAAAGATGAGTGGTAAGTTGAGTAGAGCAAATGTTAGGTAGCTTAAACAAAAGATACTTATGTTCTCACAATTATGGAGGATAGATTCCAATCAAAGTTTTAGTCGAGTTGGTTTTTCTGAGGGTTATCTCCTTGGCTTATATAGACAGGCTTCTTCTGTCTGTGTCTTCTGTATATGTGTCTGTGTCCTAAACTCCTCTTCTTATGAGGATATCAATCATATCAGATTAGGACACACCCTAATAACTTCATTTTAATTAATTTACTTCTTTAAAAGCTCTATCTCTAAATGCATTCATATTCTAATTGCTGGGAATCAGGACTTCAGCATATAAATTTGGAAGTAGACACAATTGGGCCCATAACAAGAGTATTATGTAACTTTTTTGGACATGAAAGTCAAGCACCATTTTTTTTCTTTTGAGTAGTCTTCTGAAGAGTATGAAAATATTTATAATAATTTTAAGAATTCAAGGGTTAATATTTTTAATTACCTCATAAAAGCATATTTTCTTCAGGTTTTGATTTTTTTCAGTGCAAAATTATTAAATAAATGTCAATATTTTCTTTAGGTCGAAGGTTAAACTGAAGAGAAAATGCTCATTGGGATAAAATCTATATGAGGTTGATAACAAGTAGGGCCAATTGTGTTGTAGTAGAAAGAGTGGAATTTTGAACCAAACTGCTCTGTTATTTAATAAATGGTCATAGGGAGGTATTAAGACAGCATACATATGATAACAAAGTACAGTAGGTATATTTTAAGATTTGTGAAAGACTGAAGGAAATATTATACAATAGAAAGAGAATGAGCTTTGTCTTCATAGCTGTGTAAATATGGGCAACTCGTTTCACTTTTTTAGACTACTGTAACCCTTTGTGTAAAATGAAGATTACAAAGCTTAAATTGAAGAAATTTTACAAATGTATTTATGTAATTGTCCTTATACATAATAAAGTCTCAACACATTTAAATATTAGTGTCAAATTATGATTTTTATGGTAAAAACACATCCTATTTTCTACTGTTATAAGATTCAGATATTTTTCAAATTATATGCATATGATGACTGCAAAACAAAATCCCACAAAAATCATGATGAAAAATATGCAAATTAAATATACAGGCAGAGTAAAATTCTAGCCAAAGTCCGTACCTCCACCACATATACAAACTTATAAATAGTTACCTGAAGCCTAAAGTTCTTTTTATGTTGATTCATAATCAAGGATGTTTCACATTTTCTGCTTCCAAGGGCAGGTTGGTGAAGCAGAAATAAAAGAAAAGGAGTGTAAGGGAAATGACTGTACTTTAGTCAGGAGTAGGCCAAGGCAGCCTTCTGGCGCAGCATGACTCAGTGGTTTTAGAGCGCAGGTGCACAACCCCACACATTATGTAACCAAGTCACGTGAGGCTCATTAGGTGATCACCCACACAAGCTCCTGCTTGACTCAGAGCCACTATTGTCCGGAAAAGGTATAATTACCCTGGCAACGCTGTCCATATGGCTCACTTGTGCCCACAGCTCATGCCCAGGCTTGCTTGCATCCAGAGAGAAAGTAAAGCCACATGGAAACTGTCTACAATTCCTTAAGTGTTTTTCCAGCTACCTGCCACTCAACCACCGACTCTCCTAGGACCTGTTAGAAACTGACAATTGGCGTTAAGAACAAGATCCCAAGGTCAGTGAGCTTCAGTCCCCACTGATATCAGGTCAGCCATGTGGCCACAACATGGGTTATGGTACCTCGTGGTAGCTCTGCTGTTCAGATGGGCTCCGATGGAAACCTGGGGGTGATAGATGGGTCCCTTGTGAGCATGGAGAAGGTGCTGAAGCAGCTGGAAGCACAGAACACTGAGAAGGAGTGAGCTTTTGCCAGCAGAGTTGGATGGGCATTTTTGACTGCACTATGAGAAGTACACACACAGTTCCTGAGGGATGCAGTGCAGGTAAGGGCTCTCCAGGCACAGATAGGGTGCCTGGAGGCCCGGCAACATAGTTCGGAAAAGGAATTAGAGGCT
The DNA here is from genome assembly GCF_008728515.1 of Papio anubis. Lineage (NCBI taxonomy): Eukaryota > Metazoa > Chordata > Mammalia > Primates > Cercopithecidae > Papio > Papio anubis. The sequence continues at coordinate 57,757,287 of NC_044978.1, forward strand.
GCTGTGAATTCAGGTTTGGTTCTGTCCTCTCAGCTGGAGACCCGCATTTGATCTGACACTGAAGAGGGCGAACCCCCATCGTGGGCTCACCCAGTGGTCCATCAGAAGGTAGATCGTGAACAACTACTGTAGGCCCAAGGGTAGGCTCAGGGACCCCTACATCATAATGAAACATACATCATATACTGCCTATGCCCCAACTGAGTTATAGGAATTAGGCGAGCAGTGCTGCCAGCATCCAGGGGAACTTCTGCCCGCCTGGATGCTTCTTTAGTGAGATGAAGGAGTGGATAGTATCTCTTGTCCTGCCTCTAAGTGGAAAAGCTGGCTTTTCCAATTTTTCCACTTTTCACAACTCACCTCTCTCTCCATCAGCAATTGCAGGTGAGCAGGCGGTTGGCACAAAGGAAAGGTGACCACACCCTGAATGAGTGGCTATGGGCAGCCATACAGACTGTGTGGAACGACACCGGTGAAACACTCAAAACCATGAGTAAATGACAGTTGTATGCATATTTGGTGCAAGTCATTCGGGAGAGGGGTATGAGTCAGGCTATGATTGACCTGGACACCAGGAGGCCAGATGATGAACATTTCACCTCCCACATAAGGAATCTTATGTTGGGTTCTGTGCCCCTGAGTGCCTTTGGCTCCCTAGATGCTGTCCTACATGTGTGTAGGGTGCCACATACGTGAAGTAACCACTGCTACGGAGGCTCTCTGGGAAGCAGAAGGCCATGAATGGGACCAAAGGGTCCACACTGTAAAGAAGGAGAAGATACCCCACCCAAAAGGGTTCCCCCATGAGATAAAAAGGGGCCCCCAACAAGTGACTTGCTTACAGCTGTGTATAGATTTGATTTTGGTCGGGGTTGACTGACAGACAATTGATAAGCAGCCTAATGAAGTACTATTAACTTTGTGGAGACAGTTGTCTCCAGAGCTGCAATTCCAGAAAATGCCCAAGGGAAAGAAGGACATTGCTGCATGACCCAGTCCCCACTGGGCATTTCAGCTCAAAGACTTCTTGCTGCAATCAAGTGGAAATGTACAGCCTTTTCTGTTTGATTAGGCAACTGGCTGAGGTACCTGTCTTGGAGGGACACCGGAAGACCAGAGACCAGATGTGGAATTAGCAATCCACCAATGTACAGCACGGGCGATGGCCCTGGTGGATACTGGTGCAAATTGCAGCCTTGTTTATGAGAGCCTGGATAGTTTCTGGGCAAACCTGCTTACATCGATGATTATGATGCTTGGTCAGTGAAAGTGAAACCTGTACCTCTGCACCCTGGCATTGGCCATTTAGCTCCCCATTTATATACTGTGTATGTCTCTCCCATACTGGAATATATTCTGGGGGAAGACGTTTTACATGGCCTGGTGTTACAAACCATGGCTGGGGAATTCAGAGTCTGAGTGCGTATGATAAAGCCAGTGCTGCATGGACATACACATCACCAGTCTCAGGTCCTGCCACAACCCTGACAGGTTACTACCACCCATAAATACCATTTGCAGGATGGACATATGCAGATAACTGAGACAATTAAAAAGCTGGAGGAGATGCAGATAGTGTGTGGCACCCACAGCCCCTACAGTTCTCCAGTGTGGTCAGTTAGAAAGCCTGATAGAACTTGGTGGATGGTGGTGGACTATCAGAAACTGAATAAAGTTCCCCTTTGCATACAGCTGTACTGTCAATCATGGATTTGATAGACCATTTGATGATGCAACGGGGAAAGTACGACTATGCAGTGGACTTGGCCAATGCATTTTTCTCCATAGATATCACTCCAGAGAGCCAGGAACAGTTTGCCTTCACATGGGACAGGCGACAATGGATTTTTACAGTGTTGCCACAGCACTATGTGAATAGCCTCACCTTACATCACGGTCTAGTTACCACAGATTTAGCCACCTGGCAATGGCCAGAAGGGGTACGCCTATTCCATTATATTGATGAGATAATGTTAACTTCTGATTCTCTTGCAGATTTAAAAGCAGCAGTGCCTCTCTTTCGGCAACATTTGGCAGCATGCCGTCAATGAATGCAAGTTGCAAGAGCCTGGATTATCTGCCAAGTTTTGGGGACCTATCTGGTAGGGTAAGGCAAAGGCCAGCCCAGAGGTTATCATTGATAAGATTCAGGTATATCCTAGGTCTACCATGGTGAAGCAGCTGCAAAGTTTTGTGGGCCTCATGGGATACTGGCAGGCATTTGTGTCCTGTTTAATTCAAATGATAAAATCATTCCATCAGTTAACAAAGAAGGGAGGTACCTGGGATTGGGATGATGCAGTTGAGACCACCATTCTGGCAGCCAAGCAACTCTTCGGCAAACACAAGCTATATGAGTAGTTGACAAGGGGCGCCCATTTGAGCCGGATGTGCACGTGACCACATATGTTTCTGTTGGGACCTGTGGCAGAGAACAGAGCGCTTGAGAACACCAGTGGGCTTTTGGTCCCAATTATGGAAGGGAGCTTAGCTCCAGTATTCCCTGATAGAGCAACAGCTAGCAGCTGTATATGCTACCCTTCAGGCTTGTGAGAGTGTGACAGCATGGGCTGCAGTTGTCTTGTGGATGACTTAGCTGATAGTGAGATGGGTGCATTCGTGGGGAATGACCCCCCACGCTGGGACGGCACAGACATCAAGTTTGGCAAAGTAGGGCACCTACTTGGAGCAGCAGAGTATGCTGAATACAAGTCCCTTAGCAGCAGAGTTACAAGAGGTCTTGGAACCTGTAATCCTAATGCAAGATAAGGCCATGGCACCTGAGGCACCCCTAGACCCTGAGCCTTCACCATTTCAGGATGGGCATCCCTTCATTCCTGATGGGTTATGGTACATGAATGGGTCACGGCACACAAACCACGGCCAGGAAATTCAGACTGTGAGTGTGTGAGGTAAAGCCAGTGCTGCGTGGACATACACATCAGCAGCCAGAGGTCCTGCCACAATCCTGACCGGTTACTACCACCCATCAATACTGTTTGCTGGGTGGTCATACGGAGATAACTGAGACAGTTAAAAAGCTGGAGGAGGTGCAGATAGTGTGTGGCACCCACAGCCCCTACAATTCTCCAGTGTGGTCAGTTAGAAAGCCTGATAGAACTTTGTGGATGACGGTGGACTATCAGGAACTGAATAAAGTTCCCCTTTGCATGCAGCTGTACCATCAATCATAGATTTGATAGACCATTTGATGGTGCAATGGGGAAAATACCACTATGTAGTGGACTTGGCTAATGCATTTTTCTCCATAGACATCACTCCAGAGAGCCAAGAACAGTTTGCCTGCACATGGCTTCACGTAGCTGAAGTGCTACTTCTGCCTGGACCTCTGCTGCAGTCCAACTTAGTACTGACACCATATGGTTTGAAACAGGTGTGGACGAAGTAGCCCATGGGCTGAACTGAGAGCGGTATAGATGGTGATCACCAAGGAGGTGACATCTATGGTAATCTGCACTGATATCTGGGTGGTCTATTGAGGCTTAACCTTGTGGTTAACTACCTGGAAAATACGGAAGTGGTTAGTTGGCCACCGACCCATTTGGGGCCAAATCACATGGCAAGACCACTGGGAAACGGGTCATCAGAAAGAGGTAATTATTTATCATGTGTCAGGCCATATGCCTTTGGCCACTCACAGCAACAATGAGGTAGATGTCTTGGCCAAGGTCTGATGGTTAGAGTCGGCACCTACATGAGATGTGGCCTTGGGGCTACACTGGAAACTGGGACATGTAGGTGGTAAACTGATGCGACAGGCCAATAAGTGTTGGGGCCTGTCCCTGCCCATGCAAGACATTTGGAAGTCTTGTCAGAAATGCCCGGCATGTGCTCACGTATACCCTAAATGGAGGCTGCTGCCCAGTGTTACACAACAAGTGACGATAGGGTGAGTCCCCTTGACTGGGTTTCAAGTAGACTACAACAGGCTGCTGCCAAAACTGCAAGGGCATATGCATGTGCTAACAGCTGTGGATATGGCCATAGGCCTGTTGTTCACGTACCCTTGCAGGGTGACAGACCAACAGCATACATCTGGGCTCTGCAACACAATGTAGCCTGTAAGGTCACCCTCTGACCTTTGAGAGTGATAGGGGAACACATTTCACTGGACAACATGTAAAACAATGGACACAACAGATGGACATAAAGTGGGAACTCCATGTGCCATTCAAACCCAAGCTACGGGTATGATTGAGAGATATAAACGGCTCTTGAAGAATGAGTTATGCTTGCATGTCACAGCCCCATCTTTGCAGGGCTGGAGTTCCAGGCTGGACTTGTTGCTCCAAACTGTGAACGAATGTCCATGGAAAGGCAGCCCAGCCCCGATGGAGGCTTTGTTACACCAGGGTGCTGCCCCCATTCAGTCACAGATACATACCCAGGATGACGTCCTCCAACAAGGTATGGGGATGAACAGTAACCTGTTGTTGCCTGACCCAAAGTCCCTGAAGGCAGGGAAACAGAAAACCTTGCTCTGACCATGGACCCTTCAAGCCCCCCACTGCTGGTGGCTGGCCATCGGAGCTGACTTTGGCACAGATACAGGACTCGAAGGAACATGGGGAGCTGTGAAGGTGTAGTACCATCTCCCAGGGCAAAAGTGCTCTGTGGCTGTATTGTTATTCAGGGATGAAAGGTTAGCCTGTATTTTGCCTGAGGAATGTGATTTTGCTCTGTTAGTACCCGTGCCTGCTCTGTCATTTTGACCGTAAGTTAACAGGCTACCACTGCATAGTGGACTGGGCCAATATCTATGCTACGGTGACAAATGTTTTCAACTGTTGGATCTGCACTACCCTTCCAGCAGCAGCTGTGGAACGCTTGCTTTGACACATACATTGTGCATTTGCAGAGAACCGGACATGACTGGAGACCTGGGGTCCCATGGCCAACATCTAGATCGCAACATGGCAGGGTTTGAACAAAAGACACCATAAGACCCATGGCACACCCAACCCCTTACTGGCCCATAGCATTTACGATGGGTGGGGCTGGTTAAGGAGGGAACATGTAGTACACCCAGCCCAGGTGCTGTGGTGCATAGAGCAACACCGGGGTAACACCACTATGGGATGGGTGCCCATCACAGCCTGTATAAACATAATACATGTCACCATACCATAGGTATGGTGGAACAAGCGGCCCAACCAAAGTTGGGCTCCAGTGGATTTTATGTCCCCTGGGAGTTTATGGGTTTGTGGGAACACAGGGTGGCCTTACCTATCAGTGGAGTGGACTGGACATTGTACCTAGATGTGGCCTTATGTACCTATCGTTGTTCCCCCCATGTTGTCCAGATGCCCACATAACTGGGAGGCACTACACTCTCAGTTTTTGTAAATGCAACAAGCCACGTGTGGTTCTACCCCTTGGCAATGACTATCCCTGGAGCGGGCGTCATACTGCAGAAGCACAAGTCACTACTCTTGCAGAACACACTGCTCAGGCTCTGAGTTACACCCGAGTGGCCCTCCTCCTATTAACAGATGAGGTTGATCAGATCAGAAAAGTGGTGTTGCAAAACCAAATGGCCTTAGACATAATAACTGCTGCCCAAGGAGACGTCTGTGCCTTTTTAGGAACACAATGGTGAACCTTTGTCCCTCACAATCAGCAGGACATAACAGCAACCAGGAAAGGATCTTATGGGAGATTAAGCCAGTCAAAAGTCTTACTAATGGCTCTCTGCAGAGACGGTGGGCATCCCTGGGCTCTGGCCTATGTTGGACCCTCGTATTCATAAGTAGCATAGCTGGGATCCTAGTAGTGAGCTGTTTCTCTCTGTATTGTTATTGTGGGTTATGGATTCAGGACTCTGCCCTATGGACACATGTCCCTTCCTGGAGGACGCCCTCGACCTAGGGGGTGAAGTGAAAGGGAAATGGCTGTGCTTTAGTCAGGTGTAGGAGGAGGGCAGTCTTCCCACACATGACTCAGTGGATTCGGAGTTCAGGCACACAACACCGCACATTATGTAACCACGCCACGTGAGGTGCATTAGATGATCACCCATGTGAGCTTGTGCTTGGCTCGGAGCCACTATTGTCTGTAAAAAGTATAATTACCCTACTAATGGTGTACATACGTCTCACTCATGCCCACAGTTAACACCCAGTCTTGCTTGCACCCAGAGAGTAAAGCCATGTCAAAACTGCCTAAGATTCCTTGCGTGTTTTTCCAGTTACCTGCCACTCATCCTCCGACTCCCCTCAGACCTCAGTTAGAACCTGACAAGCGGAGAATGTATTGACACATTAATTGGATTTCAATGTTTTAAAAAAGTGGGTTTGAGCAACTGACTTGTTAGGAGAAATTTTGCTTGAGATATGAAACCCTGGGTCATATGATTTCTAAAGGCAGAAAGCAAATCTATTTCTTATTTCTAAATAACAGGTAAAGCAGTGGTACCTAACCTTTTGTGCACCAGGAACTGGTTTTCTGGAAGAGTTTTTTCATGGACCAGGGTTAGGGAGACGGTTTTGGGATGATTCAAGCACATTACACTTATTGTGTACTTTATATTATTATTACATTGTAAATTTAATAAAATAATTATGCGGCCGGGCGCGGTGGCTCAAGCCTGTAATCCCAGCACTTTGGGAGGCCGAGACGGGCGGATCACAAGGTCAGGAGATCGAGACCATCCTGGCTAACATGGTGAAACCCCGTCTCTACTAAAAATACAAAAAACTAGCCGGGCGAGGTGGCGGGCGCCTGTAGTCCCAGCTACTCGGGAGGCTGAGGCAGGAGAATGGCGTAAACCCGGGAGGCAGAGCTTGCAGTGAGCTGAGATCCGGCCACTGCACTCCAGCCTGGGCGACAGAGCGAGACTCCGTCTCAGAAAAAAAAAAAATAAATAAATAATTATGCAACTCACTATAATGTAGAATCAGTGGGAGCTCTGATCTTGCTTCTCTGCAACTAGACTGTCCTATCTGGGGGTGATAGGTGACAGTGCAGATCATCAGGCATTAGATTTTCAAAAGGAACACACAACCTAGATGCCTCACATGCACAGTTCACAATAGGACTCTCACTCCTATGAGAATCTAATGCTGCTGTTGATCTGACAGGAGTCAGAGCTCAGGCGATAATGCTAGTGATGGGATGGGGCTGCAAATACAAATGAAGCTTCACTTGCTCACCTGCCACTCACCCTCCTGCTGTGTGGCCTGGTTTCTAACAGGCCATGGACCAGTACTCAGGGTTAGGGACTCTTGAGGTAAAGGACCATATGATTCAAGCAAACTATAAAACTGACTTTGGATAAATGAGTAGAAATATTATTAGAGAGAGACAAATAATCTTAGATACTAGAAAATATAAATAAATATCCTGGTCTGCTTCCTGGGTTGATACCTGAGAGGGGAGAGTATGAGATTAAAATCACAGATACATTTAGAAGAACTGAAAATAAAGACATTGCCTCAGTATTTTTATGAAGCCAGCGGAAGTAATGAGTTTTTGAGAGAGGTTTTTAATGTTAACATTGTGCAGAGATAGTGGTAGAGTGAGTCTAATCAAAAAGTCTTGAAATCATTAATGAAAAATCCCCAATTATCCATACCACCAATTGATGCACTAGTGTTCATTCCAGAAACATAGTGAAAATATAAACCACTATTAAAGAAAAAGGATGAGGTTTATCCCACTGATAGTAATGGGAAACAGAGAACGGCTTTGGGCCAGATAACCTATGAATTAATTGTAATAGACTATTGCTACACCTAAATTACATGACAACTAAAGAAAAATTAGGACAAGCTAAGGGAACACATTAAGGACTGGAAATCCCTGACTTTAACTTAATTTGGCTAATTTCTATTTCATAATATGAAAGCGGGAGCTTTTGCTAAAATAAAGGGGGAATTACATAGAAATAGAAAATGTTAAGCTTCCTGTTAGGGCTATGTTAAAAACTAATGTTAGAGATTTTCACACCTGAGTTGATTTGACTGCAACACTTTTACTTACTAGATCTTGGAGTCAGTTTTTAGATTACGTTTAATTAAATGTAATCTTTATTACTTTGTTCGGGCTACAATGACAAAATACTACAGTCTGGGTGCCTTAAACAACAGAAATTTATTTTCTCATAGTCTGAAAGTTAGGGGTCCAAGGTCAAAGTGCCCTCAGAGTTCATTTCCAGTAAGGCCTTTTTTCCTGGCCTGTACATGGTCATTTTCTCATTGTGTCTTCATATGGGTTTTTGTATGTGCAAGCACAGAAAACTCTCTGATGTCTTTTGATCTTCTTATAAAGAAACTAGTCCTATTAAATTAGGTCTCCATGAGCATAACTAATTTGACCTTAATTACCACTTTAAGGGCCCTATATCCAAATACAGTCACATTCGGGATTAAAGTTTCAAAATATAAATTTGGGGAAACACAATTTAGTCTATACCAATACTCCCAAAACTTTAAAAGTAGATTCTAAAAAATAAAAGTCTCCTAATAGTATTTTTCACAGAATCAACTACTCTAAAGATTTGGTCATACTCTGTATTAAGTTTCATGGTACATTAAAGCATCAGCAAATCAAGATAATTTACTGACTTATAATATTTTAAGTGTACACATAATATAAACATAATACTACTTCATTGAGAATTTCAAACAAGTTAAACTTCTTTTACAGATAGAATGATCATCCTTACAAAATATGAATGGTGGATTACATCTACCTTGGTTTCATTAGAAATAATTAAGATGAAGAATTTATAACATATGTTGCTATTTCATTCACTCTAACCAGTTCTCTGCTTTGAGGTATTTCTACCATTTTGTTCCTGGTGAGTAGCTCTTAGAAATAACAATATTGTTCTTTCTTAACTTGTATTTAGTAACTCGTAAACAACGTAAACAACATGGCTACGCAGTCTGACAAGTTCCAGTATCTGCAGCCTAAAGTCTTGAAAACCAGGAGAGCCAAGTGTGAGATCTCCTGTCCAAAAGCAGGAGATCAATGTCCCATCTTGAAGATCATCAGAGAGAATGAGTATTTTCTGGCTCAGCCTTTTGTTCTATTGAGGCCTTCATGAGACTGTATGAGAACTGAACAATTTAAAGAAGGCAGTGTGCTTTGCTCAGTCTACTAATTTAAATGTTAATCTCATCCGGACACACATTCACAGACATACCCAGGATAATGTTTAAAAAAGTATCTGGGCACTCTCTGGCCTAGTCAGGTTGACATATTACGGTTAACCATCATGACATATAATTGAAAATTATGTATAAAATAACTCACTTATTGGAAATGAAATGAAAGAAATAGCATTATGATTTGGGAACTTAAAATAGAATTATGTAAATTAAGATGAGTGGAAGCCACAATATTGACAATGCACAGATTTATCAATTAGTGATTCAGAAAGTCTACTCCAACTGTGTACCATGTTTTTAAGGAGGAAAGATATTTGGATTAATGGGCAAAGGTGTTACAAATGAGAATTAAAGCCATTACGTATAGAAATGCATTTCTTGAAGTAAAATCTATTTTACAATTGAATCAACATAAAGAACTCCAGTCAATAAGAGGAAAGATTACTAAGCTATGTCCCATAACTATGATAATTTTTCTAGCAGCCAATCAATAATGATTAAGTAAATATTATATACATCTTATTATTCAGACGATGAGAGAATTGCAGCACATATAGTAATCATGTGTTCAGCGTATACATACCAATGAAGAGAAAACAAAACATTAGAAACGAAGTATGGTATTGCTTATAACATATTTTATATTTAACTATATTATCAGTTCATAAGTTTAATACAATAATATTGTTGAAAACTGAAATTAGAAGACAGCTTTGATTTAAAAAAAATAGGAAATTGGTATGAACCTTTCGGGCAAATCTGTACACTTAAATTTGGGGCAGTAATTTTATGGTACATTTAAAAATAAGGAAAATACAGCACATATTCTATCTGACTAAATCTTATCAATAAACCCCTGTAAATTTTACATTTTTGGTTGAAATTTAGATTGATTATGAGATCTTAAAATATACCTATTATTAGCAGTTAGAAAGACATGATTCTATGATACATAGGTCATTTTATTCTTAGAGTTTATCCTAAGAATAAACAGTGATCATTCTGGTAGCATAAGTAGGCTATGAGTAATGCTCTATGTGACAAATATGTTACCTCCTTCAAAATACAGGTCTTTAAGAAATAAAGTAGTTACATCACTGATATTTATCATAATGCAGTTATGGTCACTGAATAATGACCATCCAAATATGTCCTTGTCTTAATCATTGTAAACTGTGAATATGTTACCTTACCATGGCAAAAGGAATTTTGCAAATGTGACTAATTACAGGTTTTGAGATTGGCAGATTATCCTGGGTTATACCAGGGGGACCTAAATGTAAGCACAAGTGATGTTGATCAGATGAAGGAGAAGGTAATGTGACAGCAGAAGTGGAGATCAGAGTAATGGGGCCGGAAGCCAATCAATGCAACTCTTCTAGAAGCTGGAAGAGTCAAAGGACAGATTCTCCTCCAGAATGAACCAGCCCTACCAACAGTTTGAGATTAGCTTCTTAAAACTCATTTTGGACTTCTGACCTCCAGAACGGTAATATAATAAATTTAAGCCACTAAGTTTGTGATGTATTTCTTACAGGACCAATAGAAAACTAATACCGCAAAGGATATGCTTTTATATTTGTTTGATAATTGGTTAATTGCAACAAATTTAATTTGCCCTTAAGGAAACCTCTGGCACAACATATGTGAAATATTTCTGACAATTTTATATGACTAATACAAAATAGTGTTAAAAAATAATGATTTTACTAATTCAGTGAGCAGTAGTTAAACCATTCACCTCAGCACACAACTCCAGGGACACCATTTATGTTTTGCTCTGTAAAAGCAATGCTTTTACCACCAATGGTGGTAATGCAATGTCCTTAGCAGAAACTCATCATCCTACTTTATCCACTCAGCAAATATAATGTTTTATTCTTCTTAATTTCTTGTATCAAATTTTGTATCTGTAGTGTCATACCAACTGCAAATACCAGTAAATCAAATTTACCTTAGATTAGATAATAAGAATAGTTTGACCTATAGCAAGTCAAAAGACAGTGACTCAATATGTCATCAAGAACTCTGATTCTTGCTTTCTCTCCTTCCTGACATCCTCAATGACAGTGATGTGCTAAAGCTAGTTCATCTTGTCATCATAATACAGTTATCAATAATACAATAGACTATATTTTCCATTTTTCATGAACTGCCTAGAAAAGAGTGAGGCTCTCACATACTAATACAATAGAAGACTTTCCTTTGAGTCTGATTGAGTCAATTTAGTTTACGTTCAAACTCTTGAAACAAAGACTATTCTTATAAGCTAAGTCATATATTGTGTTTGAATTAAACCATGGTTCCTCAGCCAAATACTAGAAAAAAATGGGATCACCAGGGGTATGACAGCCTTATCTACTCTACTCCTGGGATTGCCACCTGTGAGCCATATGGGCCCCTCAGAGGAAAAATGATTAATTTCTCTATACTTGTATAATTTTAGGAAGGCAAAGAAAGGAAGAGTGTATGTTGAAAACATAACTGTGAAATAAATTCAAACAGATTTATTCAGAAGGCCTTTTCTTATCTCCTCACCACTACTCAGTCACATAGAACTGAGAATAATTTATCCTCCTTAAATTCTAATACCTTCATCGACAACCTTATGCATGCATAAACTCAAGCTTTCTCTTTTGCAGTGCAAATCCCTTTGCTTGTGCATTGACATCAGACCCTTATCACATTGCCCGTAAGAACTTGGAGCATAAACAATAGTACTAAGATGCCTTAAAGGAAATAATTTATCTCTTATCAGAAGTTTTATGTTTCTTCCCAGGATAAACAAACAAATACACATATAAAAACAATAATTTTGGTGATTAATATGAGATGTACTTGCATAAACATAACCTTCTGCAAAAAAGAAAAATGAGAACCATTGAGCCAATGTAAAAAGGTGGTGGATATATTGATAAATTGTTTGTCAACTGGGAAGTACATCTTTCTCCATATAGTTGCCCATTAAGGAGAATTTGGTAAATTGTTTGAAGGTCAAGTAACAGAATATAAGATTGGAAAAAGAAGACTGAATAGTGCTTTTGCTTTTTGCTCTTACCTCCCAAGCAGGAGAGAACAAATTCAGAATTTTTGAGAGTGGTGGGGTTTGGTAAACAAACCTCACTTTCAAAAGTGAAGAAATGTTCACTTATTTCTTGCTTCTCCTCTATTCCAGCCTCAGCAGCTTTAATGATTCAGAATTGACTCACAGTCTACACCCAAGGAGGACAGAAGGCTTCATACAATCATCATAAAAAAAAAAAAAAAAAAAAAAAAACTGGCACTTTAAGGATGAGAAAGATTCAGAAGTCTTTAGCACTATTGGAAACAGGTACTCAAAACACCATCATGCCCAACCATGGGCAAAGAAATGAATGAAGTTGCCGTGGAATGTAGGGTGAAGTCATGATGGTCTTTGAGGGATAGAAAGACAGCCCTTCATCCCAGGCAGACTTAAAGACTGGAAAGTGAATAGGAAAGTAGACAAAGAAAGGGAAAGAAAGCCTCCCAGTCCAAAGCCATCCTCCATAATTGGCTTCCAAAATCTGGTGTTTTCTAGCCCCCATCAGGGAGAAAAAGGGATCTCCCGGCAGCTCTGAATGTAACCCTTGAAATGCTGAAATTAAGCCACAGGATATAACAAAACTTGTAGTGAAGAAACATAAAAGAGATTAAAATGACCTTTGCCTTGTTGCTTCTATATATGAATGTATGGTAGGAATCAATGCTGGATGTTACATGTCTGTAAGATTTTATCCCTGTAACAAAGTGATCATTCTGACAATAGAAAAGTTGGAGATAGATGAGTTAATAAGACAAACTCACCTGCCCTTTGCCACTAGTGAGTTTGTTAAAATTGAGCTTGAGGGCCAATCAATTTATTGGGTGCTTTGGGTACTGAGGATAGAACAACTCTGTAAAAGTGATAATGATTTTTGCTGATTAGAAACTTTTCAAGAGAAGGCTACATCCAAAGAGATGAAGTGCTTACTGGCAGGGAATCTTGGGGTGATTTGGATTTAGACTTGGGGTTGTGAATAAGCTACTAGATATATTCTTCTATGAAATGTAAGTTGTTAATGGGCTTTTGCTAAACTGAATGTCTAAGCTGTAGAAACCTGATACCCCTCTGGCGTAATGCTTTTTTTTTTTTTTTTTGTAGGTCAAGTTGAAGTCTTTATTTAAGAAGGTGGAAAAGGCTGGAAAGGCTCTGCTTATTGATTAGATATGGTTTGGTAAATATTGTTGCTAACATGTTTCTAACAACTTCTTGGCTTTACATGAGAATATGGTTGCTGTCCCTTTGGGAACAAGGAATGTCATCATTGGGGTGACACTGGCATATTTGGACTGGGAGGATTTATATCCTCTCCACTGCATGCAGTAAAGCTGAACCTGTTGACTCTTTTGGAATTTGACTTACCGAAGTTCCCCTAAATGACAGAAACTGGATGACTGATGTTAATTGAAACCCAATAGTGTTTACTGTAGATTTTTCAGCCTCAGTGCCAACTATTCCAAACTGAAAGCAGGCATGACCATCTGCTCAGTAGACAGAACTTGGACTCTGAAACTGATACAGATGAATATCACCCTTTTGAGGGGACATGGTTGTGGAAGTGAATCATGAATGTGGAATGAACTATCTGGATCAGCGAAGTAGATACACTTGGCAATGGTCTGTTCTCTGATGAGAACACCTGAAATCTGAGTCTTGTATGTTTCCAAGGCAGAGGAAATCAACTGCAAGGCAGACTATGACTTCTTCCAGGGATTCCCCCTTTGTCTCTAGATTATAGAGGACTTATTACATAGACTGTGCCCCCAGTATGCTCTGGCAAATTTACAAATTCAGGATGTCTGCCTGCTCTCCAGTCTTACTAATTAGTCACCTCTGGTCATACTCAGAATGTCCTTGAGGCTAATTTGTGTCATATATTTGGCTTTCTGGATCAATTGCTGTTTGATTGCCTTTTATGGTAGAATTTATACAACAATAAGCTGATAGACTGACTTTACTTCCTTAATCTTCTGATCCACTGAATTAGTACAGCAGTTTGCTGTTGTCAGTTGGTTGGTTGATTTGTTAGTTTTTTAAACACAGTCATACTAAGAAAGGGATTATCTCCTCTATTCTGTTGTCTGGATGATAATCAGGATTAAAGGAGTGGGGATTTTAGGGTTTGTATTTTGAAATTTCGGAATTCTGTCCTTTCCGTTCCTGGGCATGATGCATCATTCTTTCACTGGACAGCACCCCCACATCAGCCTGGGTAGCAGACTCTCTTGACTGTAATTTGCACAGTAGTAGACCTAGATGATTTACTCTTGATTCTGGTTGAATTAGATGAAAATGTGTTTGTCCTTCTTGCACCAGAAAGATCTGCAAGTCAGACTTTGTACCAGAAGGATCTGGTGCAAGAGGCACACGATCTTTTTCATATAATTTCTGGATGATGTCTGAGTGACAGCAGATGACTGGGGAAAATGTAAATTTGTGTTTACTGAAATGGGACAGACTAATTTTGTGAAAGTGAAGAAAGACAAAAAAATCCTGACACGTGAGGAGATAACTCTGTAAATACTAAAAGGTACAGACAAAAGGAGCATTAATATTCACTGTGCTTCAGAATTGTCCCCAGAGCTTTCCTCCAGAAGTAAAATACTCTAGTATTGCTCCCCAAAACACTTGCAAATATCTTAAAGCCTGAATCTGCCATCCCTCACCAGATAATTCTGACCATGAGTCAGCCGGTGATGGTCCCAGCTCCTACAACTTAGGTTAAAAGCACCTCCAGATATTGCCTTCACCTCCATTCTCAGTCATTCTGCAGAGTTTGTGAATTGTGTCATGGACAAGCAGGATGGATTGAACTGACTACCCTCAAGCAGTTCCTCTGAAACCCATGACTGAATTCTATTATTTACACTGAATGAGAATATCTAAGGCTTACCATCTTGTGGAAGATGGAGAGTCCTGCAGGAAGCTCCAGTGGGGCACTACAGATCACTGGCAACTTGCACTATCTGACTGTTGTATGTTTCATTTGGGAGGCCCCAATAATTGTTTCCAGGGGCACTGTATGTGCTAGAGCATTGTACTTGTTTGAAATGAATTCATTGATTTTTCTCACTCAGGAAAACACTGTGATTTGCACTTAAGAGTGGTTATAATACACATTTAACTATTTTTAAAAATACCGCTAGTAAAACAGGTAGCCCTAATTTGACTGTGAAGATCTCTTCAAAATGAGGATATACTCAGTTACCTGGTATTTCCCAGAGGTAAAACTGGTCTATTATTCATCCATGTTATGGGGACAATTTTACCCACAAGAGAGTCATTCTATTTACAAAGCTAATTTAGGCCAGGGGCTGTGGCTCACAACTGTAAACCCAGAACTTTGGGAGGCCAAGGCATGCGGATCACTTGAGGCCAGAGGTTTGAGATCAGCCTGACCAATACAGTGAAAACCCGTCTCTACTAAAAATACAAAATATCAGCTGGGATGTGGTGTCATATGCCTGTAATCCCAGCTGCTCAAAAGGTTAAGGCACAAGAATCACTTGAACCTGGGAAGCAGAGGTTACAGTGAGCTGAGATGGTGCCGCTGCACTACAAGTTGGGTGATAGAGCAAGCACCTGTCTCAAAAAATAAATAAATAAAAATAAAAATATAGTTCAAAATTTGTCAGTACCCTAGACTTTGTCTTGCAAGCCAAGGTTGCATCTGAGCAATCACTAGTGCATTCTGTTATGTCTGGCTTAATGCCTTGGATAGATGGAAAGATCTACACAGATGATACATTGATGGAAAATATGCCAGAAGTTAGACCACACAGAACTGAGGAGTAGACCTGTTAGAAAATAATGCTCATGAAAATATCCTCATGTCTGCATAGTCAGAGTTTTCTCTTAAATGAAAAAATGGCAACCTGAGTTAAAGTATAATTGAATTGCCACCCTTGAAGAAATAGAAACATCTTCCCCTAAGCAATTTGTTTAAATTTTAGAGGTGGCCAAAATAGAAACCTTCCCCTCCCCTCAGAAAGGTTTCATCTACATTCCAGAGCAAAGTTTAATCTCCTTCCCTTCTTCTCTAAGGCAGGGAAGATGGACTGACTGCTTTGCCAACTGTCTTAGACAATTTCCAAGATTCAAAATGTTGTCGTCCTCCTGTTGTACAAACCCCATTGTACGTTCTAGCCCTCTATATATAACCATGTCAGGAAGTGAGACATACAGAGGCATGAAAGCTGCTTTGTGAGTAAATAAATGGTTTGATCCTTGATCCCGAGGTCTTTTGTTTTTGTCAGTGTGTATAGGTGCAGGTGTGTGTCCATACATCATATGCACAGACACATAGATAGGCACACTCATATCGATTTGTTCATAGCAGATGACATCTCAGAAACGTCACAGTTTAAAATTCAACTCTAATCAAATTCCAGTGGTATAATTTAGAAAATCAGCAGTAAATGTTAAAAACCTAACACATACTATGATTCTCTAGCCATGTCATGTTCATTTTTGAAAATTTAGTTGGTAACATTATTTTAGCATAAGTATTGGAAACTCTTGATGCAACTACATTTTAAAATTATCAGAGTTAATCAACACAGGGAAAAACACAAGGGGGCTAACACCTGCTAAATGACCCTTAAATGAAAATTCTCATTACAGTCATGTGTTTTAATAACACTTTTATGTCCACTTATTGAATGTTTGCCCTTTAAGGGCATACATAATTTCCATTTATATAAATTCTTCTAATTAAAAATCTCTACAGCATCATCATAAACTTTATCTGGGTATTGTTGTTAAAAAGACCTTTGATGTCACTATGTTACATAGCTTAAAAAGACACATTTATTTATAATCCCTAAGGTAACAAAAAAATAGATGTAATGAACAATTTTGATGAACTCTTGTTCTAACAACTAATTTTTTGCTTTTAAAATAACTTATCAGATTGAATACTGACTTCAGTACACTTATGTTGTCAATAAATATATTTTATTTACGGACAGTTTACAAGATGGTTTATCTTTATCTACCATGTGGAAAAAAAAGAGAGATAATGATAGTAAGCTATTTAGTAGCTGATGGCAGCTGGTACATAAATTTACAGTTATCAGTTGACAAACAGTAATTGTCAATCAATACCGGTAAAATTATGTCTACTAGTTACTGTACTTATAACATCAGCAAAAATTATAGACTTATTAGTTCAAAATTAAAGAATGATTACATTATTGAAGTCTGTATATCATTTCATTGGATAATGAAAACTCTATAAAAACTAACAATAGATACCTTATTCTTAATTCTCCTTAATTTTATCACAATAAATATCTAACTATTATGTATTAATAGAGTAATATTGATAAAAAATGCTGGTGACTAAAAATTTATATTAAGAGTTTTCTTTGTTTCTGCCTTTTTCATCCTCCTATTCAGAAGATCCTCCTATTCAGAAGTGTCTTTATATCAGTATGTGATTGACCTGCTATTGTTTGTATTACTGTCTCTCCCATTTGATATTGGAACTCATTTTTCATCCATGTTATAATCATCTTCTGCTGTCTTTCCCCATCCTCCGGTGACAGCTGTTCCAATTAATAGCAGTATCAGTTTCCAGGCCCGACTTGGTGGCTCACATCTGTAATCCCAGCACTTTGGGAGGCCGAGGCAGGTCTCGACCTGACCCCGAGACCAGCCTGACCAACGTGGTGAAACCCAGTCTCTACTAAAAATACAAAAATTAGCTAGGCATGGTGGAGGGCACCTATAATCCCAACTACTTGGGAGGCTGAGGCAGGAGAATCGTTTGAATCTGAGAGGCAGAGGTTGCAGTGAGCCGATATCACACCATTGCACTCCAGCCTGGGCAACAGAAGAAACCTCAGTCTCCAAGAAAAAAAAAAAAAAAAAAAAAAAAAGAACAGTATCAGTTATCAGTTTCCAATACTAGGGCAGAGATTTTTAATGGGTAGTATTTATATTGGAGTCAGGATGCATTGTTTATAACATAACATTAATCACCCCAGCACAAAATTATCCCCTGATGATTATCTCCTGATAATTTTTGAGGAATTATATGTATTTTTTACTATTCAGAAAATATTTGCTGTAGTACCTTAGCCTTATTTTTCAAAATGGCAATGTTCCAAAATCATAGTAGCTATGAACTCTTTGAAATACTGTATAAAGTTTGTTTTTTACTCTGTAGGCTTGTTGTTAAAAACAATGAAACACTAAAATTAAAAAGAAAAACAACACTCTCTTGCTATAAAATACATTGTTTTTTATTTGGTTTAATTATTTTGGAGATGCTGAAATTATCCTTTGGCTATCTTTGCATTAAGAAAATGAGTCATCAATTACTTGTGTTTGCATCCTTCACAGAACCGTACACAGATTTCTGTACCCTAAATGTGTTCACTGAGTGATTGGATTGAATAAACTTAAGTTTGACAGGTTGTGTTTCTCAAATTATTCTTGTCTCCTCCTAGGATTAGTGTGAAGGAAAAACAAATTTGTTAGTTGATATTAAACCAAAGTGTTTTATAAAAATAAACTGGGTTAGCATATTTTCCTGTGATTATAATCATCTACCAACCATAAACAAAAATGTAGGCTACTCTGTAGGGTAGCCCTGCTCTGTAAGGAGCAGTTTAAAAAAATGCTTATTAGTTACAGATTCTAATTCAGAAGAGAACAAATAGTCATGAAGCATTTTGAAATATTATACTGCCAATTATAAATAACCTACACTATGCATTTCAGTTTATCTGCAAGTTTTGAAAATATTTTTTGTATTCTCATAACACATCAATATTCTTTATTCTTATCTAGCAAATCTAAAATGACACATATCTTTATAAGGTCTATAATAATTCATTTTAGAATCTATATATAACATCATTCCCTCTTCATTTAGACAGAAATTTTTACAACTTTTGCTGACATTAGTTTTGATACTCTTTGGCTTCAAAATGCCATTGAACTATTTAAAAATAAACAGGTGGGTTTTATGGATGCCAGTCAGTCATGTAGTGCTGTGAATTTATTACATATGGGACATGCTTCTCTCTTATTTTAAAGGGTGTGTAGGTTTAGTTCTGTGTGTTTGCATTCATTAATATGTTGTAGAGAAAAGCAAAACATCACCATAATCCATTGTTGACATTTTTATCACATTTAACCTCAGAGATTTTGATTTATACACTTTTCAAGTATAGAATGCTTGAGGTTGCTGAACCAAAACCATTTATGATGTTTGTATTCTATTTGGACTAGTTACTGTTTTATTGACGCTTAGGAAATAATACTTAGAACAGCTATAAATCTAGCTCAGGCCTTGTATGGTGATAGTCTACCTTGGAGATTTTGTCTTTCTGTTGAAGTCAGAGACAAAAACAAATTGTAAATACAAGTGAATTAAAAATGTATTAATACATATCAACTAACTCTACAGAAATCACAACCTTGCCGCCAACCTCACATCCCCAAATAAGAAGACCATAGCCATTGAAGAAACATGAGGAGGTAGATGTGAGAGTAATCCTTATTGGCTCAAAACTGTGGGTGAATGTGGCAAAAATGCATGTGGATATAAGATCTCCAGAAAGAAAGAGATTACATAGGCTTAACAAGAAATATTCAGCAAATGGTTCTTTCAGAGTTTCACCCTCAGGAAAAAAACACTGCTTACAGAAACCAAATTGTACCCACAGAAATATGGAGAGTAATAGAGAAAAGAGCTTCAGATAACTAACATGGAGGGGCTTGAAGGACTTATATTCCATCTTGAAATCATCAAATGTTCTTAATCAGACTTGACTTTCAGGGAGAATAGTTACATAGAGGGTTCATATTTTGAGTGCTTTCTGGGCAGCAGAGTAGCAACAGTTTTCAAACTGTGAAGCCAGAAACTGCGATAGCACATAAGAGTGTTCACCAACAAATCTAAAAAAATCTTTCAGGCTTATCCATGGAAAGCAAAGGATACATTCTAACCACTTAAAATTAATATTTTGGAAAGACAAATATGAACCAAGTAGCATTCCAATAGAAAATGAGAATACACCAGAAAATGAGGACACACAAAACAAGGAAATAATAGGTTAAGGTTTCCATCAACCTCAGAAAAGAGCACTTAGAATTAAAAATAAAAATATTACAAGTGGTACAGCCAGTTAAAACTCACACATCTCTCATCACTGGAGTGATAAAGTAGACAAAACTTATTAGGCCAACAGAAGATCTGAAAATGTTTACTTAATTAGTAAATCTCTGTAAAATACTAAAACCACAATAATAAAAATGTACCTACTTTTGAGATTCTACTGTGCATTTAGAAAATTTAATCACATATTAAGTCACAAATGCAACTTTAATTTTTTAAGAAAATAGAGCAACTTTTTCTTAATGCAATAGAGTAAGAACAGATGTTAACAGCAACAAAAATGGGAAAAAAAGAAAACTCTTCAAGAGAAAAAAAAAATGCTTCAATTCCTATTAAAATCCCTTGGTCAAAGTGGAAATAAAAAAGAGAATTGCATCATTTGTACAAAACCACATGAAAGATCAAACCTATCAGCATCTATGTGATACAGTTAAGGTGATGCTACTGACACTGAGTGGATCTATTTCAACTTCCTGTCCATTACCCTTGTCTGTCTTAGCTATTGCCATATCCACAGTGGGAAAGGAAATCACTTGACACCCAATAAGCTGCCAATGAACATCACTGAGTTCTTAATTATTTATTTAATAGAGAGCAGAAGCAGGGATACCAAGAAAAAATACTGCAGAAGAATAATAATAATGATGGGAGAACATACCTATCAAACAATAAAACCTCCTGTGAAATCACTTTAATCACAATATTATATTTATTCTGATGAACAAATCTATATGAAAAATACATATATGATAATGTTGATATTTTGATGCATTTTAGTATGATCTGGGAGAAAATACATGTGTTTCCTCACATTAATGCACATATAAATAGTAATTCCAGATGCAATAATAATTAAAATTAAATAATAAAATAAAAAATGTAACATTAAAGAATGTATTTTTATAAATTTGGAGGAACATTTCCTAAAAAATTGTAAAAATTATGAAAGTCAAAAATGAAAATCAGACATATACTTGTTACATTAAAAAAAATTAAAGTGAAAAAAACAAACACATACAAAGAACAACAAATAAACATATCTGATAAAAAACTGAAAACTCATGAGCATTGAGGTAACACAAATCAATATAGAAAAAGACAACAGAATACAAATGGTGTTAAAATGTTAAAAGAAAGAAAGGGAAATCCTCAGTAACTCATGCATTTGAGAAGTGAATCCCAAAGTCATAAGTCCAAAAATAGGAAAGCAATAATGAACCCTTCATTTGAATTTTGTGGTAAGAGTAGTACTAATGAATATAAGTCTTTCATATCCATACTGGGTGAAAAACAATATGTATTTTACTCATCAATAGAGTAATCAGAAAAGGAACAATTAAAATGAGGTTTTTGTCCTAACAGTTGCACTCTTTGCTATCTACTTTTTAGAAATAGAGCATAGGGAAATACTGGGGAGGGAATTTGTTGCAACACTGTTTGAGGTTGAAAAAAGTTGTGTTTTCTTCATAAAAGGAAGTAAATAATGGGTTATTAAACAGAATTGGATTTATAGCTGGAAAACAAAAAGTTCATTACTAAGTGAGAATACATGATATGATTTTTACAAAAGAAATAATAATAAAACTTTTATATTTATATAGTAGGATTTTATTCTCCAGACTTGTTATTATGTGTTATCTCAAAAATGTTATCTCCTTGTTGAGGAGAGTAGAAAGCAGAATTTTATAGTACATAAGAAACTGTTAGCATTGACACATTCCTATCGAAAACCATATTTCGTGTTCTCTGATTTTATAACAAAAAGACAGAAAAATTTGTCACAATGCATAAAAAACGTCTAGTGGGAAAGAAAGAATAAGCTCATAGGCTATGATCTAAATATAGCTCTGCTCTCTCATCAATTTCTCATCTACAACTTCATAACATGAGGATTTGAGGAGAATGTTGTATTAAAGTTACAATTGGTTTTTAATGCCACGATTTAATAAAATATAATATATTTATTTTTATAGTTCTTCCTACTTTTTCCCATATTTGAAATTCAGAAATGTGTAAACAGTGCACGGTGATTTGAGAGATATTGGATAAACATCACAAGATTAAAATTATATAGAGTATTTGTAATAACAGTACTACCATTTATGCACCCTTTCAATGGGCCAAGTACTGTAACAGTATTTGATAGGTCTAATCTTACAACTATCCTACAAGATAGACGTTCATTTTATATATAAACAAACTGAGACTTAGGTAAGTAATTTGATCACAGTTACACAACAAGTAGTGTTAAATTACATTTGACTTCAGGATGCCTCCATACCTTGGGTTCTTGCATAACAAACTGCCACCTAACTTAATATGTAAACAAACTGAAAGACTAATTTTAGGAGTGTCGTATTTGCTGAGTCTCAGCAAATCATAGCAGCCAAGCTTCAGCTACATCTAACTGTAACCAGTTATAGTTAGATATATAACTTATATATAATATATAATCTATATAACTATAGATATGTATAGTTATAGTTAGATATATAACCAGTTATAGCAAACTGTATCTATTTTATAGCAGCTGTAACCAGTCGAGCTGTCTCTGTACCTCACTTCTGTTTTCTATCCATATTGTGGAGAAGTAATGCTGCCTATATTGTGGAGCAGAGCTCTCTGAACCTCTTCAGGATCTGAGGACTGCCCAATTCACAAATTATTCTTTGCTCAATTGAGCTCTGTTAAATTTAATTTGTCTAATATTTTTCTTTTAACACTAGTAAATTCAGGATTTTAATGCAAGTTTTATACTGTTCTAAATAAATAGTGTTTAAAGTTGAACTCTACATTTAATATAAATTTACTTTTAAAATGCTTTTTAAATTACTGGCATTTTAAAATGGATCTGGCAATACTATTTCTGAAAATTGTTTTTGTAGTACTCCCAAAAAAATTCTTCTTGATATATCCAGTATTTAAAGTCATGGTTTAGTCTGTCATGTTTTTATTCTTTCATGCATTCTTTTACCCATTGTCTTTGTGGTTATAAAACAAGATTACATAGAGGATAAAATTAATGTACCCAAAATAATAGAGTAAAAAATGTATTCAAGTTTTGTTTAGACTGTTTACCTAGCAGCATAAGATGATTCATTTTAGAGAAAGAGTTGGTGTAGTTGATAAACTCCTAAGGTGAGCTCCATCTTCTCTGCTGCTGGTGTTCCTGCCATGTGTGATTCCCTTTCCTGGAGTATAGCTGGGAATTTGACTTGACTATAGCCAATAAAGTAATAGCAACTATGACAGGATGTACATAATTACATGCAAGTTTGTAGCATCGATCCTTCTAAGTTATCTTTCTTCCTTGCTGACTTTGAAGAAGCAAGCATATATTTGAGGGTACTTCACGTCAAAGAACTATGGGTATTCTCTAGGAAATGAGGGCAGCCTCAGGGTGACAACTGGCAAGAAATTGCTGCTTTCAGTCCTACGACTTCAAGGAAAATGAATTCTTCCAACAACTTGAATGAACAGAGGTGGAACCTTCTCTAATCGAGTATCAAGAAGATAATCCAACTTCTTCTAACACCTGGACTGCAACTCTGCCGAGGACCCAGCTAAACGATTTCTGAATTCCTGCCCAACAGAATGTGAGTTAACAAACATGTTGTTGGAGTAACTATGTTTGCAGTAATTTGGTATGCAGCAATGGAAAACCATTCTAAATGGGGATAATGATACCCTCTTTACAGGATTACTATAGGTATATATGAATATGTTAGAAGAAAACACTTTGGAAATGGCAGAGCAATACAAAAATATATTATTAGCCAACAGATGTAAGTCCTTTCTTATTGGTAGTTACTTTAAATTGAAATAGATTAAACCATTGAATTAAAGTCCATTGAAATTAAAATGGTGAGTGAATGCCAAAGCACATGCCATTTCTTTTGAGGTAATAAAAGTATTCCTTTATAAAACAGTGATGATAAGTTTACAACATTGTGTATATACTAAAAACTACCTAATTAGCATGTTAAAAGCATCTGAAATGAGGAGCAAAATGATCTTGAGCAGATTTTGCTGCAGAACAGTCCCATGTTTACTGATGTTTAATCCCAAACTTAATCAAGTTTTTCTAAGCTTTAGAACGTTGTAGGATAATACGTTTTGATCACAAGTAATATTGACCTTGTCACTGCTATGTTTAACACACTTCATGGTTGTCCATTGTCTTTCATTGAAAGTTGCAGCACTATTCACAACAACAAAGACATGGAATCAACCTAAATGCCTATCAATGATAGACTGGATAAAGAAAATGTGGTACATATATACCACAGAATAGTACGAAGCCATAAAAAGGAATGAGATCATGTCCTTCTCAGGGACATGGATGGAGATGGAAGCCATTATCCTTAGCAAACTAATGAAGGAACAGAAAACAAAATACCAAATGTTATCATTTATAAGTGCGAGCTGAACAATGAGAACACATGGAGAGACACAAGGCGGGAAACAGCACACACTGGGGCCTGTCAGGGGGTGGACTATGGGGAAGGAGAGCATTAGGGAAAATAGCTGATGCTTGATGGGCTTAATACCTAGGGGATGGGTTGACAGGTGCACCTAATCACCATGGCGCACGTTTACCTATGTAACAAACTTGTACATCTTGCGCATGTACCTCAGAACTTAACATTAAAATTAATAAAAAAGAAAGTTGTAACATCCTCTTACTTTGGGAGTGTCTCAAACTTCTAAATATGACTTTTTCTTTCTGGGCAAAAAGTGAATTTATGATGGTTTATTGAATTTGAAGTTATACATTTCTATGGTATTTATACAGTTTGGCATGAATCCTGTAAATAATTCTTTAAAAATCTAAGATTTTTTAAAACAAACAAATGAAAATTATAATAAAACATTATTATTTGTAAAGATCCTAAGATGACCAGGGTTTTAGCTCCATGGTAGGTCTGACTTCCACAGAAAGTCTGGATTACATCACATTTAAATCAACAAGATTATCTTTGTATCTATCGATAATAAAATAAGGAACAAAGCAGAGTTAAACTTTCAAAACAAAATCATGGTGAGTAACAACAACAAAATCACCTATTGACTAAGATAATTTAAATTTTTACATATGTTACAATAACATGAATTTCAGTTCTTGGGGAAAATGAATTGGTTTATGAGGGTGGCTTCTTGGTTCTTGGATGCTATTAATAATATAGCTCTCGATATAGAAGTTGGTTACATGGGTCTGTTCACCTTCCAAAATTTCACTGGGCTTACTCTTCCCTGGGCTTATTCTACATGTACTCTTATGACATGTATACTTTGTGTATACTAAATTTTAATAAAAAGTTTCCTTATCATTATGAATTGGGATCATTTATTTTAATAAAATGTTGATCACATTCTTTTTAATTATAAAAAACACAATAAGCTGAGAAGCTGATTCATGAATTCAATTAAATTGATCCCTAAAAGCATATATTTGATAATAGATCATTGTGGTGTGTATGCACATATGCATGTATGTCTTCATTCATTTCGTTTATCCATTCATACATGGGACTTTCTCCACTCCCCTGCTCATCACATCGTAATAGAGGGTGAATAACATCAATATGACTTATCACAGATAATGTTAACCTTGTTCACTTAATTAAAGTGGTATTTAAAATTTTTCTCTAAAGTTAATATTTTCTTTCTATTCTCTGTTGGAATGGAGTAACTAAGTCCAGCCCACACTCACAATAATGAGAAGGATATTGCACTCCACCTCCTGAGGGGAGGGGCATGAAAGAATTTATTTTCAAATGCTAAATCCATCTCTGCATTTTATAAATTTGGAGGGAGATACTTTAAGTTTATGCAAATATTCTGTTTCTCCTTAATTAATTTGAGTATTCATCCGTGGATTTTGCCAGTAGTGATTATTACTCTGGTGCTCTAATGGTGATTACTGTAGGGTTTTAATTGCATTGTTTTGTGATCTGAGAATAGGACTTATATGATATCAATTACATGGCCTTTATTAAACAAATTTTTTTTGGCCAAATGTACATTTTGGGGGCTAATTTTCTCATACGATCTTTAAAATAATGTATATACTTTCTCTATTGAACATAGATTACATTTAATAAATTGTTTTCATCAAATATTCCAAATATTTGCAATTACTTTTTCCTTAACCTATCAGTTTGTAGGTAAGTTGTATTAAAATATTCTAATATGAGTTACTAAGTAACTTACTAATATGAGTTACTAAGTTAAAAAGTATGCATCTTATGATATATATCCACATATAAGATGGGTATATATATACACACACACACATATATATATATATGTGGATATATATCCACATCATAAGATGCATACTTTTTAAATTACATCTAAATTAACTCAAAATTTTTACAGCTATTAACAATTATTATTATAATATTATGACTGTGTTTTGCCCATTTAATATTTATCACCTTAATCCTTTTTACCTATTACTAGTTTTGCCATAACTGACCCTTAACTTTGCTGGTGTGTGTTGCTTATTATACCTCATACTAACAATAATGTGATGTCTTACAGTACAGTTCAGGGATTGGCAGTGAAGTTAAAAACTTTCAGCTTAACCAGGCGTAGTGGTTCATGCCTGTAATCCCAGCACCTTTGGGAGGCCCAGGTGGGCAGAACGCTTGAGTCCAGGAGTTCCAGACCAGGGTGGGCAACATGGCGAAACTTTGTCTTTACAAAAAAAATACAAAAATTAGGCAGGTGGGGTGGCATGTGCCTGTATTCTCAGCTACTAGGTAGGCTGAGGTGAAAAGATTGTCTGAGCCCGGGAGGTTGAAGGTGTTGTGAGCCATGTTGGCACCATCCCTCCTGGGTGACAGAGGGAGATCCTGTCTCAAAAAAACAAATAAAAAACTTTTAGCTTGCTTCCTTGGGGGCATACAGCTGTAGTCCACAAGTTATAGTTCATTCTGAAGCAAAAGTTACAATTTCACCCTCCTTCCTGCACCCTGTGAGCCAGAGTAGCTATGCAATATGTAGAATCCAGGTAAAATAGAAAATGTGGAGCCTCTTGCTTAAACATTGTTAAGAATTTTAAGATGGCAACAGCAGAGTATTAAATCAAGCATAGCAGCCTTTTGAGAGCAGGACTTTATGTGACTGCACAGGATACAAACCATGAAGCTATTTCTGCCTATAAAACTAGCATTCTTCAAAACCTACAAAGTTTTAGAGAATGTTCAATGCTTTCTCTACATGATGGTATCAGAAAATCTTCATTTTGACTTGCTCAGTGCTCAAATATACTTTTATTTTATATTGAGAAATAATATTGAACATATAGATAAGCCAGCCACATTTATATAAACTGCATAGAAATAATTAAAGCAAGCATTTATGTTTATAAAAAGAAAGCATCTATCTCACTGAAAAGCAAACCTCAAGAGGTAATTAACCTAAAAGAACCATGGTGAATACTACAAAATATTTTCATATTGAGTAGGCTTCTGTTAACATATTTTATTTTTATATTATTTGAAAGTTTATAGAGCACATTTTAGATTAGTACCAATGTGTATATGTTTATACTACAAGTGTAAGGAAAAACAATACATATCCTACTAATACTTACTGTAAAATGTGCTATTTTAATTTTTCATTTAATTAGTGAGAATATTCACATTTGCTGGAAATGCAATATGTTTTTGTACCTACTCTGAAATTTGCTCTTATCTGTACACTTCTGCTAATAGTAGTGAGACTGGAAGATTATTAATTTATTATTTTGTCCTGCATTATATCTATGAATGTGTTTGGTTTAATTGACAAATTATAGTCCTGAAAGTAGTATAGGCCTACAATATTTTTTGATTTTTAGTTTAGTTACTATTTACCTTATTTTATGGAAAATTACTTCAGATTACATTATATAGTATTTTTATTAGCATGTATGAATTGGTACATGCATAAAAATATACATGAAAAGCTTGTATATTTATACACATGGCAAAAGAGCTAAATTGTAATGATAAGAGTGGCTAGAAGTAATGTGATCACAGAAAAAAACTGAAATATTCTTGGTTACCTCTAAATATTATAGCACATGAATAAAATTACAGCTTCTGTATCTATAATTACCTTTAATTTTTTTTACTAAAATCACCGACCACTGTATTCCAGAAGCAATTAAACCTTAGCCATATAAAAACAGTTGAGCAGCCATTTTTCTTCAAACATATTTATTATATCCAGTCTTCTCACATGTCATAAAATAGAAGTAACAGGCCTTTCAAAACACCTTCACTATCAGAAGAGATAAAAAGAAAATGGACAAAGGGAAGAATCTGATATGTGACATTTTTTAAGATAAATAAATATTTTTCTCAGAGAATAACTTTAAAGAGGATGCACATAACTTTGAGAATAAAGGCAATATGGATGCTCATGTAATGGATACAAGTAAAATCTGGATAGAAACTATAGACGGAGGTGGGGAAAGCAGAGAAGTCGTTATTTGTCTTATCTTCCTTTGATTTGAAATTTTCTGTTGTTTCTGGACCTTCATGATAGAGTCACTAAAAATAAAAGAACAACTTGACAAATACTATAATAAAAATATTGAAGTTGAATATGAGTTATCCTTCCTTGAGTTTCAGTCTTCCCATTTAAGGATTGGGTGACCTTGGATGCACCCAAACATCCATTGAAATGTAAGTCTTCTCAGTACTTAGGTCAACATTATCCACTACATTAAGACAATAATGAAAACAATGTACATGACAATAAATGGGACATTATTTAGTATTTATAAATACATATTAATGATTAATAATTTTATCTAAATATAATTATAAGATAAAATATTTATAGGAGTCCCATGGGTTTATAGCTGTTACAACCAGCTATTCTTAAAATTCCTGTACTAGTATTTCACGGCACACATTAGCTAGTTTTCTTCAGTAAGGCTATTTTCAGTATGTTCCAATTAACCAAAGCTCTTCAAAATTTATTTTCAGGAAAATTTGCTTTTAAGATACTGCAAACATATCTTTCAATACTTGTTTAATTTTTACACATAATAAGTACATTGATAATATGTGAAATTTCCTTGCATGTTTAAAAATTGTAGATGAATTATATGTTTGATTGAGATTAAAAGTCATTCAAAGATGAAAAGTACCTTTGAAAGATATCTAAATTTATATCTAACCAAAATATGCAATGTAATGTGTATTTAAAAATCAAATTATATCTACATGGATAAATCGTTGCTCTCCTTATTTCATTAAATTATATCTCATCGCTAGAAATTGTAAATTGGGCAAATTTGAGTCTTATTGATGATATTTGCTCTTTAGTTCTTATTGCCTCTTAGCCAAAAAGTTGTTTTCCAATTTATTGAAATAATATAATTATCTATTTTAAAAATTCTATGAAACAACTTTTATGAGCACAAGCAGAAGTTCAACTTGAGAACAAAGATTATAAAAATAGTCTCATCATCAGCTTCTATGTTAACACAAACTGATAATTCTGTCTATCAATAACAATCTTAACCTTGATTTCCTTTATAATTTCTATATCACTGCCAAGAATAAAAATAACACTGTTGCAGGAAGTCAGGGACCCCAGATGGAGGTACCGGCTGAAGCCACGGCAGAAGAACATAAATTGCGAAGATTTCAAGTACATTTATTAGTTCCCCAAATTAATACTTTTATAACTTTTTATGCCTGTCTTTACTGCAATCTCTGAACATAAATTGTGAAGATTTCATGAACACTTATCACTTCCCCAATCAATACCCTTGCAATTTCCTATGCCTGTTTTTACTTTAATCTCTTAATTCTGTCATCTTTGTAAACTGAGGAGGATGTATGTCACCTCAGGACCCAGTGATGATTGCATTAACTGCACATATTGTTTGTAGAGCATGTATGTTTGAATAATATGAAATCTGGACACCTTGAAAAAAGAACAGGATAACAGCAATGGTCCCGGAACAAGGGAGATAAGACTTTAAACTCTGACTGCTGGTCAGCCGGATAAAACAGAGCCATATGTCTCTTCTTTCAAAAGCAAATAGGAGAAATATCGCTGAATTCTTTCTTTCTTTCTTTTTTTTTTTTTTTTTTTTTGAGACGGAGTCTTGCTCTGCCGCCCAGGCTGGAGTGCAGTGGCCAGATCTCAGCTCACTGCAAGCTCTGCCTCCCGGGTTCACGCCATTCTCCTGCCTCAGCCTCCCGAGTAGCTGGGACTACAGGCGCCCGCCACCTCGCCCGGCTAGTTTTTTGTATTTTTTAGTAGAGATGGGGTTTCACTGTATCAGCCAGGATGGTCTCGATCTCCTGACCTCGTGATCCACCCGTCTCGGCCTCCCAAAGTGCTGGGATTACAGGCTTGAGCCACCGCGCCTGGCCTGAATTCTTTTTCTCAGCAAGGAACATCCCTGAGAAAGAGAATGAACCCCTGAGGGTAGGTCTATGAATGGCCCCCGTGGGGATGGCCATCTTTTACAGTCAAAGCCAAAGAGATGAAATAAGCCCTGGTCTCCTGTAGCACTTCCAGGCTTATTAGGATGAGGAAATGACTGCCTAATAAATTTTGGTCAGACAGGTTGTCTGCTCTCAAACCCTGTCTCCTGATAAGATGTTATCAATGACAATGCATGCCCGAAACTTCATTAGCAATTTTAATTTTGCCCCATCCTGTGGTCCTGTGATCTTGCCCTGCCTCCATTTACTTTGTGATACTTTATTACCTTGTGAAGCATGTGATCTTTGTGACCCACACCCTATTCATATACTCTCTCCCCTTTTGAAAATTAATAATAAAAACTTGCTGGTTTTATTGCTCAGGGAGCATCACAGAACTTGCTGACATGTAATGCCTCCCCCAGAAACCCAGCTTTAAAATTTCTCTCTTTTGTACTCTTTCCCTTTATTTCTCAAACCAGCTGAGATGCTTAGGGAAATAGAAAAGAACCCACATAACTATCGGAAGCGGGTTCCCCCGATACAACACAAAGCTATGGATTGACTACTTTTTAGAAAAATTGCCTAAATATTTTATTATTAAATATGAAAATAAAAGCTATTTAGCATTAAATATTACTTTTAAAAATTTGTACACTGATCATTTTAATATCTAACCTTCTTTCTGGCCAATGGAATCTGAAAAAAGTAAACTTTTGTTCTCACTCATAGGTGGGAATTGAACAATGAGATCACTTGGACTCGGGAAGGGGATCATCACCCACTGGGGCCTATTATGGGGAGGGGGGAGGGGGGAGGGATGGCATTGGGAGTCATACCTGAAGTAAATGACGAGTTGATGGGTGCTGACGAGTTGATGGGTGCAGCACATCAACATGGCACAAGTGTACAAATGTAACAAACCTGCACATATGTGCACATGTACTCTAGAGCTTAAAGTATAATAAAAAAAAGAAAAAAGAAAAAAGTAAACCTTTAAAACATAGAAAAATGTTTCTCAATTTATCGGGTTTATGAGACACTAGCTCCTAAATATTATGGACTAACTTTTTTAAGACCTAGACTTCTATGCCTCACCCCAGAAAGTTAAAAATAATAGTAATAGTAATGCCCAGTCAATCACAATCAAATTGAGAAGATATATGCCTACCTTTTATTTTACTCCAAAAATGCTTCAAAACAATAGAGTATGCCAATTTCAATGTACCGGTCTTTGAAACTTATCTCTAAATAAGTAATCAGGACAATTATTTTTTACCTTAGGGTAGCATAAAGTTCCAAAAACTAATGTCATTTGGATCCCTTTTTTTTTTTCTTTTTTTTTTTTTTTGAGACGGAGTCTCACTCTGTCCCCCACACTGCAGTGCAGTGTTATGCAATCTCAGCTCATTGCAAATTCCGCCTCCTGGGTTCAAGCAATTCTCTTGCCTCCCTCCGGAGTAGCTGGGATTCCAGGCACGTGACACCACAACTGCCTAATTTTTATATTTTTAGTAGAGACAGGGTTTCACCATGTTAGTCAAGCTGGTCTCAAATGCCTGACCTCATGATCTGCCCGCCTGGGCCTCCCAAATTGTGGGTGACTTTTATTAAATACATAAAAGTCATATTAAAATTAGCTTGTGTAAAATTACAGATCACTTCAGTGTAACTTATATTTATTTTAATTTCTCTCTAGTAAGGGAAAATTACTGTTTTGATGTTAACTTTAATATTGCTTCAAAAATATAGAAATAATTTTCTATTTAAATAGAAAATTGAATCTTTCAAAGAAAAAAATGGAGAAGCATCACTACCCTTGCATTGAAATTAAAATTTCTGTATTTACCTGAATTCTTTGAAAAAAATAAATGTGAGATTCTATCTAAAGTGTTCTGAATGTAAGTTGTCATTATAAGTTCTTTTTTTCTTTTAAATTGGCTACCTGAATCTTAAATTGAGATATCTTAATATTATTATTTTTTTTAATTAACTCATGTGTACCTTGGTTATAGTGTGAGAGTTTTCTTAGTTTTCCAACCCTTGTTGAAAGAAATTCAAATTACACTATGGAAACTATTGTGAGTAATTTGGGTTAGGATCAAATGAATTAATTTCAATATATTTGAAGTGACTCTATTAAAATGAAAGCCACATTAAATATTGCTGTTTTAATTTTTAAAATTTTAAACTAATCTTAAAAGTAAAGAAAGATATTCAATTCAAATAATACCTCCTTAACTTTTCTAGAGGATTTGTAGAAATAAACCCTAGAATTCATAATTACTAATATTAAGATTTTTTGCAATGTGAAAATATAGGGAGTTGATTTTTTGTTTTTTATTTCCACAGTAGTCAGAATAGAGAATACTCAAGTGTCAGGCTAATGGTAGTAATTGGAAAACATGATGATAGATAATAATTTACACAGAAAAGTGCTAAATAATGCACACTGTGGGGAAAAAGTAAATGACTAACACACTGATGGATTTTAAATTACTGTCACTTCAGGAAAAAATTCACAGTTTACATTATTATGAATAGCTCAATAAAAATATGCAGGAAACAATGAAAATGCCAAATCATCATACAATTTTCTTTTTAAGGTAAGAGATAAAACAGTTTAATGTTCTATGCCTACATATAAAATGACAGCATTTCTTTTTTAAGATAACTAAAAATATTCTTACTAAAATCTTTATAGATACAAAAAAAACAAATATATACATAAATATTGTAATTTTATCACTTTAAAGAAAAACAATTTATTTATTTATTTATTTTTTAGTACTTCAGCTTTTTTTCAGCTTTTATTTTAAGTTCAGGGGTCATGTGTAGGTTTGTTTCATGGGTAAATGTATGTCATGGGGGTTTGTTGTGTGAATTATTTCATCATCCAGGTATTAAGACTAGCACCCATTAGTTATTTTTCCTGATACTCTCCCTCTTCCCACCCTACACCTTCTGATAGCCCTCAGTGTGCGTTGTTCCCCTCTGTGTGTCTGTGTGTTCTCACAGTTTAGCTCCCACTTATAAGTGAAAACATGCGATATTTGGTTTTCTGTCCCTGCATTAGTTGGCTAAGAATAATGGCCTCCAGCTCTGTCCATATCCCTGCAAATAATATGATCTCATTCTTTTTTATGACTACATAGTATTCCATGGTGTATATGTACCACATTTTCTTTATCCAGTCTATCATTGATGGGCATTTGGGTTGATTTCATGTCTTTGCTATTGTGAATAGTGCTGCAAGGAACATATGTGTGCATGTGTCTTTATAACAGAATGATTTATATTCCTTTGGAGATACATCCAGTAATGGGATTGCTGCGTGAAAACAATTTAAATAGAAAAGAAGGTTATTGATCACTGGTGCCTTGTTTCTTTCTTTTTCAAAATGTAAGTTTCAAGAGGAATTAGCAGAAAAAATTTAACTGAGGTAAGTGAGAAGAAAATACTTGCTTTATGTAACACACTTGTTTCAGTCAAGCTTTTATTATTCTTCCTAGGTTAATTAATGTTTTCATTTCATTCTAATACTTCTTTATGACTCAATATATCAAGCATGCAGAATTGTGAACAATATTTGAAACACCTTTAAATCAACTTGAGACCTAAGAACTTGCAGAACAGAACGTGCTCATTTGACTTGAGAAATAATGATTATGGCTAAAAGTCAAAGAAATGAGCTATGACTTCAGACAATAAAGCTGAGATATTACTTCACGCTTAGCGAAGAAAACACTGCCAACTAGATATGTAAAAACTTAATTACAAAATGTAGACAATTCTCTATTGAACTGAACCAAATATTATGGAAAAGAGTAGTATCTTTTTTCAATGGACCTAGTATTTTTATTCACAAAATCCAAGATTCACTTACCTTTTCCTAGTTATTAAAACATATATTTTATTAATGCCTTTACAAATTAATTATAAATATTATATCAAGTAGTTACCTAGAGTAGAAAATGCCTTAATGTAGTCAAGTCTAGGCACATAATTTGCAAAGAATATTTTGTCTTTGTTGATCCTTTCTGTTGTATACTTACATTCTTTTAATTTCTGCTCCTGTCATTGACATTTTCTGTATAATTTCTTAGGATTTATCTTGCTCTTATTTTTCTAACTTCTTGAAATAGATGTTCTCATGCAAATATGGGTGAATGCCAGACAGCAGACAGAGTAGACATTATGTACACTTTTTTCTTGTTGGAAGAACCTGAGAGGCAGATCGGTACCAGGTATAGGCATTCTGTCATCCATTTACTCTAGTATATCAAAGAAGCCTTGCAGAGCTAAATCAGACTTGAGAAAAAGTTCTAACAGGCTGAGAAACTTTTGACTGCGTAATTATAGAGCCAATTAGAAGATATTTTCATCTTTCTACCAATGACAACTCTGAAGAACATTTCTTAAGGATTCTGATGGAGCCCTGTGATTCACCAACCAATTCCTGATCGTGGTCTACTTGGTGCTGAAACGTTTCTCTATTTTGCCTTACTTTTTTTCCTGCTTGGCTTAGCCTGGTCCTCATTCTTGCTCCCACATCACATTATCCCACAATATACTTGCATCTAAACATACGCCTAGTTTCTGTTTTCTGTCTAGCCTGGGTTAGAGAGGCCTGCTTATTCTTCACAGTTATACCCAATAAGCATGATATAAGAAAGGATAATTTTAGTGTGTCTCATAAAAAAATTCTGAAGAAATAATTAACAACTTAAATCCAATCTTATAGACAACAGATAATCCAGAAAAAATTATCAACTAAAGATAATTGACCAAATTATATTTATATTAGGAATACAAGTTGAGATTTACAAAAATTAGTGAATTCACCAATACATATGCAGATTCCAGGATAAAAATTGCATCATTATTAACAATTACAGAAAATGGTAAAATTCTGTAGTCATATTTGATGAACATGTACTCTAGGAAATAAAAAAAAAAAACTGGCTTAATCTAATAAGAGATAAAATATACCCTTATAGCTATATATTTATCTCAATATAGTTTAATAATAAATATTATCATGTTGGCATAGTATTTATTCTTGCTTTTCTCTTTTATATATATCCAGAAGAATATGGTTTTTTTGTTTATTTTTGAGACAAAATTTTGCTATTGTTGCCCATGCTAGAGTGTAATGGCGTGATTTCAGCTCAATGCAACCTCCACCTCCCAGGTTCAAGCACTTCTCCTGTCTCAGCCTCCGGAGTAGCTGGGATTACAACTGCCTGCCACAACACCCAGCTAATTTTTGTATTTTTAGTAGAGACAGAGTTTCACCACATTAGCCAGGCTGGTCACGAACTCCTGACCTCAGATGATCCACCTACCTCAGCCTCCCAAAGTGCTGAGATTACAGAATAAATTTATAATATATTCTACATACAGCCTCCCAAAGTCCTGAGATTACAGAATAAATTTAGAATATATAAATATAATATATTCTACATTAAGATATATATATCTTGTGTGTGTGTGTGTGATATAAGATCTAAATATATGGGAACAAATGACAAAAATCTTATCCATGGATAAGAATGGATAAGAAGACTCAGTAAGTCAATAGTGCAACAGAGATATTTCATCTCAAATTTGTCTATAGATTTCAAAGTTATCCCTATCAAAATCCCATCAGAATTTTTGTGGACATTGTCAATCTCATTCTAAAATATATGTAGAAATATTTATAAATAAGAATAGTCAGGATAAACTTGATAAAAATACAAATTTGAAGAAATGTATGGAATTTAAAACCATATTTATTAAAAATATATAATAAATAGAGACACATATATTGATGTGAGGAAAAACAACAAGACCAGTATAATAGAATACAAAGATGGAAAAAAGTCTACGCATATGTAGAACTTGAGTCATGATAAAATGCATTGTAGAGAACTTGAGAAAAAAAATGCTTCAATAAATGGCACTGTTGTATTTGTATGTTTATATAGTAGAAGGAATATTTCTCCAACTCCTTATTATAGAGAAATATAAATTCCAGTTTACTACAGACCTATCTAATAAAAAATAATAGGTCATTAGAAAATTATATAGAATAATTAATACATGAATTAATGTGTATGGTTTCTGAATTTAAAAAGACATTAAATATAAAGGAGAAATCATAAATTTTACTAAGAAAAACATGGCAAATTTGGACAACAAACACTGAAATCAAAGAACTTCTGTTTTAAAACACACCAGAGAGACAATGAAAAATCAAATCAAAACTGGAAGAAAATATCTGCAATAAATATCACTGAAAAGCACTAATACTCAAAATGTGCAGAGTTTCTTTGAATTAAAACTTTAAAAAAGAACAGCCCAAAAGAAAATAACATGAGCTAAAGCTTGAACTCTCACTTCAAAAAAAAAAAAAAAAAAAAGGGAATCTAAATGGCCAGCGAACATATGACAAAGCTATAACTTCAATGGTATTTAGAGAGATGCAAATTAAATCACAACAGGATTTAACAAAAACTGATAAAAAATTTTAAAAACTGACAATAGCAACGACAACTCTCACATACCACTGGTGAGAATGTAAACTGAAATCATTATTTTGGCAAACACTATTTCGTTAGGTTGAGGAAATCTGTACCCTATAACCCAGAGATTTTGCGTCTGTATTTGTATGTTATATACTCATACCTACATCAGGTTACATATTGAAATATATTAACTGCAGCATTACTTAAAATGATGACAATTTGATGACAACATAAATATTCAGCAATCAGTAAATAAATGAATTGTGATGGTATGCATATAAAAGAATAGTATAGACAGTCAACATTAACAAAATAGAACTACTAACGAAAACATTAATGAATCTTAGAACCATGTTACTGAAGAGAAGCTGTCAGAACAAAAGGCATATACTGAAGGCACCATTTATGTAATATTTACAACAAAACAAAACAAGGTAAAACATATTATATTATTAAAGGACATATACATGGAAGTTAAAGCTGAAAAGACAGCTGAGAAATCAACTCCCGTAAAAATCATGTTAAGGCCAACCTTTGGAAGATGGGAGGGTGTCAGTCAGGAAGGTGTATGCACAGTGTATTGGAAGGACGGGCAATGTTTTATTTCTTGACAAGGGCAATCATTACATGAATGTTCATTATATAATAACTTTTAAATGACTTTCATGGCCGACCATTTTTCTAGTCCACAGAAAAAAATTTAAAAAGTAGATTTTCTTTACTTTTTCTCTCATTGTCAATAATGACTTGTTCTCCTTTTTTACTGTACGACTGTATTTTTTACCATACAGAGAAGAGTTCTACCTTTTTATCAGATGTGCTAATATTAAATTTTGACAACTTATTAAGAAGATTAAAGACCAGGCACAGTGGCTCTTGCCTGTAAACGCAACACTTTGGGAGGCTGAGGCAGGAGGATCACTTGAAGTCAGGAGTTCAAGGCCAGCTTGGCCAACATGCTGAAACCCCATCTCTGCTAAAAAAAAAAATACAGAAATTAGCTGGACATGGTGGTGTGCACCTGTACTGCAACTACTCAGGAGGCCGAGGCAAGAGAATTGCTTTAACATGGGAGGAGGAGGATGCAATGAGCCAAGATCACGCCACTCCACTTTAGCCTGGACGTCAGAACAAGACTTCATCTCAAAAAAAACAACAACAACAACAGAAAAGAAAACTAAGAAAAAGAAAGCTAAATATAAGTTATTTTGGAGTGATCTTAGGGATCTCTTTATATTTTATTCTTCACTTATAAAATTGTGTTACTAATGGTATAATTTATTGAACCAGTATTTTACAGAGTCTGATGAATCTTTAAATGATGGGCACAGTGTGAAGGAAGCAACTTTAAGACATATACATGGAAAAGACATCCTCTGAGTTCCTGACTTGGCTAACACAATTAAAATGAACTGATTGAAACTGAAATTTTCACCACATGTCATTGACCTGCAGTAGTATTGTTCTCACATATGTTTCACAGAGAAAACTGAAGCTGTAACTACCTCATTGTCCTCTAAAGTTCTCCAACTCAAATCATTGTCCAAAGATCAGCAGCAAAATTGAGGCACCACTCTACACTGACTAAATCAGAATTTGCAATTTTGGCAAGATTCACAGATGACTTGTATGAAAATTAAAGTTTTATAAGGATTGACCTGCAGTCCTCT
Organism: Papio anubis; assembly: GCF_008728515.1. Classification (NCBI taxonomy): domain Eukaryota; kingdom Metazoa; phylum Chordata; class Mammalia; order Primates; family Cercopithecidae; genus Papio; species Papio anubis. Next base: position 57,796,240 of record NC_044978.1, read on the forward strand.
AATGAAACATATATTTGATCTGACATATAAAATAATACATCCTGTGTTATTAGATGTTATATAAATTTCAAAGCAAAATAAACACACAGGCTAATTATTTTTACAATTGAATAATTTTACCAAAGCAGGTGAATTACATTTATTCATTTTCTTTTGGGTTTTTAAAAAGGACATTCAAATGCAGAAAAAGTGATGTTGAAGTGGGGAAATGTTTTCAGAAATCAAAGCAAGTAGAATCATTACAACTATTTGTGTTAAAATATTTAAAAGAATATAATTAAGATTAAACAAAAGCAAGTATGGTAAACAATATGGACATTTTAATATTAATAATATGACATAATAATATGTACACAATGGAATGCTTATTCAGCCTTAAGAAAAGAGGAAATCCTATAGTCACAACAACATGAATATACCTGGGAGACACTATGCTAAGTGAAATAAACAAAACACAGAAAGACAAATACTATATGATCTCATTTATATGTAGCTTCTGAAAAAGTAGATTTCATAGAAGCAGAAAGTGGAATGATGGTTATCAGGGACTAGTTGGGAGGGTGAATATTGAGATACAAAAGGATACAAAATTTCAGTTAGGCAGGAGGAATAAGTTCAAGAGGTCTTTGTGGTGACTACAGTTGATAAAATTGTACTGTATTCCTAAAAATTGCTAAGAGAATAAAGTGTTCTTACACACACACACACACACACACACGCACACAAGGATAGGTATGGAAGGTAATATATATGTTAATTAGCTTGATTTGGCCATTCCACAACATATACATATTTCAAAGCACTATGTTGTGCATGACAATATGTACAACTTTAATTTATCAATTAAAAATAATGACTAAATTGAAATTTTGTTTAATGCATTGATAAAATCAGCTTAAGAAAAAAGAAAAAACAAACAAAACAAAGAATTATTATCCAGAACACATTAAATATGACTATGCTCAGAAAGCTATATGGGTTTTAGTGAAATACAAGCCTTTGATATTTCTGTAAATTATGTAACACACATGATAAATATAATATTAGCAATATTTTCTTCCAGTTATTTACACCCAAACTAATTTACAGGAGCATAGAATGACACAGAAAATTCTGTTTACATCACTTAATAACCCAGCACTGAAGTCTTTCATTACAGTTTTTTATTTGTGTGTCTTTCCATTTTCAGAGGTACCAAAGACTCCATTAATACTTTAATTTCAACTGTGTATGGAATTTAATTTATATGTCATATTATTAATATTAAAATGCATATGTTTCTTCTGCTAATACGTAAGCGTCCCAAGCATAACAACATCATTAAGCGTAGTAATTAATTACATTATTTTTAATATTTGTATAATGGTAGAATATTTAAAAGTTTATTTTTTTTTCCTGGGAGTCCAGGATAATGTAGAGTTTACATGGTTTATAATCATATCAACACTGTGCTGCCCTTTATATGTTAACTCCCAGGAAAATCAAGTAGCCTAATTTCTGGCCTTTATGGGACAGTACTCCTTGGGGATAGGCAAAGCATAATTTTTGCATACACATGTAAGGGCCTTGTCTGCTGCTTTGTTTCCTTAAGAGATTACAACTGCCTACATCCTGAGAAAACACTCAGGTCCTCCAATTGCAAAGTCATGTATTATCTGTGCCCAACAATTTTGGAACGGCAGCATCCTCAAATAAGCATGTCTGTTCCCTATTAGAAAATAAGGGTATAAATATCCAGAACATTTCATCCCAACCATCTCCTCTAGGTAGAACTGTAAAGCACAATGACTTCCTGATTTCCTCTGCTAAACCTGTCATTCAACAACCTCTTCTCTCTTCATATCACTGCCAGCCATGCCTTTCTAACTGAACATTCTTGTTATGATTTAGGATCTGCCTGCAGCTTCTTGACATCCCTGTCCCCATGTAGGTGGTCAGAGTCCTGTCTTCACTGAAACTTCTTTGGAAGATTCTCCATGATCCATTACACAACTTAATTCTTAATGATCCACCAAATTTCACTCCCTCTTGTCACCCTGCTTCATGCCCTTAAGGCCAGGTTCTTTGGTATGTTTTCAATAATTCACTGAGTAACTTGAGCACAATAAAGTTAAGTATCTGTTATAAGGTGGAGCAGGTATTTGGAATGAGTGAGGGTGGAGCAGGTAATCGGAATGAGTCAGAGTGGAGCAGGTAATAGGAAAAGGTTTCTTTACGAGGAACTTAAGTTTAAAAGTAGAAGGCAAATAATTGAACATATTGACACATTGATTCTTTGAAGAGAAATTTAGAGCTCATATCTAACATATCTAAAATAAAGTATGTTTTATATTTCCAAGAAAATTCGGTAGTGATCTTTTGTATGTATTTTCTGCATTTACTGTGAAGCAAAAAATATATATGTAATGTGTGTGTGTGTGTGTGTGTGTGTATGTGTGTAAAATGAAACCTGCTGAACCAATGGAAGAAATGTCAGACCTAATAAGAAAGGATGGAAATTAAGTCTGTACAAGGAATGTAAATAGTCTTTGATCAGAAATTACCACATGAGGTACAAAATATTGGTGTCACTTAATTTGTATGCTAAATTACTTGCTTATATGCACTGAGTAAATGACCATTAAAAGACATGTTTGGTATACATAGAATATTCATTGATTGACTTGGCTTCTAGTTCTGCCTTTGCTATTAAGAAGCTATTTTGTATTAGAAATATCCTGTAACTTTTTGGGTGCTTAGTCTTCACATCTGTAAAAGGAAGGGCACCAGTTAAATAATTCCAAAAGCTCCTTCTGTATCAACTACTTTATAATTAATTTCAGTATTAAAACAAAGATACTGAAATACGTATCACAGATAATTCAGGCAATAATCTGTGTATACCTAGAAATAGCGAAGGAGTTAAAAAAAAGTAGAATCAGCTTCAAATTATAGCAGAGTTGGCTTCAAATTATAGCAGAGTTGGCTTCAAATAACAGTTCTATCACTTGAGGTCAGGAGTTTGAGACCAGCCTGGCTAGGATGGTGAAACACGGTGTCTACTAAAAATACAAAAATTGCCCTTGGCATGGTGGTGGGTGCCTGTAGTACCAGTCACACCACTGCACTCCCTTCCTGGGGGACAGAGTGAGACTCTGTCTCAAAAATAAATAAATAAATAAACAAATACTCCTATCAATACACACAGCATCATGTGGAAGTCACATAAGCTTCCAGGGACTCATTTTCTTGTTATTTATTTATTTATTAAGACAGGGTCTGGCTCTGTCACCTGGACTAGAGTGCAATGGTGTGATCTTGGCTTACTGCAGACTCTGAAACTCCTGGCCTCAAACAATATTCTCGCCTTAGCCTCCCAAGTAGCTAGGACTAAAGGTGTGCACCACCATGCCCAGTTACTTTTAAAAATTATTTAGAGAGATGGGGTTGTGCTATGTTGCCCAGGCTGGCCTGGAACTCCGGGCCTCAAGTAATCCTCCCACCTTGCCCTCTGGAAATGCTGGGATTACAGGCATGAGTTACTGCATCCAGCCTTTCTTATTCTTTAAATTGACAAATTAACATGTGAACTGAAAGTTCTAAGAAGAAAATAAGTTAAATGTATGTAGAACAACTCAGTGTATTGGTCCATAGTAACTTTTTGGTCTCTTTTAAACATTAATGGCTGTTCCTATTCAGTTTCAAAATAGATCTAGATTATCTGAGTGCTGCAGTTAAATGGTGTAGTGACAGTGTGACAAGATACATATGTAATCTCTCACATGTGGCTTTCCTCCTAGACTACAGCATACTTTACTTTTTTGGAAAAATGTATGAGGATGTAATGAATCATATGCTGACACATTTGGTAGAATATAAATATATTTACATTTATCGCTAATGCTTATGCACAGATTTGAGGTTATTGTCTGATTTCTTATGTTAAGTTTTATGAATTTTATCCTGTTAATTATAGAAATGGTAACTGCTTTAACAAAAAAGTAATTAAGATGCTGTGAAGGTTACCATGTTCAATATTTTGGTTTCGCCTTCCAGAAATTGGAAACAGAATATTGTTTATAGAGGTCCTTCACTCCTAAAATTGCATTCTTGCATTTATATTGGCCTTCAGGGAAAATGCAAGCACATTGATTTAACTTGGTTGGAGAGGACACAACATTTTTAAATGTAATTTTTGTGTTGATGTAAATGTACCCAGAGGACTAAGGGTTGATCCACACTTTCAATTAATTTGAATAAGCAAGATCCAAATTCTAAATACTTCTGTGATTACCCATGGGAAAAACCTTATTTAGTATGGGTTTGAAAATGTGCATCTTAAAACATTTTAAACAATCACTGCTAAAAATAAAGCATTCTAAATTATTCTCATTATTGCAGTAATCTGTAGAGTATATCAAACTTTCCAAATTTTAAGTAAATTTGACAATAGCTTATTTGAAATGTATATATTAGTAAATTATTAAATAAGATTAACATGATTAACCTTGCAGTATTGCAAGATTATCATGATTAACCCTGCGAGAGCTCCTCTGAAATACTTAAATAGGTAGGGTATTAAAGGCAATTCAACAGCAATGGTGATGAATAAAATACTTGGGTTTAAGAAATTATCTTTAATCCTTGAATTGATTTAGCAAAAGTGTTCTGTCTCTGAGAAAATAGAGCAAGCAGAAAGTTAGTATTTATTGTTTAGTATAGAAAGATATATGAAAGCAATTATCCATACTGGTTTCTTTGAACTGCATTATTTTTAGTCAATTTTGGCCCAAACATATGACTTTTTAAGGTCAAACTCCATTTATTTATTTAGACTAATATAGTAAAGCCTTCTTCTCTTATTTTAATTGTAGCAAATTATATATAACCATAAATCAAGAACACTTTTTGTTATTTTGGTTTATACTTAGGATATTGGGAGATTTTCACGGTCTATATAATTTTAAATAAGAACTGTACCCTTAGTTGTGGTCTTCTTCTATTTCATCATCACCAGCATTAAAATTAATTTTAACATTATTTGTTATGTATCATTACACATAGAATACTATGTTGACAGAATAAAATTATCAGGAGCTTATATCTGCTGCAGGACTAATGAAGATATAACTCTGCAGGACACAGAAAACTATTAGTGGATTTCACAATATACACAACATATGATAGAGAAGGACTTTTATAGAAGTAAAGGGAATATTTAAGCTTGATCCACCACTGCTACCTAAAAAGAAAATGTCAATATATGATATTCAGCTACACAGAGATTTGTGATAACTTGCATTTATCATTATTGCTTTCTCTTTGGATTCCTTGGCATTGTGTCCTCTTTTTCAGTGATTCACAATGAAGCTGGTAGTATCCATGTGAGCAGTCTCAAAATTAAAAGGAGGACAATGTTATATTTGAGAGTTCTTTTGTATAATCAGCAATAGACTTTTTATTATATAAAATAACACTGATATATAAATCTTGAAAATGACATCTGAAAATAATCCAGGTAGACTGATGAAAAACAAATGGCAACTAATGTATTTTTCACATTGACTATCACAGTGATTTATTATGTTGTCTAAGACGCTAAATATGTATCATGAATCCCTCCAACAGAAGTCTTGTTGTATTCATTCATCTCTTTTCCACAAGTCAAAATTTCCTTTTCATGAACTTGTTTGCAGGAAAAAAAAATCATTATTTTTTAAAGTGCCATTTAAATCTAGTGATTTTACACTGGATGTAAAATCCCAACAATGTTTGTTTTTTCTGTTTGCTTGTTTTGGGGTTTTTTGTTTGTTGTTTGTTTGTTTGTTTTAATTTTTCAACCTCAGTAGAGCGATTACCAAACTGGAAATAAGTGTTTCTATTCAAGGTTTCCTTTATGTGGGAAAGAGAGAACAAAATACTGTAGCTCATGGTCTTAAATGGCAATTTTACCCTTTATGACACATAAACACAATGGAAAGGAGAAAGAGAAAAAAAAATGAGTGTAAAATATGGAATTCCTGTATTAGGTAATTCCTTCTTCTTTATATACTCTGTTTGAATTATACATTTTAATAAGTATTTTGTTAGTTGAGCACACTAGTAATACCTCAACTCAATTTTCAATGTTTTCCATAGGAGTACTATCAAATAATATGTAAAATGAAACCATGTTAACCACAGAACAAAGAGATTAAGGCTGTAAATTTATTTCTGTGTGTCAACTTATCTGCTTATGAAAGGAAATGAAAAGTGTTTTCATCGTAGAAAAATGTAAAACGTGTTTTTAAGCTTAACTTAAGAGTTACGCATCCCAGGGAACTTAATGTATAATTTCCCCCCCACCCCCGGTTATAACTTTCAGCAAGTTGAGAAGAACTAATTATCATGGAATAACTAGACTCAAGGCTCTCCAAAATAATGCCTGCATTAGTATTTAATCTTTTAGCAAAGATCCTTGCCATCAAAAGTTTGCATCATTTGTGCATTGTTGAGATAACTACTCAGCCAAAGCAATGTGCTCAACTTATTGTTTGACTTTTAATATAATTTATTATATTATGAACAATGACAACGCTTGTGAAATTTAAAAGCACAGTTTTTCTTAGATCTCATTTCAGATTTTATAGTGGTATCCTTTAATTTGGACGTGGTCTGGATAACATGAAATGTGAAAACAAATGGGTGTGAATCAAAAAGAAACATACAGTATAAAAACAAGGAAACAAAGTAAGGTAACTTGAATAAGAGTTGTGCAAAAAACCACACACACACATTTTTCTGAAGCGTCTGGATAAAGAATGCATTTAAGTTTGAATCCTGAATTCTAAATTTTGTGTCTAAACGCATGTTATATTCCAGGTTTTAGCATTTTTAACTGACAACAGGAATGAAAATCCTAATTCTGGAAAATCAAAAGATTAAGATTTGACTATCATTTATGGATCGATTCTTAAATTGGTAAAATAAAATAGAAATTTTAAAAGATTTCAAATACAAAATAGAGTGCTCAGCATCTTTACAAAGTGTGGCAGCAAAGGACCCAGCAAAGAAAGTTAATTTGAGTTTAACTAGTTTATAGGTATATTTAAACATGAAATGTAAATATTTGTCTCATGTAATCTTCAGTATTTGTCTTTGAGTACATTTTTTAAAGTTCAGCATGTCTCTTACAACATTTGTGAATCAAATTTAACACATTTATCCTGCTTATCTATGTTGTACTTTTGTTGTGTTCTATGGATTAGGAAATATAATAAAATATAATAATTTATATGGAATAGCCTCTGATTTTGATATGCTAAAAATTGCATAGGGAAACCAAACAGCATACATAATGAAGTACAAACACGTTATTTAAATCTATTTATAAGCAAAAATGATATAAGTAAATTATGAAGCTAGAATTATAACAGCTGTGATTACAACTGCATGACTATGTAGATAGAGAATGCATCAATCAATCTGATAGCTTATTAATATGCAATGGAATAATTGGTGAAGACATTTCCTAAACACAGTAAGTTTGCAACATGAAACATTTATTGATTCATAAAAAGAGAATTGATAGAATGAAAAGTGTATTTTAGGCTTAGAGTGAGATAATGATTTGAAGAACGACTTAGTAATATTACTGCTGTGATGAAAATGTGACCTTAGACTTGTAAGAGAGAGTCAGTGGAAAGTAGAAAGTAATTAGCGCATTTTTATTAACACTGGACAAACAAGTATCTCATAGGGAACATAAAAGTTTCTTATCTAAAAGTTTTTCAGTTTCTTTATTCATATCTTGTAATAGCTGGTGAGAGTGTAATTCAAGATTGACATTTAAACAGAGAATTTCAGAAACACTACCTGTATAAACTGTAGTCAAAGAAAGTTTACATCAAAATAATTACAACCAAAAAGCACATAGCAGCATTTATTGACAGTGAAGGTACAAAGTAATCATCAGAAGCTGCTAAAAATTTTTCATATGTCAGAACTAATTTCTCTTTCCTCTGGATATTCAAGATTTTAAAATAACATTTAGTGCTCTCAACAGAATTGTGAATATAACAATAAATGTCATATAGAGTAAATATTAATATTTGTATTTTTATTTGTCTTTTGTGGGTGTTCTAGGCATTACAAACTATTGTCTTAAAATTTGACTTTTTGACAAAGACAGAACAATATTCTGAGAATCTGAATCTTACCCCTAAAGTGTTTAACTAATCCATCTACAATTATGGCCAGCCTGAGTGCCTTCTTAAAAATTAATGGAGATATTTTTATTATATCTGCAGGTACTATCTAAATGCACCATATTAAAATTGGAAATCTAAAACTTTCTACTTCATATTTGCAAACTTTTAAGTCCATTCCTGTTATTTCTAAAATCTGAAACTCTTCATTTAATTTGAGAAGTTAAGGTAAACTCACAAAATAAACTATTTTCAGTTCCATGAGATGGAAGATGTGGGCGGAAAAATATAGTATTAGAAAATTACTTTTTAGTGTGCAGTAAGAAGTTTCACAGTAGCTGTGAATCAGGCATTTTCTAACTCACTGCTTCATAAAGAGTTGAGTTTTCTTTTTGCCTTAACCAAGTCCTGGGCCACACCTTTCTTCTCCACACCACATCTATTTACATACCCAAAGTACCATTTCTCTGAGATGGACCAATACAATATTTTTGTCAAACATGTAATACATTTTACGTATTCATATATAGTTGTTAATAAAACAGATTATTCTCCTTCAGAATTAAATTGTTACACTAAATTTATCTGTATTCTTGTGCAGTAGTTCACAAACACAAAGACAATGTTAATAATGATTATATTTTTATCTGATAATTTTCTATTTGTGAGTCTCGTGTTCTGATATACATTTTTATACTCTAGTAGTATTTTACAAAAAATAAAACTTAAACATAGATGAAAGCAAACTTTATATTATGCATCATACTTTTATTTGATCCATTTGCTAGCTCTTTGAGGATGTATTTACCTTGATGCTGCACCAGTCAAGTTATCTATTAGAGTCAGCAATGTTCACCATAAGATTCAATACAAACAGCTACGCTTCTCACTTCTTTGTAGACCATGCACACTTTCAAAACCCAGATGTTTTAATTGTAGAAAAGAAACTGTTGTAATTTCTTTGAGGTTATCGTAGAATACTGGGGAAGATGAAGGCAGCCAGCCTGTTTTAGCAATAGCCTAAATGAAAAAAACGTGATTTCAAATAGACAGAAGAATAACAGAATACTGCTCCATCACTCTTTTTGCCAAGAGCTAGAATGTTTCACTCTAGAAATATATTGGGAAGAAACGGAAGAAGAAGATATGCATTTTTAAAAGGAATCAATGAATCAGCATTAAGGTATCCAAGGTAACATATACTCCTGATTTAAGTGCCATAAGCAGTTTGATATTCTAAGTCATGCTGTGAAAAGGATTAGTAATCCCGTTTGAATAATAAGATATTCAAAACATAACAGCTCAGGCTATGTGTATAATTTCAGAATATAAGAAAAAATCATAAATTAGACTGAGGCCCATTCTTTGTATATGGAGAGAGAATAAGCAAAAAAAAAAAAAAAAAAAAAAAGAATTTCTAAAAACCGTTCAAGACACATGGCTAGAAGCAGACCTCTTGCATTGCTACTTAGGTATGTTCAACATAAATATGATAGACAGATAAGTAGATAAACAGACATCAGTATTATCCTTCAATCTGAGACAGAACAAGGCAGCATAACATTAGGCCACCTGCCCTGGCTTTCCTAAAAGACTAGATTGAAAGATGCCAATAGATTGGGGTTCATACAATTTGAGCTCCAGATGCTTTTTCCTACCCAGAAGTATGGGCCACCCGGGGGCCATTCACACCCAGTGCTGTTTTGCACAGTAGGCTGTGCTGAACATTATCAAGGCCCCAGGAGTCTCCCTCACAGCCATAAGGAGCCCTCCAACTTCAGTTTTTGGTCAGCCTCCCACAGGTGTTATCCCAGCTCCTCCTCATCCCAGTGACCTTGTTGGAGACTGACCTAGAGGTGGTCAATCATATGTGGATTGAAAGGAGTGGAGCCACATTTCACCAGCAGCTTGCATCCAAGGGTAGCAAACTTTCTTTCTCTCAGCTACTGCTCAAGAATATTGGGATATTGTAATCAGTCACGTTTGATCACCTACATTTAAGTCATTACCATGGTTAGAACTATAACTTCATTTTGCAGTGAAATATTGGATCAGCTTTGGGTAGTTTAACAACAACAACAACAACAACAACAAAAGGAGCTGCTACTGTTTTGTTTTGTTTTTTGTTTTGTTTTGTTTTGTTTTGTTTTTCCAGAACAAAAAAGTAGAAAAATAATTCATTCCAACTAGACGATGTTAACCTAACAGGAAATTCACACTTCAGAATACTAAAATCTGTAAATTGCATTTAATTGTCAAAGGATCAAAAACAACCTACTTAAAATAACATATTCTTTACTGATACTGTATTTAATTTTCTGACTATGTCTCTCTTTATGTGTGTCTTTCTTTTCAGTCTTCCTTTCCCTTCCTTTCTAATAGACACCAATTAGTTCTGACACATTATCAGCGATAAATAACAATATATATAGAATATTGTGGTAGACTGAATGGCCCCCCAAAGATGTCCCATCCTCATCACCAGGACCTGTAAACATATTATCGTATATGCCAAAAGGACCTTTGCAAATGTTATTAAATTCAGTATTTTGAGATGGGAAGTTTATACTGGATTATCCAGAGAAAGACAACATAATCCCAAGGGTCTATAAAACAGAGGAGACAGAAAGATCAGTCAGTGTGACAACAAAAGAAAGAAGTTAGAGTGATGTGAAAAAGGGATCACAGCCTCTAGAAGCTGGACAAGGCAAGGAAACATTCTCTAATAAAGCCTTTTGAAGAAATGCAGCTCTGCTGGCACATTGATGTTGGGCTTTTGACCTCTTGTACTTCGAGAAAAAAGAAAATATTGTGTTGTTTTAAGTGGCAGAGGGAGAGTTGATTTGTTACAGCAGCAACAACAACTACTACAAATGTTGCCAAAGGTGATTCTGGGAAGGAGACAGGAGTCCCTTCATGGCTGAATAATTAGAGAATGCACTAGGGAGAAATTAATAACTGAATAATTTTGAAAGGTTTGCAGGATTTAATTTGATGTTCTATCCTTACGACATAATCTTAGTAATCAAAGACTGATATGTGTGATACTGATTTAAAACGGTGAGTGGTCTACATTGGCTAACAGTGAGAGAGTTCAATACATTACCAGAGTGAGTATCAGTGTCTCAATGAGTGAACAAATAGGAATTATAGGAGCAAATATACAGGAAACATAGTAGAAGGAATGAGTAGAGAGGAAATAGTAGAAGTTTGCTGAAAATAGCAATGGATACCAAATTGTGGATTTCCTTGAATATTTATACTAGGAAAGAGTTTTGTAAAGGACAAACAACTTTGAAGATAATAAGAGAAAGAGATGAAATCAAGACCCATTTGTTTATCAAAATCCATGTCTGGGTCTTAGTCTCCTGATGAGGAGTTCAAACTAGATATTCTGTATTATGTTATTTCATATAAAGTATACAAGTAATGAAGGTACTTTAGGCATAAAAGTAATCAAAAAAGTTTCATTCATCTAAAATTAGTGAAAGACTATGATCGAGAAATGTTTCTTAAACTTTAATGTGTGTACGGTTTACCTGGATATCTTATTAACACACAGGATCTTAATTAGTGGGTCTGGATTGTCACATTTTTTATCACACTCCTAGGTCCTCCTGAGAATTTTTTTTTTTTAATATAGATTCCCTGACTTTGACTCTGCAATGTCCATTTTATTGTCTACTGTGAGAGCACTGAGCCTGCAATTTTGGAAAGTGTTTCATAAAATTCTTACAGTCATAGGAAGTTTGAGAATTATTGCATTTAAGCAATTAATCCATATTGTGGGCCTACTAATTACTAACCAGGCGGAACGGCTTCGGTGTCACTGAAACACTTATTATTAACAGAGATACTAGGTAGTAACTGATCAAATTTTGTGTGCTCTGAGACCATTTACTGCGCCTACAATTTTTTGTTTCATTTCAGGTCTAAGGAGAACACTTAATTAAACCTAACAAAAAATGTGAGAGAGAAACTATCAGGAAAAAAAAAAATAGCAAAACTGAAGCAAATAAATCTTGCTACAGTGTTTTAAAATGATTTCTTTAATCAAGATGTTAAACTTCTGGTTATGCATTCAGATTTGTGTGTACGGGACCATGTGCACGTGCATGCACACATAGGCACACAACCTGCCAGTCTTGATGACTATTCTCAAACATTTTACACTTAGAGGAAAAAGCAAAAATATGAAACTCTTAGTGCTTTATTTTCTTCTGCATGTAGTGCTTTAAAATATATATTCACACTTACTGATCAGTGTAACATAAGAAAAATACTACATTAAAAATAATTAGAATTTTAATATTATTTGATTTAGTCTTTTATAATTGTAACAGTTTTTCCTCTTTTTTTGTAAAAAAGATGTATAATATCCTGTGGTTAACACAAAATCTTCAGGAAAATGGTTATTGTTTTAAATCTCCAGGCAGCAAAGGGAGTGTTGAGTAAGTGACACACCGTTCGTTAAAAAAGGCTTTTTTCTCTTCCTGTGAATGATGTTATGTGTTGCAAGCTTAAGAGGATAAGTACTTAAAAGTGCAGTTTTATTTGCGTCCATTATTTTAAAAGTCTATCTTCTTTTCTACTGCAGGTTTAAAATGGAAACCTAAAGTGCAGTTTTGTTTGGCTTGGAATTTTTAATCCAGAAGTGATATTTTATAGATTAATCTATACTTTTAAAATATCCTAGGACCGTGTCAATGTCTCTTGAGTGCTTCACTTATGTGTATATATATATAAAACATAAAATGTCATCCATAAGAATAGACAATTTCCTTCACTTACAGTTTGATCTAATTCCAAATACTTTAGTGTGTTATATTACCTGTCCTGCTGTCCAAGTCATATCAGAATCACAAATGGGAACACTGAGATAAATCATTTAAAGCAACATATCAAGGAATGCTTCTTCCTAGCATTAACATACCGATGATGCCAATATTACACTAGTTAGTGATTTTTATGCAAGAAACAGCACATTTTTAATTTAATTATTCTTCACATTATTTCTGGTAACTTAGTAGAGAACAAGTATTAATACAGTTATCTTAAAGCTGGAGAATCCACACCAAAATCATTAAGTTTATCAACATCTTTAACAGGAGCAAATAAAACACCAGATAGTGTGTTAAACATCTTAAACACCAACTAGTTTGATGAACTAAATTATCCTGCCTTATAAAGAAAAAAAAAGTTTATTTAGAGATATTAAAATGCACTGTAAAGTGTTCTTGGAGGAGCAGATTTACTTTTTAATAATGAGATATTACAATATAGTTTTCATGACACATTACCCTGTATAACAGATAATCATAGATTGTGACAAACATAACAACGACCTTTATATGACAATGACTTACTTAGGGTTTTTAGCAGCTTGAGAGTTGTGATAACAGAATATCTAAGAAAATGAACTAAGGGTAAAGTTGTGATTGAGAAAGTGGTAGCTGTCATTCATATTAACCAACATACAAAAATGGGGGGGGTCATTTTTGGGATTTGGGCAAATGTTCATGATTTTGTCTGTATTCATAAGTGATTGTAAACCGTCTTATTTTTCTTCGTACTTCATGGTCACAGAGTTGTCTTGTCTGATGTTAGGGTTCTGTGAAATGTTTACGTTAAAGAAGAGATCACAAAAGCCTAACTGTGTCTACCAGGCCAATTTCTAACAACACCAAGCAAGGCCTCATTGATAGACCAAGCCAGAATAGTTTCTGCCAGGAACTACTTTTTTCTTTCTCATTTATTTTTAGTGATAAATTATAGGAGCATTCCTGGAATATATCCTATTTGTTCACAATGTATTTTTTTTTAATACATCAGTGCATTTGATTCACTGCTTTTTAAATTGTCATTTATTTTTACTGAAGACTTGGATGATAATTGATTTTCTCATAATATCCTTGTCTATTGTTTATAGCAATGTTATCCTGGCTTCCTAAAGTAAGTTGCAAAGCATTCCCTATTTTCTATTCCATTAAAGAGTTTACATAAGTTTATATTTAATTAAATATATTTTAAAATGTGAAAGCATTCAACAGTGAATATATATGGGGTTTTGGTTTTCCAAACCAAAATATAACATTTTATATTATACATTGATTTTTCTTTTCTTTTTCTTTTTTCTTTTTTTGTTTGTTTATTTATTTATTTATTTATTTTTTTGAGACACAGTCTCACTCTGTAGCCAGGCTAGAGTGAAGTGGCATGATCTTGGCTCACTGCAACCTCTACCTCCTGAGTTCAAGCAATTCTCCTGCCTCAGCCTCTGAGTAGCTGGGACTACAGGCGCACATCGCCACGTCCAGCTATTCTTTTTTGTATTTTAGTAGAGACGGGGTTTCACCATGTTGCCCAGGCTGATCTCAAACTCCTGAGCTCAGACAATCAGCCTTCCTCAGCCTCCCAAAGTGCTAAGATTACAGGCTCGAGCCACCATGCCCGGCCGATTTTTATTTTTATTTTCTGTAATATTTTTAACCATTTTTTGGGTTCGTTTGTTTCAGTAATTTTTCTTTGCAAATTTATCCAGTTTTTATTTATGACAGTATTGGCAATATGTCAAATTATTGGTATAACTCTTTTTTATGATATTTGTTTTCTGTTTAATATTAGTGTGGTCTGTCATTATGTCTATTTTCATTAAAAATTTGTGGTTTTTTTCTCCTCTGTTTTTCTAGATTAGGTTATAAAGGGTATAGCCAATTTGCTTGCTTAGTCTAAAAGTAACCCCTCACACACTTTGTTTCTTGCTACATATGTGTGTATTACATGTTTGCTTGAGAGTTCCAAAGACTAATCTGGAAACAATCCAAGCATTAAATGAAGATCACAGTTGGAATTTTCTCCCTTCTGAGAAGAAACTGGTGCACAGTTAATTCATAACCAGACCCCCGATGAGATGCTGCCGCTTAGGTCAGCAAATGGTCCATTACTTAGTGTAGTCACCGGAACAACAAGCCGACCTGCAATCTGCACCACTTCTGCACATAGTTTCCAAGGCACCTTTCCCCTTAAAATTCCTTTAGCCAGCCTGAGATTCTGAGATGGCTTTTTGAGACTTCAGTCTGGCCATCTCTAAAGTTGCTAACACACAAATAAACCTGCTTTCTTTCCATCAAGTAGTGAGCAGCTGAACCTGAGTTTGGTTACAATTATCTGGCATTCAGCACAGGGTGATAGGTCTCAGGCATCCCGCCTCTCTGGTTTCAAATAGATGGAGTAATTGGCCAAGGCAGCATCAGAGCTTACCTGTTCACATTATGGGCAGAATGACAACCGCTCATGAGTGCCAGCTCCTCATGGATAGCTGAACCCACAGCTGGGATTCTAAAGACATCCTAGGACCTGCCAAGAATTCTTTATCTCAGGTATCCTCCCTTCTTTCTGCATTTGTGGCATCAGCTGCCTGCAACACTTCACTGGTGCAAGGAATATGATGATTGGGAAGCTGACGGGCTTCAGGACTGCTTAAGCCAAACTGGTATGCACACGGGACATCCTGTGTCTCTGCCATTTTGGTTTTGTGGCATTTGGACCTATCATATGTTGTTTGCAGTACCAACTGGTTTGAGATAAGATTTATTAACTTTCCAGTCTCCCTCTATGGGAATTTGTTTGGGAGTACTCTGTTTCCTTTGATCTGTGTATTTGTGCTCCTTTGTTCCCTACCTTCAAAATGTGCAGCTCAATTTTTAGTCTACCTAAGAGCCCATTGGGCCATATCTCGACTGATTAAGAAGATTATAGCTACAAATCCATAACAAAAATAAGACTAAAACTAATTTAAGATCATTGATTTAATGAAAACAGCTAAATCCTCTGAGTTATTGGCAAAAGCCCATTTGCTTAATGTTAAGGTTCTTACTTAGGTGAATATCTTATGTTCACAGGCACTAAAAATGATTAAAACTTATTTTTAATATAAAATTAATTATAAAGAGACATAAAATTATGTTTTTATTGAAAATATTGTCTAATTAGAAATTATTTAAAGGTTAATTCAAATTATGGACTTTAAAAGTTATAAAAAATAAAGGTTTAAACATTTGTGCATATAATTAGATTGGCTATAATTTTTAAATACATATATTTATATAATCTTTTTTAATGATCGTTCCCCTATGTTAAAACAAGGTTGTCTTAAGGTATTGAGTTGCTCTTAATAAAATTATAAGTTGTTTCTATGTTTAAATCTATAAACTGTTTTATTTGCTTGAAAACTTCTCAGATTCATATCTCAGAAGTTCAAATTTTGCTGCTTTCAGCTTTTTCTGTCTTTGAGAAGGCCTAAGATAATAACTCTGTCCTTCAACTTTTTTATTAATCAGTTTCTGTAATTTTTTTCCCCTCTAGTTCTAACTACTGTTATGGCCTGATGCTGTAATATTTTATATTAAAGTTCTAAAAAAATGGAAAAATAAACAATATTTTCTCTAGTATAAATTGATTCTGTACTCTTGGCTTAATCTACATTTTTCAGTGTAATCAGAAAACTTCTTATGTAGCTACTACGAGTCATGTATTCTGCTATACTCATAACTGTAAACAACCTCCTTTTAAGTCCAGTGACTATAGGGAAAGAGATAGGCACATGAGATTGTCAGAGTTGGTATTGAAAGGTATAATTAGCTCAGACCCTCCATATCAAAAATGGTCAACAGACATCTAAACAGCAGATGGCTCAACATGTAGTGCTTATTGATGTCAATTTTGTAACCTTGATTTTTGACTCTCATGTTGTCTAAAAGGTTTAAAGGATTTATGAATGCCTGCCCACTTCCATTTCTGCCTGGCCTAAAATGTTTAATTGGCTATAAGTCTTTTCGCTCTACTTCCCTTAGCCAGAGGAGCCCTACCTAGGGACAATATTGACCTGGAGCAAGCAGCCACAACACCCTGGCAATATGGGTCAAAATAAAAGCATGGACATCAGTGTTGTCTCTGACATATTTTGACCAAAAAAGAAAGACCATAAACTAAAAAAATCATAAGCCTCCTACCAACTGAATAGACCCCCCCACCCCGGCCTTGGTCAAGGAACTTACCCCCAAGAGAAAAGAAAAAAAAAAACTTAGTTCCTGGCCATGATAGGTGCATGGTGGGACAGGAGGTCAGACATGCCTCATTATACCCCCTCCTTTTTGTGGTTTAAACACAACAACTGACCAGCATTGAGGTTATAATAAAGATCATAGGACTGACAAAATAGGCTCTTTATGACAATAAGATACCAAACTATAAACAGCATCTAAGAATGCACTAGGCAAAGGTTAAGTCTCACACTCCTACACTTAAAAAGTAAACTGTGTTGGCTGGGCACAGTGGCTCATGCCTGTAATCCCAGCACTTTGGGAGGCCGAGGTGGGTGAATCACGAGGTCAGGAGATCGAGACCATCCTGGCTGAAACACCGTCTCTACTAAAAATACACACACAAAAAAAGTTAGCCGGTCATGGTGGTGGGCACCTGTAGTCCCAGCTACTCAGGAGGCTGAGGCAGGAGAATGGCGTGAACCCAAGAGGCGGAGCTTGCAGTGAGCTGAGATAGCGCCACTGCACTCCAGCCTGGGCCACAGAATGAGACTCCATCTCAAAAAAAAAAAAAAAAAAAAAAAAAAAAAGTTAACTGTGTTATAGGCTGGGCGTGGTGGCTCACACCTGTAATCCTAGCACGTTGGGAGGCCAAGGCGGGCGGACCACAAGGTCAGGAGTCCCAGACCAGCCTGACCAACATGATGAAATCCCGTCTCTACTAAAACTACAAAACATTAGCCAGGTGTGGTGGCGCTCCGCCTGTAATCCCAGATACTCGAAAGGCTGAGGCAGGAGAATCGCTTGAACCCAGGAGGCTGAGGTTGCGGTGAGCAGAGATCATGCCATTGCACTCCAGCCTGGGTGACAGAGTAACACTCTGTCTCAAAAAAAAAAAAAAAAAAAAAGGAAACTGTGTTCTAATGGCCATGAGGTGTGTTTGTTTGTTTGTTTTTTCCCTAGCAGCTAAACAAGCACTGCTCTCAAGATAAGCAATATTAAAACAATTTATAACTCCACCAGATGCTCACTAAACTGACCCCCAGCCCCTTTCCACCAGCCATAACTACAGCTTTAGTTACACAAGAGACTGACTGATTTCAGTAACTTTCTCCTGATAAAAGGACCACCAATAATGGGCTAGTCCTGGCCAGTTTACATAAATTGCATACTCGAGTGTCTTTGTGTCCTAAAAAGACTTTTACTAGGGTCTAATTATAATACAGTTAAATATTAAGTCTCCATCCCCCAAATAAACTGACTTATATGTTACATACATTTTTATTCAATACATATGTGCCAGGACCATTGTCATAGCTATTCGTAACTCCTCCAGGAATGTGTTGAATAAGTACTTTTAGACAACCTGTCATCATATCCCCATACGAGCTCTAAGTACAATTGGCAGTGGGGAACAAACTTCCTGACTTTCTTATTGATATAGTGGCCAAATACTTTGTAACTAACACCTCTCTATTTCTGAATTTTAAAAAATAAAAAATAAATAAAAAAAACTATTATGGTTCTAGAAATTTCAAAGAAAAATCTGTGACTTGCCTTTTCCTGCAACCTTTAGATTGCCATTTTAGAGACCACAGTCGACAGAAAACAAAACAAAACAAACAATAAACAAAACAAACAACAACAAAAAAAGAAACCTGAATGTTGTGTATATTCCAGAAAACAAACAAACAAACAAACAAAAACTGAACGTTGTGTGTATATTCCAGATAATTCAAAAAATACCTCCTCAGCCTTCCAGGTCATGTACAAACTAATGTTATATCTTACTCTATAATCTCATTGAATCAATGCTTATAATGGTTTGGGTCAAGACCCTTCTGGTGGAAATAATTACTTGTAATTCTAAATGTAATTGTAAAAACAGGCATACTTCTTTGCTGCAGGTTATACTGCTTGCTCTACAACACATATTGGGTTATAGGATAGCTTTCTCCAGAAACTCTTAACTCTCCATTCAGCAATGCTTCAACATATTCCCTCTGTGAGCCCAGAAACATAGGAATATTTCCAACTCCTACAAATAAATTCCATTCCTCAGGCCCCTAGAGACACTGCTACAGAGCAGGAAGTACTCTGAAGAAAGTTAACACCCTGATATCCCATAGAAACGGAATGAGCATTGAGAGTGGGGAGCTTTTAACTAGTATTGCCAATTTGCTAGCTTAGTCTAAAAATAAATCCTCCCTTGCTTTGTTTCTTGCTATACATATATCTAACTACTTGTTTGAGTATTTCGAAGGGTAATCTTGAAACAATTTAGGCATGAAGCAGAGATCACAGTTGCAATTTTCTTCTTTCTGAGAATAAATCAGTGTACAGTTAATCCATGACCTGACTCCCGCTGAGATAACGTCAGTTAGACTAATGGATGATTCATTACTGGAAATATCCATTAAAAACTACAAGCAGACCTGCACCCTGCACCATACCTGCATATAACTTCCATCCAACCTTCCCCTTAAAGTCCCTTTAGCTGGCCTGAGAATTTGAGATGGCTTTTTGAAACTTGAGGCAAGTTGTGTTCCAAACTGTCAGCACTTGAATAAACCTGCTTTCCTTCCACCTGCACAGTTTCATACCATTTGCTCTTCAATTTGGTTTTAAGATTTTTGTCTATGATTTCAACAAATCAAAGGCCTATTAAGATATTCCTCATAGTTTTTTGTTCATGTCTTATTTGTGGGCTTCACAGAAATTACTAAGTCTATGCATGAATGTCTAATAAATTTGGGAAATTTCTTAGCAATCACTTTTTTATTACTTCTGCAATATTCTCTCCATTTTTTTATCTTTAGCACTCTCATTTCATATGTCTTATGTTTTTCCCCATTAGTGTCTAAGACTCTTTTATTATTACTTTTTAATCTCTCCTTTTTGAGTTCTTCAATTTGGCTATTTCCTATCCACATATCTTCCTATTCATTAGTCATGTATCATGATACTTTTTGTCTGCTATGAAAATCTAATAATGAGGTTTGTTTAATGATATATGTATATGCAAATCTCATATACATACAAATAGATAAATATATTTTACCCTAAAATATATTTATTTGACCTGTTTTGAAATGGTTGCCACAGAGCCAGAAGACATCTGTAGCGAATCCCCATGAATACAACCAGATCTTCCCTTTCCACACCTTTCCAGGATCTAGGAGAGACTGAGCATCTGATACCTTTAAAAGTCTGAAAAGAAAAAATAAGAACCCTCTATTATCTCTGAAAACTTGTATCTTTGAATCTTCATCTACATAACAAGGAACCTTTACTAGTCAGGCCTCTTCCTTTCCCCCTCCCAGTAACCTGTCTTGAAACTAAAACTTGCTTTTGGTCATCCTCTGAGCCCACATTCCTTCTATAACCTCATGATAAGTTCTGTATTTTTTGGGAGGTTGGAATCTTCACTCTGAAGGCTCCCACAGTAAATAAATTGGTATGCTTTTCCTTTTAGTCAATCTGCCTTGTGTCAGTGATTTTCAGTGAAACTTTAGGGGGCCAAGAGTCAATGGCCCTCACGGTTTATATACTATGTTTTATACAATCATTTAGTCTCAGTATTTCTATTTGAATGGTTTTTTAAAGTTCCAATCTTCTATTAAAATTCTTCATTTTTTACTGTTTTCCTATTTTTGTTTCCATTTTCTTAAACTTAACATTAAGATTTTTTTTTTTAAGATAACTCCAATATTTGGATCACCTGTGGGTCTATTTTTTTTCTTAATTATTAGCGATGTGGTCTATATAAATTTTGTATCTTCTGCCAACCATCAGATATTTTTTTCTTTTCTTTCTTTTTTTTTTTTTTTTTCTTTGAGACAGAGTCTTGCTCTGTTGCCCAGGTTGGAGTGCAATGGTATGATCTTGGCTCACTGCAACCCCCACCTCCTGGGTTCAAGCGATTCTCCTGCCTCAGTTTCCCAAGTAGCTGGGATTACAGGCACCCACCACCATGCCCGACAAACTTTTGTATTTTTAGTAGAGACGTGGTTTCACTATGTTGGCCAGGCTGATCTTGAACCTCTGACCTCAGGTGATCCACCCACCTCAGCCTCCCAAAGTGCTGGGATTAAAGGCTTGAGCTACCGCACCCAGCATCACCTATTTAAAAAAAATGTAGTGATCCACTGCACTCATCCGGCTTTATACCTGACACAGTGGTCATCCTATCAGGCAGGCTGGGCTGGAAGAACAAGCTGGATAATTGTCCGGTTGTAACTGCCCAGTGGTTTCACTTTGCCCACTGCCTAGACAGAGCTGATTTATCAGGGCAGGGGGATTGTAATAAAGTGTAATTCACCCGGAGTGGGGCTGTGCTGGAGATTTGAGTTTTATTATTACTCAAATCAGTCTCCCTGAGCATTTTGATCATTTTTTAAGGATAATTTGGCAGGGAGGGGCTGGGGAAGTGGAGAGTGCTGATTGGTCGAGTGGAGATAGAATCATAGTGGGGTTGAAGTGAGGTTTTTCTCACTGACTTCTTTTCAGGAGTGGGATCACAGAACTGGCCGAGCCAGATTTCCGATCTGGGTGGTGTCCGCTGGTGCATCAGAATGCATGGTCTGCAAAATATCTAAAGCGCTAATCTTAGGCTTTACAACGGTGATGTTATTCCCGGGAGCAATTTGGGGAGGCTCAGACTCTTGCAGCAAATTATAGCCCCTAAACCATAATTTCTAATCTTGTAGCTAATTTGTTAGTCCTACAAAGGCAGCCTAGTCCCCAGAAAAGAAGGGGGCTTGTTTTGGGAAATGGCTGTTACTGTCTTTGTTTCAAACAGTAGACTATAAACTAAGTTCTTCCCAAAGTTAGTTCGGCCTACGCCCAGGAATGATCTAGACAGCTTGGAGGTTAGAAGAAAGATGGAGTCAGTTAGGTCAGCTCTCTTTCACTGTAGTAATCGTCTCAGTTATAATTTTGCAGTGACGGTTTCAATGTTAAGGCTCACTCTGATAGAGACGGGAAGCAGCCAACTGTTCCCTGGCAAAACCCTGCCTTCAAGTCTAAAACAGCCTGAAGGCTGAAAAACCAAACTGGCTTCCCATAAGAAACCCACCCTTTCCCAACTGATTGTTTCTGAATAATGTCAACCTGTGCACTGGGAGGATGGGGTGGGGTCCGGGGAAGTTCACTGGGGAAGTTCATGTCATTTGCAGCGGGGAGGAGCCTGGCCTCTCCTTCCAGGGTGGTAACCTGGGATTCGATCCGTGAGTCGGAGAGCCTTTTAGCAGGACTTCATCTTATTTTGCTGAGTTGTTTATCCTTTAATGTCCATTCTTCATCCTTCTGTGCGTCTGTGAGCTTAATCTTTCCTGGTCATGTAACAAGACCTGTTTTTTTTTTTTTTTTTTTCTGTAACAATTCTACTTCTAGTTCTCCCTAGATCTCTCGAGTTTCTCACAGACATTCTTGTGTATTCGGTAAGGGCCCCTTCATCTGGTGAGTCTCCACTTTTCATTGTTATTTTATATTATTCCAGAGAATCTTTGTTCTGTTTTTCAGAAGCTTTCTCTACAGTTTCTTTCTGCTACCCAAGTAGCTTCAGTATATGTCAAACATTTGGAGGGTAAATTAATCATGAACTTGAGCTATTCAAATCTCTATCAAAGCTCTATACATATCTGTCTCCCTCTACAACAGCCCTCTTCCACGTTCTAAGCTTTGCAGAGGAATCTGTTACTCGCCCATGCTCAGAACTGGGAAAAATGCCTGGGAGTAAAAGTCACTTCAAAAGACAAGCTTCTTTCTGTGAGTTTCTTACTTTTCCGTATTGCTCCTCCTCTAGTTCTTAAGAAACTCTTTGCTCCTTTTGAAAAGGTGATTTCCATATGTCATCTGGCATTTTTAGATTTTCAAGGTGGGAGCCTTTATCTATTACCAGATATTCCAAACAATCCGGAAATAATATATAATAATCTCTTTCTTTAAAATACAAACTATTTGACAAAGTCAATGTGTGTTAGGTAGTTGACATCCCAATTTTTAACCAATTTCAGGGATTTTCACTCCCATCCTGTTTTTGATTGAAGGCAAGAGATCAGACTAGTGTAATCCAGGATTTATTGGCCATTAGTATCTCAGACACAGGAATATGTTTTCAAACACTATCATGGAGTTATTTTTCACTGAAATTTAAATAATATAATTTTGAATGAAGTCATTCCAATAAAGGCAATTCTATATTATAAACTCTAAGTTATGACTGATGTGAAGAAAATGTAATAATAGTGAGGAGAGTGGTGATAATGACATTAATGATAAAATGTTCCAGGCATTGTGTATATTCCTATGTTTTGAATATTTTACTTATTTTTCATAGAATCTTTTCAGGTATATATGATTATTATTTACATTTTCAAGTACTAAAACTGAGATTGAGGACAGTTAATTTACTTCTCATAAGTATAGAATCATTAGCCTCTTTTAGATAGTACCCAGACAGCCTAATTCCCTACTCTTTTAACATTAGGTTGTATAACAAATAAATAAATAAAATACAAGATTAATCTCTAACCAAGGAAATTGACATTGTTTTACATTATACATTTTCTATATTCCTAGAAGCCTTTACTAAGATGCTCCAGGTTAGCAGTTTTATTTCATCCAAAAACATATGGATTGCTCCATTTGTGTGCCATTGAGCAAAAGCTGAATTCAGAGGGATTTACTAAATGAGTGAATAGTCACTTCCCCCTCAGGGATAGGGGAGTGCATATACCAAAGAAGGAGATTCATAGAGAAAGAAGTCAAATTTATTTAACAAAAAAGTACATGAATATTTTGAAGAATATTAAAAAATCAACTATAATCTTACTAGATAATTACCAAGAATATGAAAATGTTAAATCTAGGTACTTAAAAGTCTCCAGGACACTTTTACCCTTATGTTTAACAGTATAAAAACAACCCCCACTTTGGATTTACGTTAGTCAGTATTATATCCTTTGGTTTCCTTTGGAAGGTATCATAAATCATGATAGACAGTAAATCTAATATAGTCACAATTTCAAAACAATTCAAACAGTTGCAATAGATCACTTTTTATGCATTTATTTGTCAAGCCAAGATTCTTTCATGAAATGTTTAACAATTATGTGACATTTGTTGCTGTATTTCTCTAAACATTGTTCAAGTTCCTACATAAAAAAAGTAAGTTGCAACTGTTGCTATAGATTTTTTCTTCAAAAACTAGTAGTTATAACCTTATATTAAAAAAACACTTTTTGTCTTAAAATTGTTTCTTTTTACATCTTTAAAAAATCAACTCTACTAAATAACATTTTAAAAGTGCATACAAAAGTCTCAACCCAAAACGTTTGATGGGTGAAAAAAAAGTTTATTTATTTATTTTTTTTTTTAAGATTTTGAAACAATGTCCAATAACCTAAATGTGGAGACTTCTTATTTTTGCCTCATCAAAGGTTCCCATTACTTTATTTTATTTGCAAAGATCTGAATGAATACAAATATTTTGTACATCTCATCTCTGATAGAAGCCAGATCTTCATTTCAATCCCAGGACCTCAGGTCCCATTGAGAATGAAATGTGAGCACAGAAAGCTCATTCTGAACCTTATCTTGGACAGTTTTACAATTTTGCTGGTACTTTGAGTATTCTCAAGGATTATACTGAAGATAGAATTTTCTCCGACAGTTATTTGTTCTGTTTTCATCAGACACACTAACGTACAAACCAGAGCAAGCTTAGTAGTGGTTTCCTTACCAACTAGCATCTCTATGTAACACTTAAAGTAATGATTTGCAGAAGTTTTTATTTGTGATAAGAAATTTAAAAAAAAAAAATCTTTCTGTAGTAGACTATCTGCAGTCCTCTAGTGTTAGTTAAACTCAGTTTGCTGGATTTTGAAATAAAAAATAATCATTTATAGCCCAATCTTTTTCTTTTTCTTTAAAGCAGGGGTTCTACTGGTAATCCTTTCTAGCTATCAGCAGTAATAACAGTCAAGGAAGAAACGTTTTCTCCGAAAGAGCAAAACTTAATATTTACAACAACAACAACAAAAAAGGTACAAAAGGTCACAGAAAAACCTGTAATACCGCAATATTGATGGGAGAAAAGCACATAATTGGCTCCCTTGAAAGCCTTATCAGACCACAAATATTAGCTCACATAAAATTACCCAATTAAGTCAAGATCTAGGGAAGAAAACATTTTCTCAAAGGCATTTTTTTTTTTGTAGTTAAAGTCAGTAAAATAATAATCTTTACTATTCTTAATATTGTATTTCATAAATCCATATAATGAGAGAATATTTGCCCTTAAACTAAAAGTAGAGTTAAGTATTCTCTATACTTATGTTTGTTAAAAAAATAGTTTACTGGTTTTCTTATGATACTTTATTTTTCTGATAATTAGCTATACAATTTTCATTTGCATTTTTTCTTTTAGCATGAATATAAGTCAAATCTGAAGGGCTCAGAACATTCAGGACATACACAAATAAATGTGATGCAAAAAAACTTATTTACTAAAGACAATTGTTGTTAGAGCTCCTCTTTCCTATGAAAGTAAGCAAACATTTCTGTTGTAGTAAGTGTCATATCATATAGAATTACTCTTTAAATATTCAGGTAAAATTGCGTTTGTGCTTTTACTTGTTTTTTTACAAAAAGTACATTTTGAATTATGGAAACACTGATTAACCTTTCAGTCTAGTAGCAGCTTCTAAATCACTTTTTTTTTTTTTTTTTTTTTGTCTTTAAGCTGTGTACAAAAAAGCATCCTTTCTGGCAGTGAATATGAGCAGCTGGTGCTAAGGTTATTAAATATGGTGTATCCTAGATGCACTTAACTTTTTGGGAATGTTATTACATGGAACGCATATGGAAAAGATGCCAGTCCACTTAAAGTAGGGAAAAAATTCACGCTCATTTATTTACATTTTATGTTTCAAATGCATATATAGTATGTGCCTACAGGTAAACTTTGCTGAAGTGAAGTTAAAAAAGAATTTCCTTTTAAAAAAAAGTCCTGTATTAAATAATTAGTTTTATCCACAATATAGATGTCTCAAAACACTCTTTGCACAAGTATCATCCAAGACGACGATTACTGTTCACCAAGGCTTGCAATTTTGTGAAGATCCAGAGAATAAAGAGAAAGGTTTCCTATATACTTGTAAGAGGAAATGAACACAAGCAAAATAAATAAATAAATTAATAAATAATTAATTAATTCTTGGTATTTAAAAGCACCAAAAAAAGTAAAGTTTTTAAGTTTCTTTAGTACTAAATATAACATATTCAGCACACATATGATATGCTACTTATGTTAATTTGGTATATTTGTAACTGGACAGAATGAGATCCAGCTGCTTGCTCTCATGGTCCAATAACAAGATTCACACAGACTGGAAAAGAAGGGAGTTTATTTCTGCAACTGATTATAAGGAGAAGGTTGGAGTAACTCATCAGACCAACTCAAATTTACAAGTTTTTGTTCTAGTGCTTGTATACATTTTAAGCTTCATGCTTACATGTTGGAGTCCACCTACAAGCAGGAGTGTTTCATTCAATCTATATCTAATATTTAACTGGGGTCTGGGGTCTGGAAAGCTTTCTCTGGAGTCTTAGAAAGTTTCTTAATTTTAAGTGGGCCCTGGTATGAAGTGCATGTCTAAGAATGTTTGTATTATTTGGTCAGACTTTAGGGTCTGAGAAAACCCAAGTGGGTTCTTAATGGGTTTGTTTTTGCATTCCAGCCCTTGTACTCAGGCACACGTTCCACCAGTTCTTTAATGTTTAACTTATGCAGTCATCAAAATTATAGCAAAGAGTTAGTGGAATTGACATAGTTACCAATGGACAAAATGATAAAGGAAATATGGTGTATGTATATACAGTTGACTACTATTTGGATATAGAAATAATGAAAACATGTCATTTGCAGCAAAATGCATGAAACTAGAGGTGTTATGTTAAGTGAAATAACCCAGGCACACAAAGGCAAATATTGCATGTTCTTATTCAGATGTGGAAGCTAAACAATGTTGATTCCTGGAGCAGAGCAAGCTTCTCCAACCTGGGTCCTGAAGGCTGCACAGGGCCTGCAGGCTTCAGGCAGCCCAGGATGGCTTTGAATGCAGACCTTCACAAATTTGTAAACTTTCTTAAAAAATTGTAAGATTTTTTTTTTAATTTTTTTTCTTAGCTCATCTGCTAGCATTAGTGTATTTTATGTGTGACCCGAGATAATTCTTTTTCTTCCATTGTGCCCCAGGGGTGCCAAAAGGTTGGATATCGCTGGAGTAGAGAGTAGAATGATAGTAACTGGAGTCTGGGAAGGGTGTGGGTGGCCTTCATTGGTGGAGGCAAATGAAGAAAGATTGATATAATGGGTACAAACAAGAGTTAGATAAAACAATTAAGTTCTAATGTTCAATACCACAGTAGGGTGACTATAGTTAACAACAATGTATTGTATATAGGAGAGCACCTGAAATGTTCTCAATATGTAGAAATGTTAAATGTTCAAGGTGACAGATATCCTAGATACCCTGAATTGATCATTACACACTTTATATATGTAACAAAATACCATATGTACCTCATATATACAAATATTACATATTAATAAAGAAGATAATATAAAAATTCCTGTAAAGACAAAATATGTAGTATTTAAAAATATAAAATGATTATATGTCATGAATATTCCTAAACTGAAAATAGTGTGTACTATTAAAATGCCTTTTTTAAATACTTGTAATGTAGTTAATGTTTTTAGCCATTGCACATTATCAAGAAAACAACATAAAGATACACGTAAGGAACTTATAAAGGAAATGTATTTATTTATAAGAAATACTATATTTTCAGACTAGGTTAATGAGGTAAATGCTATACTTTTAAGCAAGGTTACATGTTTATAAAATAGCTTTGTATAATATTTATTTGATTGCAGTTGTTTTTTGACATTCAGAAAATAATATCTTTTATGTGTTAATTTTAACTATCTCCCTCAGTATAAAAGTATTATACTCACTGATGTCATAATATAAACTTCTACTGGTTATTAGCATAATTTTATATATTTTGTTGAAATTTCTCTTGATATGTACCACTTGTTATCAGACTTTGGCAATATCCACATATAGAGATAGTATATTTTTTCAAATAAAACTTGCTGCTCTTATACTTAAAATATTTGCATTAAAGTATCCCTGTATGAAAAATGTGACTCTCTAAGAGTGGTACATTAAAATTACCAATGTGGAATAAATCTGTTTTGCACCACTCAATTAAGTAAGGAAAACATTTTTTAATGTATCTTTGACTTCTGATAATATGAAAAATAAATTATGGAATCAAGGGCAATGACCTTTGAGCCTTACCAATCCTCTCATAGAACAGAAAGTATATGAATGTGTAGAGAATAAAGAATTTCTGAGACTCTGTTGTGTCTTTAAAACAGATTTTTGCTTTCCATAAGATATCATCGACAGTATTTATTACAAAGAGTTCTTTCCTAATTATTCATAAAAAATTACTCATCACATTTCAATAATTTTATTCATTTTGTTTATATGTATGATAACATTCTTAATGGTTTTAGAAAATTAGCATATGACAAATTGTATAGAATAATAAAACATTTGTGATGACATATTTGAAGTATTGAAGAGATACAATTAGAAGAGATGTTGTCAAATGTATTCATTTATGTTTCTGAATAACTCAGGTGAGGTTTATATTGCAGATTAAAAAACAAATAAAATATTTAGATTTTTAATCTCTAACTTATATAGCATTAATTATTTTAATCAATATGTGTACATTCAGGCTTAAAAACAGAAGTTGTAAGGTTAAAAAGCACAAAAGACCCAATTACAACACATACAACGGCAGATCTAAAAATACCGTCATCTTTCAAAATCCATGGGAAATTGGTTTCAGGCTTTCCCCCACACAAGGATACTCAGGGATGCTCAAGTACCTTTTATAAAATGGAGTAGTACTTACATATAACATGCACACACTCTCCAGTATACTTTAAATTGTCTCTAGATTACTTATATTACTTAATATAGTGCAAATGTTACTTAAATAGTGGTTATACTGTATTTTTATCTGTATTATTTTTATTGTTGAATTGTTATTTTTATTGTTTTCCCCAAATATTTTCAATCTGTAGTTGGTTGAATACATGGATGCAGAATACAGATACAGGGGCCAACTGTACTTCTAGGTTACTTAGAAGTACAGTTAGATAAAACTTGCTGCTCTTATACTTAAAATATTTGCATTAAAGTATCCCTATATGAAAAATGTGACTCTCTAAGAGTGGTACATTAAAATTACCAATGTGCAATAAATCTGTTTTGCACCACTCAATTAAGTAAGGAAAACATTTTTTAATGTATCTTTGACTTCTGATAATATGAAAAATCAATTATGGACTCAAGGGAAAGTAATGTCTAGATTACTTAGAATACCTAACACAATGTAAATACTATTGAACTTATTGTTACGCTTTGTTTTAAAATTTGTTCTTTTTTTGTTGTATTTTAAAATAAATATCTCTCATATGTTTTTGGTTGCATCTGCAGATGTGGGACCCACAAATACAGAGGGGCAACTATATATATTCCTTAGACCCCATTACTTGTTTCCCTCTTACACTGCTCAGACTCAGAGACAAAGCTGTATAACCTTATTAAATGCTGCACAGTAGAGAAAATAGTGAAGTATAAGAAATATATATGTTTAAATCTGCCTTTGGATGTGTTGTCTCTGGTCAAGACCGCATTGATAATCTCTGGGAGGTAAACCTAAGTAAGGTCCAGCCTCAAGGTTGTTGATTGGAGAATCCCATTATAATATCCTCAACTGTTTATCTTAGAATAGAGGTTTTACACTTGTATTTTTACTTTAAGATATTCCATTTTGGAGCATTGAATATCAGACACATCCTTAAGATTATCAACAAGGACAGAGTACTAATACAAATTGGGTCAGCAGGGAAATACTGTGTTCATTTATATTGTTGAACCTTTTAAAATTGTCTACAAAATTGCCACTCAATGTATTCAATTGATGCTAACATTTTTGGATGTAAGACCACCGACGTCTTTATGACATTGCAAATTGCTCAATAATTTATTTTGGGGGAGATGATTGAATTTTTTTTTTTTTGGTAGGAGCTCAAAGGAAAGCATTAATACATATGATATTAATGTTTACATATTAATATTAATTAATACATAATACATATGAAATATAAACAATAATAGTAACAGTTGTTTATTATGCTAGTCCTATCACTTTCTGGGTCACTTAATTATCCCCAAACTCATAACAGAATTTGTATTATTTTGATTTTCATTTTAGATATAGTAAGTTTAATGTTGGTAAAGTTTATACATTTCTAATAATCACATACCTAATAAACCAAGAAGGCAGGATTCAAACTCATGAAACCTGAATTAACAAGTCACACTTTTAAATGTCATATAATATGAAAATAGTGGCAGACAACTGAAGATAAAGAAACGAGATCAAATAATATTAGTAATCTGATGAAAGTAATTATTTTACAGATCATAATAATATATAAAGGTTTTTTATACTGTATGAAAATTATACATTTGTATCTAATACAATGAACAAACAAGGCTCATACCATGTAAACATGAGCAATTTTCTCTTTTTACTCAAGATGTATTCAGATTAGTGAGAGATTCAACGTAGCTCACTAGAGGCATCTGGCATTCACTTGCTCCACAAAGAGAAAACAAAAATAGTGACTAGATAATTATACTTCAAATAGAGTTTCAAGAAGGAACACTAGAATTCAGCAGAGAAGTGACAGAAAAGATCTCAGGCATTAAAGAGGGAAAGTGAGGTAGCTAGCCCCAAGGCTCCCTAGCGAAGAGAAAGGTAAATTAGAGAGCTTGGCAGTCCACATTCCCAGTGCAGACTCCTGTAATTCTAGTCATGAGAGAGAGAGTTCCCCAAGACTTATGGGCCCTGAAACTAGGACAGTGAAGTGATTGGGGTATACATGATGGGAATGTTTTAGAGAGGGAGCTCATGCTGGGTCCCACATGCCCCACATCTGAAGATGGGATTTTCCATAAGAAGATACAAAGAAAGTTACTACATAATGATAAAGGGGGTAAATTTACAAAATAATATAACAATTTTAGATATATATGCAATCATCACTGGAGCACCCAAACAATAATAAGGAAATATTATTAGAGCTAAAGAGAGAGAGAAGACTCAATACAATAATAGCTGTAGACCTCAACACCCGACTTTCATCATTGGACAGATCTTCCAGACAGAAAATCAATAAACATTCGACTTAATCTGCACTATAGACTAAATGGACCTAACAGATATTTACAGAACATATCATGCAAGAGCTGCAGAATACACATTCTTTTTCTCAGCACATAGATTATTCTCAAGGATAGACCATATGTTGCATCACAAAACAAGTCCTAACACATTAAAAAAAAAAAAACAAAACTAAAATAGTTTTAAACCTCTTCTATGAACATAATGGAATAAAACTAGAAAAAATAGCAAGAGGAATTTTGGAAACTATACTAACTAATACATGAAAATTAAACAATATGCTTGTGAATGACCATTGGGTCATTGAAGACATTAATAAGGAAATTGAAAATTTTCTTGAAACAAATGAAAATGGAAATACAATATACCAAAATATATGCTATACAGCAAAAGCAACACCAAGAGGAAAGTTTACATCTATAAGTGCCTACATCAAAAAAGAGAAAACACTTTAAAAAAACAATCTAATAATGCATCTTAAAGTACTAGAAAAGCAAGAGGAAACCAAGCCCAAACTTAATAGAATAAAAGAAATAATAAAGATTCGAGCAGAAATAAACAAACTAAAATTAAAACAATACAAAAGATCAGTGAAAGAAAAAGTTGTTTTTTAAAAAAGTTAAAAAAAATTTTTGACAAATCTTTAGCCATGCTAACTTAGAAAAAAGAGAGAAAATCCAAATAAATAAAATTAGAAGTGAAAAAAATGACACATTAAAACTGAACTGCAGAAATTCAAAGTATCATCAGTAGTTACTATGAACAACTGTATACCAATAAATTGGAAAATCTGGAAGGAATAAACAAATTCCTAAATACACAACTCCCACCAACATTGAACCAGGAAGAAATCCAAAATCTGAACTGAACAATAACACATAACAGGATTGAAGCTATAATAAAAAGTCTCCCTGTATAGAAGAGCCTGGGACCTGATGGCTTTACTACTGAATTCTACCAAACTTTTAAAGAAGAATTAATACCAATACAACTCAAACTATTCTGAAAAATGAAAAAGGAGGGAATATTTCCAAACTCATTCTACAAGGCCAGTATTATCCTGATACTAAAACCAGACAAAGACACATCCAAAAATAAATAAATAAATAAAACTGCAGGCCAGTATCTCTGATGAATATTGATGCCAAAATCCTCAAGACAATACTAACAAACAAAATTCAACAATACATTAGAAAGATAATTCATCATGACAAAGTAGAATTTATCCCTGGGATTCAAGGATGGTTTGACATATGCAAATCCAATCAATGTGATATATCAACAGAATGAAGGATAAAAAGCATATGATCATTTCAATTGATGCCAAAAAAGCATTTGATAAAATTTGACATCCCTTCATGATAAAAGCCCTCAGAAAATTCACATAGAAGGAACATACCTCAACATAATAAAAACCATATATGACAGACCCACAGCTAGTTACATACTGAATAGGGAAAAACTGAAAGTCTTTCCTCTAAGATCTGGAACACAACAAGGATTCCCACTGTCACCACTGTTAAGTACTAGAAGTCCTACCTAGAGCAATCAGACAAGCAAAAGATATAAAGTGTATCCTAATTGGAAAGGAATAAGTCAGATTTTCCTTGTTTGCAGATATTATGATCTTAATTTGGAAAAAGTTAAGACTTCACAAGAAAACTGAGAACTGATAAATTCAGTAAAGTTGCAGAATACAATATCAACATACAAAAACCAGTAGCATTTCTATATCCTAACAGTGAACATTGTGAAAAAGAAATAAAAAAGTTATCGCCTTTATAATAACCACATGTAATATATCTAAAAATTAACCAAACAAATGAAAGATTTCTACAATAAAAACTATAAAACACTGATGAAAAATATTGAAGAGGACAACAAAAACTGGAAAAATTTTCCATGTCTATTGATTGGAAGAATCAGTATTGTTAAAATGACCAAACTACTGAAAGCAATCTATAGATTCAATGCAATCCCTAGCAAAATACCAGTGATATTTTTCACAGAGGAAGAAGAAAAAAATCCCAAAATGTATATGCAACCACAAAAGACCCATGATAGCCAAAGTTACCCTAACTACAAAAAAAAAAAATAATAATAATAAGGAATCACATTACCTGACTTCAAATTATACTACAGAACTATAGTAACCAAAACAGCATGCTACTGGCATAAAAACAGACATATAGATCAACATAACACAATAGAAAATGAAGAAACAAATCCATATACCTACAGCAAACTCATTTTTGACAAAAATTGCCAAGAACATACACTAGAGAAAAGAGAGTCTCTTCAACAAATGGTGCTGGGAAAGATGTATATCCGAATGCGGAAGAATTAAACTAAACCCTGTCTCTCATCATGTACAAAAACTAAATCAAAATGGATTAAAGACTTAAGTAGAAGCTCTCAAACCATCAAAGTACTGCAGGAAAAGCTCTCCAAGATATTGGTCTGGGAACAGATTTCTAGAGCAATACCCCACAAGCACAAGTGACCAAAGCAAACATAGACAAATGGGATCACATCAAGTTAAAAAGCTTTTGCACAGTAAAGAATACAGTCAACAAAATGAAGACAACCCACAGAATGGGAGAAAATATTTCCAAATTACCCATCTGACAAGTGATTAATAACCAGAATATATAAGGAGCTCAAACCACTTTATGGGTAAAGATCTAATAATCAAAGAAATGGGCACAATAATTGATTAGACATTTCTCGAAAGAAGACATACAAATGGTAAACAGGCATATAAAAATGTGCTCAGCATGGCTGATCATCAGAGAAACAAAAATCAAAACTACACTGAGGTATCATCTCACCCCAGTTAAAATAGTTTACATTCAAAAGACAGGCAATAACAAATGCAGATGAGGATGTAGAGAAAAGGGAATCCGGGGACATTGTTGGTGGGAATGTAAATTAGTACAACCACTATGGTGAACCGTTTGGAGGTTCCTAAAAAAACTAAAAATTGAGTTACCATATGATCCAGCAATCTCGCTGCTGGGTATACACCCAAAAGAAAGGAAATCATTATATCAAAGAAATTTCTGCACTCCTGTGTTTGTTGCAGCACTGTTTACAATAGCTAAGATTTGGAAGCAACCTAAGTGTCCATCAACAAATGAATAGATGTAGACAATGTAGTACTTACACACAAGGGTGTACTATTCAGCTGTAAAAAAAAATGTGATCCTGTCATTTGCAAGAACATGGATGGAACTGGAGGTCATTATGTTAAGTGAAATAAGTCAGAAAGACAAACATTACATGTTCTCATTTATTTGTGTGACCTAATAATTGAAACAATTGAACTCATGGACATAGAGGGTAGAAGGATGATTATTAGAGTCTGGGAAGGGTAGTGGTGCTTGGAGGGATGGTAGAGATGATTAATGGGAACACAAAATAGAAGAATGAGCAAGACCAACTACTTGATAGCACAACAGGGTGAATATT